>NC_141699.1:146394356-146856856 GCF_964263255.1 Lissotriton vulgaris | reverse complement strand
TCCCCATTTAGCTTGAGATGGGAGTGATCCATCTATTCGGCTACCGCCCCATGGTAGGTACCTATGGCGTAGGATGATCCCTCAGGGTGGTTTAATACCACCACCAATTGGGTATCATCTGGGTAGGCGATGATCTTTATGCCTAATGGAAGGACTATCTCTGTCAATGGGGCCATATAGGTGTAAAAAAGCGTGGGGCTCAGGGAAGAACCCTGGGGGGCCCCACAGCTAAGAGGCCATTGGTTTGATGTGGCAGTTCCTTCAAAGACTTGAAAGAACCGGTCCTTTAGAAAGGACTGAAACCAGGTAAGTGCCAAGTTTGTCAGTCAAAGAATTTTTAAGCGCTCAAGCAAGATGGTATGATCAACAGTGTCGAAGGCGGCACTGAGGTCTAAAAGAATGACTGCTGCTGAGCCGCCCTGGTCCAGAAGTTTCCTTGCCTCCTCCGTTACAGCCAGAAGGGCCGTCTCAGCCCCGAGCTGAGGACGGAATCCTGTTTGAGAGACATGAAGCAGGTTGTTGTATTCCAAATACTGTACCAGCGTGGAATTTATGTGTCTCTCCATCAGCTTACTCAGCCATGTAAGGAGAGAGATGCGTAGGTAATTGACCATATTGGAGTGATCTAGATTGGGGTTTTTCAAAAGGCTCTAACCTGAGCACATTTCCATGCCAGGGGTACTATGCCGGAAATAATGGAGGAGTTTAAAGCATCTAAGATAACTGGGCGAATAGCACTGGTGACTAATGAGAGGTACTGCGGAGGCGCTTGATCCATGGGAGAGCCCGAGGTTACCCTAGAAATAAGAGAATCTAGGGAATCTGCGTCCAACAGGGGAAACTCTCCTAGAGAGCACTGTATTTCGGGGTACAAACTTCTAGTGCTGACCGGGCAGGGGGGAGGGGAGAGATCTGTGGTGGCGGAGCAGCACATTCCTAATAAGTCTGGCCACAGCGATTTGAATAATTTGCAGCCTTCGGATCAGATAAGCTGGTAGTCCAATATAGAGGCTATTGGAGTAATCTAGCTGGGACGCGACCAATGCATGGTCCACTGTCTTCATGCAATCCATAGGCAGGAGATGAAGAAATCTCTGCATGGCTCTCAGCTTCCAAAAGCACGACGAGGAGACTTGGCAGATCTGGGCCTTGCAAGAGAGGTTTGTGTCAAATTTAAACCCCAGATTCCTACCAGAGTCTACTGGGATCGGCAAGGGGTTTAGCTGTGACGGCCACCATAGCTCGGGTAGCAGAGGAGACAATTGATTGAAAAACAACACCTCGGTTTTATCTGTATTTAATTTCAAGCAGCTATCTGTCATCCAAGCTGAGATTTTGTTCAGGCATTGCTTACAGTTGGCGAAAGCAGCCTCTGAGTGTTCTCTAAGAGAGAACACCAGCTGAGTATTGTCAGCGTAGGATACAACTTTCACTCCCCATTGCGCGATTAAAGTTGTGAGGGGGTTAGATAGATATTAAATAATGTAGGGCTCAAAGCTGAGCCCTGGGGGAGCCCACATACAAGGGGTGTCTGTGAGGACTTGTGAGGGACGTAGAAATACCTGCTGGGACCAGTCCTTCCAAAAACGAGTGGAACCAGGCTAGCGCAGTGAGGTTATGTATCAGGGACACAGACATGGAATGCAGTGAGGTTCTGCGCATCAGGGACATAGATTTATCTACGCGGTAGCCATTTTCAGGGTCACATAAACAAAGAAATGTCTTGAAAAAGTTTTTCATGTTGCACTGCAAACTAATGAACACAAGATTTGGTGATAAAACTGGGCTACTGGCAACAATCTCTTCACTGCATATAGCTGTTAGTTAATGTCTGGAGGTATATTTGGTTTTCAAGCAGTACTGAATTAGAAATAATTAGTTGTACAGTGAACAAAAGTTCATCTTGTACTTGTTAAACCTTCAATAGTACTATATTCTTGGTGCAATATTGGTGCACTCCTAGTGTCAGCATGAATCAGCCAACCAGCAAACCCAGTTTGATGCAGAGTGAAACAAAGCATTCCTATACAACCATTTAGGAGACAATAGACAACAAGTGGTAAATAATCTGCCTGCAGTAGAAGCAACACAAGGTGAGTTTGGAATGTGGCCGAATTTAAAGAAACAATTGCTCGTTTAGAGAGAAATTGTACTGCAGAACAAAGTGCAATATTGGAAAAGCATGATTTCTTTCAAAGGAAACAAACAAGTGATTAAACATGCAATGACTACTTTTCTGCTTTGTGAATACTAGCATTGACATGAATGTAAAAACCATGTGCATATCTTCTTGAGCGATCACTTTGTATCTAGTTTTTATTCAAGTAAAATTCAAGAACATTTATTAGGTTGTCACAACTCAACTCTGGAAGATGCTTTAGGTATTGCCAATGGTACCAAAAGTTCAGAGCAGAATCGATAGGAGGAGAAAAAACAGGAGCCAAGATGTATATTGTAGCAATACTGTGGTTTCAACGGAGTGGAGAGCCTTGTGTACAGAAATATGCACTTCAATGTTATGTACTTGCTCTTTTTCAATGAAGTTATAAAAAAAAGCAAAACCGGAATCAGTTATGGACAACAAAGAATAAGATCCAAATGGGAAAAAAATGTGAAAGATCAACAATGTCAGCTAAGATTCTTGTTCGCAATAATGATATTGATTCTGAAAACGTTTGTTCTTTAGGAAGTACACTAGTATGTGCCACTTGAAATAAAGAAAGGGGGTTTGGGAGCACTATCAAGAAAGGGGCTAGTGCTTGTTTTAGGTGTGAATCAAAAACATATTTAGGCAAGAGCAACAGTTGGTCACCTTTGGGCAAAAGGTGTAGCACATTTAGGAAATGTGGGGTTTTCTACAGTGTGTTTAAGAGCGCAATGTAGATAGGTATGGATGCATAATGTCAGTTAAATTGATGGATTTTCAGCTAAAATGTTTTATCTTATCTTAATCGTAGAAAGCAGTGTACGCAATTATAAAGGGAAAAGGGCCATTGTACTGGATTCATGTTGGTCAGGTGTAACTCAACAATCATAGCAGCTTGGCGACAACCCAGAAGATACTCTCTAGTGGCGTTTGCAGAGTTGTGGAAAAACAAACATTTTAACTAATGTGATGTAAATCCGAGGGCCTATGAGAACTTTGAGATTGAGATGATGATTTATTATAACAATAGATTGGAATTCATGGGAAGAAATATGTGTAGCACATGACAAATTTCATGGGGTGGTCTGATCAAGCCAACATAGGAATCATACTGAGACCAAGAAAATCGTATCCTGTCAATTTAGGAGAAATATCTATATCAGTTATAGGGCTGGATGTGTGTTCAGCAGAACAAATTATTTCTTTTTTTTCCTAATGCATTTGAGTCCAAAGTCGGATGTGTTATGGCTTTTGAACATCAAAGTAGGTTGAAGAAAAATGCCTGACTAGTCATTCACAACGGGAGACCTGTACCACTGAATGTGCATGATCAGCTTTAGAAATAAATGTTTGAAGACAGCATCATTACACCCACACCCACAATCTCATTAGAGTTGAATCCTGCACTTGTAATCGCAAGAAAGTAATCTGGAATTAGTCATCTCTGTGCAGACTTACTCTCGTTATATAAAATCATAATTTCTCAGGCAGTCAATAGCAGGGATCGAAAAATCTTCTTGCCCACTCGCATTTGCGAGCCAGATTTAATTAGGGCTGGCTTTTTTTAGGTCCTACTCGCCCTTTCTGGTGAGTAGGAAGACAAACTGACTTTAGACCTAGGTCTCTGGAAGCAGAGCAAATGTGACAAGATAGTAAGATTTAAAGGCATCTTTATTGCTCACAAAGTGAATGAGCAATAAAGATGCCTTTAAATCTTGTTAACTTGTCACATTTGCTTGGCTTTCAGAGACAGAGGTCAAGTGCATTACATGTAGGTCGAGTAGATGTTTCAAGCTACTAGACGTGCAGGACTAGTGAAATTTTTATGATTTTTCGAGCTCTGAATAGTCTTTATTCAGTCATAACGGTGACCATAAAAACACAGACTTAAAATACATTATATGATATCTCAGGGTCAAAGAATATTAAGAAAACATCACACGCCAATTAGCACAAATTTCAAAGCATCATCAAATATCATTTGTGTATACATTTGGCAAATAATATAAAATTGCTTTCTGAGCCCCTATGGAAGCTAACCTTCACTGAAATAATATTAACGATCTTGTCTGGGCTTAACAGAAAGAAATATTCTTATGAAGCATACCTCCTCCTCAATTTTATTGCAGAAAAGATATAGTCAAGAACAGAAAAGAAAATTGTGGGTGTTTTTTAGCATTTTAAAAAGATCAGCCCCTCTTGTTGAGATGTAAAGTGTTTGTGTTTTTAAAATGGTGGTAGTAAGAAACGTCTGTTTCTGCTCTTTAAGTGCATGGTATTTGTTAGGAGTCGGGTAGCTATCTTACATGTTGCTGTGTAGCTATCTCAGATCTTACTAAGGTCACTATCAGGGGAGAGGCATTGAAAAATCTCCTGGCTACCTTCTGTTTCTAAGTCTTTGAAGAATTGACTTGGGTCAATGCGATCCCATTGTATCCGTATTCCAGGGTGAGCTGAAAAGTGGACCAGGAGGTCTGGAGCATCGCTAGAACTTGAAAGCAACTGGATATCAAAACTCAGAATGATAAGGTTGTGGTAACTGTATGGATGGAGGAGTACCTCATAATGTAATAGTTTATGGGTAAGATCTTTGGAAATTAGCACAAAATCAATTGCGTTGACCTTGCATTGCCCTACATATGTGGGCACATGGATGACATTTGCCTATTAAAGTCAGAAGAAAAATGGGTAAAATTATGTGTATCCTCCCTCTTGTGGTACTGTAAATTCTGGACCCGTGTTATAAACATCGTCGTATCATGACGATTTTGGTACTAGCAGACCGGTAATGATTTGAATACTATGCATAAGCATTTTCGTCATGTTCGGGTGACGAAATCACCCTGAAATCGGAGTTTCCGTCCTGAACCCTCTGGTTCCATTTTGTGAACGGCAGCCATTTTGTGATTGCCCTCACATAGGCAAAATGACTAAGGCCAAATTCGATCTGAAGGACACATACACCTTTGCTGACTCCTCTGTGACCTGGGCAAGCTGACTCCACTGCCTGAAGACAACCCTGTTCGGCCAGTTCCTTTCCCAGTGGCCGAATGAGATTAGTATCAAGGCACAACATATCATAAACCTTTCATCGCACACAAACCATGCCTAATCTTACACACACACCTGTCCCTGTTTCCTTCTTTATGACTTGCTTTACGAGGAGGAGGTGCCCGTTTTTATTGGGGGTCCGTCGATATCTGATGAGAATACTGGGCCTTGCCGGGTAATAGATTGTGGGCTGGACAAACTGAAATATGGGCTTGTCATCATGACTCTGCTTTTTCTTTGTAGGGAAAATATGTGAATGGTCAACTGTAAAATAAGGAATGTTTGCCTGAAGCATATTATTTTGTATAAAAAGAGAAGGCTGGCTTTGTAAGTTGAGCAGTCTCCTGAGAATATACACCGTGTTGTACTTCTAGGATACCTGTTACTGGCTGCAGCCAATAAATACGATGTTTGACTTCACCAAGAAGACTCTGTGTTTCTGTAGTCTGAAACAGAAAGAACTCGAAGTCTTTGGGTGTGTTCCCTGGCACCACTGGGTTCCGAAAAACCCAGTACTTCAGTTGGCGCACAACGTGGGGCGATTTCAGCGGTACCGGTCCAAGCCAGAGGTTCGTGAGGAGCTTTGTGTGAAAATTCTGGAGGAAGGTCGCCACTTCATCGACCCCTGTATGTCAACGTGGTCCGAAAGTCTTTGCTGCGAGGTTCCCCGCTTCCCGACGGCTACGAAGGACTGCTGCCCTGACTATCGCCCTGTTTTGGACCCTTGATGATTGGTAGAGCGAAATGTTAGACGAGTCTTCTGGTGACGTCATCGATACCTCAGTTAAGTATAAGTGGAGCGTCTCCCAGTCCTTAGTTTGGTTCTTAGTTTTGGGTATCCCCTTGGGATCGCTTTGATTTGGAACTTGCAAGCGCCAAAGCCGAGGGACTCGTGTATTCACAAGACTATCATATTCGATAATCCTTTGAAGTTTGAAGCTAGACTAGAGAGCGAAGATGCCTGGTCTTAGCAGACTTGGAAATTTGATTTCTCTTGGTTGTAATAGGGATTCCCGATTGGAGGACTCGTGTCCGGTTCCTCCGATTGGAACTCCAACCTATGAATAATATGTGAAACATGGCGTAGGCCCTATCGCATATAACAAAGTATGGACACGATACACCAGGAAAGATGGTGTTTTAAAATGGCCCCAATATGGTAGTTTTGACACAGAGATTTTGGATAATCTAGAAGCTAAACTTTTCAAGAAGAAAGCCCGGCCGGCAATGTTTGACTCTTTTCGCATATGGCGCAAAGAAGCCAAACAGAGAGAAATGAAATTAGCGAAGAAAAATAAACGAGAACGAGGTATGTCAATGGTACAAGCTGCTGTTGCGTTTAGGGACAATGAGGAAGAGCAAGAGAGCGAACAAATGTTTAGGATTAGGAAGTTAGCGGTAGATAAGTGCTACCCAGTTTTGCAGCGTAAAGAACAGGAAGCAAAGAAAGATCTTGAGAAAGATCCTTTAATGTCGCATCTCTTGAGTTCGCCACCCCCTTATGCACAAAATGCTACGGCACCACCGCCACCAGTTGTGGCCGTGCAACCCCCGATTGATTCCTCCACAGCCAGCTCCTCTTCCGTTGGCTACTGTTCCTTTGGCGCAGCCTCCTCTGGGGCCGCCAACTTTGCCTTGGTCTGCTACTTCTACGTCTGTTCTTAATGCTCCTCCTGCTCCGACTCTGGATTCTTCTACTGTTGTTCCGTCTTCCCTTATTCTTTCTCCTTCTCCTTCTACTAGACAGCGAATGACTGCTGCTGTTTCTGGTTTCTTTTCTCCTTGGTTGGGAAAATTGGGTATGTCCCCTGCTACTGAGCGTAGACAGTCAGTTACCAAATGTGGATGAACATACAATTTTGGACCACATGGCGCATAAATGGGTTACGTACGAGACACAGTATAATCTTGAGAGTGTTATGCATGTTTTCCTTCAATGGGAAGCGCCGAAGCAACGGTACGTTTTCGATACGATGTGTGCTTTTCTTGTTGAGAAATGGGACGAGGAAGTAGGGAAAGCTCCTGATAAGCTGTACAACATACGTTCCGAATTTGCGAAAGGAACTATTGTAAGTCCATCTGATGTAGGGAAAGCGGTCGCGATGTTGTTATCATTTAGGAGTGAATCTCCTTCTCGACAATTGTTCGAGCCTGATTCTTCAGTTAGAAGAAAGGCACAGCAATATCCAATGAGAGAGGTTCCTCCGGTGTGGAAAGAAGTGCCTGCTGGTGCAGGTAATGTTCCGCCACTTGTACCAGCTCATTTCCAGCGTGTCTGGGTGCATGTTCCTTGGAAACGTGCTGAGGTTTTAGCTATTAAGCAGTCTTTGCCTAACCCAGGCAAAAATCCAGCAGGGTACTATAAAGAGTTGACACAGACTATAAGTTCGTGTATTATGAATTTAGCGGACATCGACATGTTGTTTGGCAATGTTGTTCCACAACCTATTTGGAGTAAGATTCGTCATGCGGATCATGCGGTTGAATTGGGTGAAACATGAGTTAATCTTAGAGATGCCGACAATAGGCAAGTAGGAGGTGCTAAGCCTGAGGATTTGATTACTGAACTCCCTGATAAGATTATTACGTATATGAAGACTTTAATGCCTGAATTGCGTGTCAATTGGGACAAGTTGTCTGCATGTAAGCAGAAGAAAGACGAAACGGTGTCTGATTTCTTCACGCGGTTTGAAGACACTTTTGTAGATCATAGTGGTCAGGATATGGCTACAGAGGGTGGTCAGAGATTGTTCGTTGACAAATTTGTACATAATTTGCTTCCTGAATTGTGCAATAAGTTGAAGGATTCTGAAAGTGCTTGGGCTGTTTCCACGTCAGCACAAATTTTAGCTACTGCCCAGTACTGTGAAAATAGGCGCAAAGATGAGTTAGAAAAAGCGGATAAAAAGACTAAGGAATTAAAAACTAAAGTTCTTCTACAGCAAGCTTACCCGCCCCGTACTAATAATCAACGCGATTTTCAGCAGAATCAGCAATATTCGAGAAACTTGCAAAGAAACGAGTCTTCTCAACAACGTTTACCATATGGACCCAATCAGTGTGCGTATTGCAAAGAAGAGGGTCATTATAAGAATGGTTGTCCGGTTTTGTTACAGCGTACGAATGGTGCTCCTGGTGTACGAGGTCGTGGTGTTCAACAAACGCCTAGAGGTAGGGGACGCGGTGCGTTCCCGCAAAGCACACGTTCTTTGCCCCCACAGAATTTAATGAATAGTTTTGATCAGCAGAATAACGCGTCTGGTAAGACGGCTCAGTACTATGCTGATGACTACTATGCAGAAGATGAGAATATGAATGGTAATGATTGCTAGGACAGCCATAGACAAAGAGAGGGAGTTGTTTCAGTTCCAGTAGAACAGAGTGGACCCTATGTTGAGGTGATTACATCAGGTGTGTCGGAGCCTTTTCTGTTGGATACTGGTGCTACGAAGAGTTCTATTATACACTCAAAACTCCCTGGCGCACTTTTGTCTGGCGAAATGAATGTTTCAGTAGGTTTTTCTGGCGCCCCGGTTAGGAACCCGATTTCTATCCCTATGTCCCTTTCTGTTGGACCTTGTGAATTCGAAGCACCCCTTACTCTTACAACAGGTTGTGGTGAAAACTTGTTGGGATTGGATCTGTTGAAAAGATTGTATGCAACTCTGTACTGTTCTCCTTCGGGAGTACAACTTACACTGGGCAAAAGAGTGGTTTCCCAGATGTATTTGTCAAAGGATACACTTCCGACAGAATTGTCTTCTCTTCCGGAAATTCTTTGGGCTACTGGTCCCAATGATGTGGTCTCTTGGAAATACCGCCATATGTTGTGACATTGAAAGCCAATGTTAGAATGCCGCGCATTCCCCAATACAAGATCTCTAGCGAAGGTGAAAAGGCGTTGTTAGCGATCATTTATGACTTGATTGAAAAAGATGTAATCGAAGAGACAAGAGGTAACATTTGTAATAGTCCTGTTCTGCCTGTTTTGAAGCGAACTGACCCTTCCCAGCCACCTGTTTACAGGTTTGTGATTGATCTTAGAGAGGTCAATAAAATAGTTGTGCCACAGTTTCCAGTTGTCCCTGATATTACTGCCCTATTGACTATGATTCCAGCTTCCGCCACTTGGTTCTCGGTGATTGACTTGAAGAATGCTTTCTTCAGCATCTGATTGCCGAGGAGAGCAGGGATATTTTTGGCTTCAGTTTAGGAGGCCGAAGCTTCCGCTTCAAACGCGCTCCTCAAGGCTACTGTGAAAGTCCATCGAAATATAGTCAGGCTTTAAAAACACAGCTTGATACGATTGTTCTACCTGATGGCGCTACCCTTATTCAGTACGTCGACGATTTGCTAGTCGCTGCAGATACTGAGGAGATTTGTAAAGAAGCCACCTTGTCGTTGTTGCTTCATTTATCTAATCTGCATCACAGTGTCTCTTTCAAAATTGCAATATTGTCAACAAGAAGTGACCTACTTAGGTCACCTCTTATCGAAGGAGGGAAGGAAACTGACCCCAGAAAGAATTCAGGCAATTGCAAGGACACAGAGAGAAGTGCGTGCTTTCTTGGGCATTACATCATATTGCAGACAATGGATACCGAATTTTTCCTTATTAGCCAAACCGTTGGTGGCAATAACTTGTAAAGATACACCGAATCCTATCCCGTGGTCTGAAGAGTGTCAGAAAAGTTTTTCCGAATTGCGTGATGCATTGTGTTCGGCTCCTGTGTTGGGTACCCCCGACTACAGTAAGCCCTTTACATTGTATGTCCATGAGAAAGAAGGTTGTGCATTGTCAGCGCTGACACAGTCTTTTGGGGACAAGCAACGTCCATGCGCGTATTTTTCGTCGACTTTGGATCTGGTAGCTAAGGCGTTGCCGAGTTGCTTGAGAGCCACAGCGGCAGCAGCCGTTTCTATTCGACAGTCTGCTGGGTTAGTGATGAATAATATGCTGATTGTGATTGTTCCACATGCGGTGGACACTCTGTTAAACAGAACAAAGACACAGCACTTAACTAGTGCTCGATTGTCAGGTTATGAGCTGACACTGTTAGCGAGTCATGTGCACATAAAGAGGTGCAATACGTTGAATCCAGCCACGTTATTACCGATTTCAGTAGAGACAGGCGATGTTGAAAAGCATGATTGTTGTCTCAGGACAGAAGAAGAAATGAAAGGGAGGATAGATCTTAGGGATACTCCTCTTCCAGAATGTGATGGTACTTTGTGGGTTGATGGTTCGTGTTTCAAGTTGCCGAATGGTGATACGACTGCGGCATATGCTGTGACGACTTTGCATACGATTGTTGAAGCTGCACGTATCCCACACAATTCAGCATACGATTGTTGAAGCTGCACGTATCCCACACAATTCAGCGCAAGCAGCAGAGTTGATTGCACTTACGAGAGCGTGTGTGTTGGCGAAAGGAAAACGAGTGAATGTGTACACGGACAGCCAGTATGCATTTGGTGTGGCTCATAGTTTTGGACGATTGTGGAAAGAACATGGGTTCCTGACTTCGCATGGAGCTAAGATCCAGCATGGACAGTTGGTGAATGAGCTTCTCGAGTCACTGACCTTGCCGTTACAAGTTGCGATTGTGAAATGCAGTGCACACAAAAAGGTCACTGATGATGTTGGTCGCGGAAATGCGTTTGCGGATGAAGTAGCAAAAGAAACTGCAAGGAATGTGATGAGTCGAATGTATGTTGCAGGCCCTGCAAGATGGATTGGTGACGTGGGAATGTGTGAAGACACAATAGAGAGCGTGAAGTCTATTCAAGCTGAAGCTACAGAGAAAGAGTTGAGTGTGTGGAGAGAGAGTACAGGTAAATTGGATGCGAATGGTTGTTGGGTTGAATTGTCAGAACATCAGCGTTGGTTGTTACCTGGTGCGTATATGCTTGCAGTGGTCACAATGGCTCATGGAATGGCTCACATCAGTGTGAAAGGGATTTGTAAGTTGTTAGCTCCAGTATGGCAAAATGCTGGAATTCCTAAGTGTGCAGAGAATGTGGTCAAGAATTGTATGGTGTGCCTGAAATACAATCCTGGTAGGGGAACCCCAACTCCAGCTGGTCATTTTGCACCTCCAACGTATCCGTTCGAGGTTTTGCAGCTAGATTTCATCCACATGGAAAGGTGCAACAATTTGAAATACGTACTTGTTGTTGTTTGTGCCTTTTCAAGATGGGTAGAAGCATATCCCTTAAAGGACAATACTGCCTTATCCACAGCTAAAGCCCTTGTCAAAGAATTCTTCCCTAGATTTGGAATGCCGAGAATGGTCTGGAGTGATAATGGGAGTGAATTTGTGGGTCGAGTGATGAAGAAAGTATGTGAGGGGCTAGGCATTCAGCAAAAATTCCACGCTGCAAATCACCCCCAATCAGCTGGACTAGTAGAGTGCTATAATGGCACCCTAAAACTGAAACTGGCCAAGATTCAAGCGAGCACTGGTCTTAAATGGCCTGACGCTCTGCCCCTAGCACTCCTATCAACGAGAATGACTGTGCATTCGCGGGTGGGACTTAGTCCTTACGAAATCGTGTTCGGCCGTCCGGCCAACATATGGGGAGTGCCAAGGCCAACCAAATTCAGAAAAATCGAACACCCTCTACTGCTTGATTATTTGTATGAATTAACGGCTAAATTGCATGTTTTACACCAACAGGTCCACGACACTCTGCCTCAGGTCTCTGAAGCTCCAGGACATCTGATCGATCCTGGATCCTGGGTGCTGGTTAAGAATTTTCAGCGAACAAAGAATGACCAGCCCCGGTGGACCGGCCCTCATCTAGTCCTTCTCTCTACAAGATCAGCTGTTCGAGTGGAAGGGAAAAAGAACTGGGTCCACGGCGTACACTGCAAGAGGGTCCCTTTGCCTCTACCGTACGACCGGTGGACCCAGGAGGGGATCGCTGACTCTGAGACTGAGACTGTGCCTCGTTTTCTGCCTTTTAGCGATGCACGTGTAAAAGGAACAATTTCTGAGCAAGAAAGTGACAATGTTTTACAAGAAGCTGTGCCACCGTCAATTCGATTGAACACTACCGAACCTGAACTCTTGTTCCAAAACAAGACAGTTCTTGGAAAAAAACATTATAATTTGAGGCCGAGAACAATGGACAAATAAAAATTATTTTTCCTTGCTATTTTTGAAAGTGCAGCTCTCTCATCTGAGAAACTTTCATATTTTTGTTTTTCGAACCACCATCCGGGTTCAGCTGCTAGGGTCGCAGTTGTCCAAGTCTTTGGAGTGCAGCTGAAGACGTTAGGTCGACAGTTCTGGTCGGTCTAAGGGAGTTGCCCTGGACTGACAGAAGCATTCCTTAGCATAGAACACCCTACCGCCGCGGGCAGCAATTATAGAGGATGGAGTTTTTCAAGATGGAGAGACCTGCCAAACAGATGGACTTTAAAGCCAGAATGTGTATATTGATGACAAAGAAAAGATTTCTGACATTATGTACTTTAATGTTGCTTAGTGTAATTATGTTTTTAATAGGATATGTTTTATTCACTTTTCAAATGACATTTGCACCCATTACACAGCTCACACCTCCTTCTACTGTTTCCTCGCATTCTTTTCACCCTCTGCCTGAACATGAATCCTCTAGAAGATTAGAGTTTATCAATAACTCTTTCATTCAGCTTTTACACCAACACCAATTAGTAGTGAACACAACTAATTGTTGGGTGTGTGGTCTTATGCCACATACGACAGATAAGGGTATCCCATACTTGGTCTTACCATTTAGCTACAATGGTTCTTTGTGGGCATTTCAGACGATGTTCATATATGACATCGAACCATATCCCCCACGTTCCAAGAGAAGTAACTCGAGCAACAAGGCATTGGTAGTGGGAATCACAAATATGAGCAGAGACATTGACTTGTATAGAACGATTCCCCAGAGATGAGTTGCAAGCATACACTAGATGGAACATATCAGGATATGGAGTTACTCTGAGTGAGAACCAGCAAGCAAAGAGATACTCTCCGATTTGGATTGTACCCCATCAGGGTCACCTATGTCTGCAAGGTAATGGCAAGAATCCCAGAGCTCAGTTAGGGAAAAGCTTCTGCACTGAAACATATGTTTTTACGTCTCGGACTTCCCCTTCGTTTCTAGCAGCTAAGGGTACCTATTTCATCTGCCATGATAGAGCCTATACATGGTTGCCCCCTGACTTCTCGGGCACATGTTTTGTTTCGTTCCTGTTGCCTCCCACCTACACGGCTGCGGCAGATTACCATAAGACAAGGATAGTTAGAGGTGTCATCAGTAAAGAAGACACTGCAGGACAAGAATTTGGAGATTTCGTAAAGGGTTTTCTGCCGTTTTGGGGACCTATGGTGAACAGCAGGAACATAAGGCAATTGACAAGGGTGGTTGAATCCACTATAGTTGAAACCGCCGGTGCCCTTAGTAATTTGACTGCTGAGCTCCAGTCGGATCGCCTTATGACTCTTCAGAACAGGGTCGTATTAGATGTCATACTTGCAGACCGAGGTGGGGTATGTAAAGTGATCCAATCAAGTTGCTGCATTTTCATCCCAGATAACGCCCCAACAGTATACCAGGCCATTTCCAAACTGCATAAAATCTCTGAATCTATTCACGTGGATAAAGGAGATTGGTCATTGATGGGGTGGTTCTGGGAACTGATATCCGCCTGGGGATGGAAGATTCTGATAGTCATTGGGATGATCTTAGCCATTTTTTTCCTGTTCTGTCTGTGTGTACAGTGTGCTCCTGCAATATGTGGCCTCTGTGCTACATCCTGTGTAAGGAAACCTGTATCAAGAAACGAGCTAAGTAATAGGATGATGCTACCGCAACATCTCAATGACTTTATGAATATAGACCTGGACGCAGATTAGCATGAGTATAGGTTATTGCCTATATAAGGGCAAAAGGAGGGTCTGTGGAACTGAAAATTCTGGACCCGTGTTATAAACATCGTCGTATTATGACTATTTTGGTACTAGCAGACCGGTAATGATTTGAATACTATGCATAAGCATTTTCGTCATGTTCGGGTGACGAAATCACCCTGAAATCGGAGTTTCCATCCTGAACCCTCGGGTTCCATTTTGTGAACGGCAGCCATTTTGTGATTGCCCTCACATAGGCAAAATGACTAAGGCCAAATTCGATCTGAAGGACACATACACCTTTGCTGACTCCTCTGTGACATGGGCAAGCTGACTCCACTGCCTGAAGCCAAACCTGTTCGGCCAGTTCCTTTCCCAGTGGCCGAATGAGATTAGTATCAAGGCACAACATATCATAAACCTTTCATCGCACACAAACCATGCCTAATCTTACACACACCTGTCCCTGTTTCCTTCTTTATGACTTGCTTTACGAGGAGGAGGTGTCCGTTTTTATTGGGGGTCCGTCGATATCTGATGAGAATACTGGGCCTTGCCGGGTAATAGATTGTGGGCTGGACAAACTGAAATATGGGCTTGTCATCATGACTCTGCTTTTTCTTTGTAGTGAAAATATGTGAATGGTCAACTGTAAAATAAGGAATGTTTGCCTGAAGCATATTATTTTGTATAAAAAGAGAAGGCTGGCTTTGTAAGTTGAGCAGTCTCCTGAGAATATACACCGTGTTGTACTTCTAGGATACCTGTTACTGGCTGCAGCCAATAAATACGATGTTTGACTTCACCAAGAAGACTCTGTGTTTCTGTAGTCTGAAACAGGAAGAACTTGAAGTCTTTGGGTGTGCTCCCTGGCACCGCTGGGTTCCGAAAAACCCAGTACTTCACTCTCGCCAACAGCGAATCCACAAATACAATTGTTGCTAAAGGTACATTCCTCAATAGTAAAATCACCAGCCCATTTGATTGGTATATAACGTCCCTTGCGACTTGAGTAGTTTTCCAATATTTCCCCCGGTTCCTCTATAATGCTCACAAGTTGCACTAAGAAATTAAAGTAAAAATGTACCAAAATAACATTAACTGGATATGGCAAATTATTATTTTTTTTAAATCAAGTAACACGATTTAACCTCTGGTATTTTGATAGCAAGAGTCTCAAATTTTACGGATATAAAAACAAATAGACCCTCCACAACTGCTGGTGAAGGAATTACCATAGATCAATAAGATTTAAAACCATCAATATGCTCAGGTAGGTAGTCCAGAACTACTAGCAGCATACTATATCAAATGTGCATATAAGTAATACCCAAAGCCTGTCATTGCTAGTTGTAGACTCCCTCCCCCAGCAGGCCCGGAGGTATACAAGTCGCACCACTTCCAGCGTTCCAGGAGGGGCTTAAAGGTAGTTCGGGGCTCCTGCAGCGTGGGAGCCTGTTATCGTTAGTTGGGGACTGCATCCCGCATTACGCCCCGCGGCAGGGGCGCCGCCACCACTTCCAGCACGCCAGGAGGTGCATAAATGCAGCTCAGGGCTCCCGCAGTGTGGGAACGTGTCATCGCTAGTTGGGGACTAAATCCCCCGTCAGGCACCGCGGCAGACGCACCGCCACCATTTCAGGAGGTGCTTAAAGGCAGCTTGGGGCTCCCATCTGCGTCTGGCAGAGGCTGGGCTAGGCCAGGTCTCTTGGTTCTTCAATCGGATACAAGGACCAAGGTATAAACCAACAAATAAAGAATTTTATTCTTTATTTGTTCTCCACTTATTTTCTTTTTTTATTGAGAGTCTACAACAATTAAGTGGAGCGCCCTCCTCTCACCTGAATACTTTAGGAGTTGGTTCTGCATCACCAGGCATTGGTCTGGGCTGAACCTCCCTTTTTACGTCTCACCTAGCGACGCAGCGCATGCGCAGCTCGCATTGGAGAGACCTAATGTTGTCGGTTTTGTGGTCAGTAGGGGACAGGAGCTGTGCACGCGCACGGACAGGCGATATGCAAGTGTACGGCTCCATATCATTTCTGACAGGAGATGCGCACGCGCCTGGACGAGAAACAGCTTTCTGGTAGCGGGCTGAAACATCTAATGCCGATTTTACTTTTCCGGAGTGCTGCGCTTTTGTGTTTCTGGCTTCTAAATACTTTACCATGACGCATTTACTATCCATATGGGAGTGCTCATGTTTTTATCCTACTTTTGCATTAGCAAACCGTACTGTCTCCATGGCGCGTTTAGTTTTACAAGCCTATGAGTTTCATTTTCTCCCTGCATTTTCCCAAACAGTGACAGCGCACGGTCATGTCCATGTCACAGACTAAAGAGTGGTGCTGTGATCCCCCCACAGCTTGTCATCAGCTAATCATATTTCCTGACTCATTTCCATGAGCTTAGATTGTTCGGCTTGTGATATAGGAGTCCGAGTGCACCTCACTGCACTGAGTGGAAACAGTTGGACCCTAAAAACACTCTGTCCATAATCTGCTAAAATCTCTCTCGTCGCAGTTTCCCTAAGATTAAAACCCCGTTTCTGCCTTCTAATCAATAGAATAATTTACATAGGACAAACTAACAAAAAACAGCCAAAACGTGAAGTGTTTCTAAGAAGACGCCGCCGTCGATGTGAACTGAAGACAGTGTGCGCTGCGTGCATAGAAGCCCCGCGGCTGCACTGCTTAGTCAGGAACAGGGCAATTCGCTGTGTCATCCTCCAGTTAAAGGTGCCCGCAATTTCCCCTCCGAGGTAACTGTGATACAGGGGCCGCTGGCAGATGCTGACGGTGTGTGCCACCTGTGTGTGTACACGCCGAGTAATCGACACAATCGAGTGACTATATCTATTACACCTCAGTGGATCAGGAGGTGGCACTCGCTAGCACCTAAGAAATTTACTTGAAGAAGTTGGAGTACAGTTTTTTATTACCCGGGAGTGCGACCGTCTCACATTAATTTTTTCACACGCCGAGTAACCCACCTGAAATGTAACAGCTTGGAACAAAATGGGTGCTGCCTCTTGGGACCGGGGCTTATGTGCCGCAGATGCTAAACACAAAAGGTCCCATCGGCCGGGCGGCAAGCGCAGGTGCAGGTTACAGTGAACAGTGTGATTTACGCTACACAAGCCAGAGTCCCAGTACAGCCGTGAATTATTAGAGCGACCGGGCCCCATGCATTACCACTGACAAAGGTCTGCCCGCAGCGCCGGCACGCCTGCCCCTGCACCGGGGCAGCTGTGGAGCCCGGGGCCGTCCCACCACGTTCGCTAACTACTATGAGTCACATTACTGACACAGATGGATGACAAGAACAACACAACGAACCAGAATTATTCGAAATATTGGGTCGGACTGACCAGCCGTGTGTCAAACCTAACGACAAAGTGAACTATCATGGCTTCAACAAGTCTAAAGTGTGCCAGGCAGTTAGCAAACGTTCACTGGCGTTGTAAAAAATGTATTTAAGAATTGAATCTTAGGACTGGCTGTCCTAGCCTATCACGGCACAAGCTCACACATCAATGACATTTTAATGTGATCACAGTTTAGAAAGTTTTGACTGCAGTTTTATACATCGAAGTGTAAGAAATCTCCAGGCACAATGATATTAATGAAACGTACCAGTGGCTTTAGGCAGCTGAAAAGAGGGCACGGGAATTACCGTATATAACACGGATGTGAAATAAATGCCAGGAAACACCTGTTGGCAGTCAGACAGGTCCCTTATAATGGACTTCGAAATGATTGCGCCAGTTACGATGCACCTGAATAATTGATTTTGAGTCATCCATTTTTAATTGTGTTTAATTAAGGGTCCCTGTCCAGTTTAGTTTTAATTTGGTGAGCGTGTCTCGTATAACTCCCCAACAGCGTGAATGGAATTCTGAAATCTACACAGGTGATCCCCCCCATCCCCAGTCAAGACAAAGGGTAGATTCTTTGTCATTAACTTATTATAAGAAGATATATATTAAAATGTTCACTTCTTTAAAATTACCAGATTAGAATACAACATAGGTGCCGGCAATAACCTCCGATATCAGCTTTAATGTATATTGAAATCCAACCGTTTTTCTCCAAACGTACAGTTTGGGGTTCTGAAAATAACACATTTTAGTCTTGAATACACAATTTTTAAATTTGGTATACATGTGTTAATTGAACCAAGTAAAAATATCTAATTTAGTAGGCTGGGCTGCTCTATACTGTTAGGGCACACATTTATTAAACTCTTTTGGCAGTGGCCCATATTTCCAGGCCAGCTGGGATACCCTCCTATTACTTTGGGAATGTTAAAGGCGTGCAGTATTAGTAATGTATTGGGATGGGTGTAGTTGTAATGGACGACTGCACATGCATTGACATGCTTGCTATGTTTTACATGTCATGTAGATTGCCATAGCATCCATGCAGGACTTGCTCACCTCTGTGCAGTCAATTGAGGGCCATAAACACCAGGGTGATGCTATAATTTCGAAATCAAGTGCAAGAAGTTCTTAAAAGTTGAATACAATATGAGCTTGTTTACGGGGTTTAAAGCGTCAAAAATGGGGGTAATTTGAGAGGCTTACCCCAACTTATTAAATAAACTCACTACGGTTTGGTCAAAACAAATTTCTTAGAGAATCTGTACTCAACCCCTGGTACCTATGGCAAAAGCAGCAGGAAATCCACAGAGAAGTGGGTGTTAAATTCAAACAGTACCAATTTTCCAAAGTAAAGAACTTACTTTCTGCTTAAGTTATCAAAAAATCTTATTTCGCAATTAAGTCAGATTTCGAAACTATGCAGGAAGTATTCTTTTAGCCCTTCACAAAACTGAGGAAAATGAAGACTATATAGGGAGAAGTCTAGCCTATAGAGTGAAATAGCTTTTGGTTTTTATTTCACTGTGAGGGCATACTGATCCCAATATGTAGTGCACTTTTTAGGTTGAACATGCTGTATTGGGAGTTTGGAATAGAAGCCCTGGCAATTCCTATATTTGTTATTGGCTTGTGTCATTGTCGAAAATGCTGGCTTCTCATTCATTATTAGGCTTGTTAGTCCTTCCTTAGTACCGCCTTTTCTTCATTTGTAACCCCCCATGAGTACTGGTCCTTTTACTTCGTGTTACACTGTACGTGTTTTTTAGCCTGTAAGCACTATTTTCTTTAATGAGTTTCTCCTACTGGAGGCATGACATGCTTTCCTGCAACATTCAGTGCACCATGCGCACTTTCACTTTCCGAGCTGCAGGGACAATGGTGGCCGCTTCTTTGAATAGGTCTCGCATTTATAAGAGTTTGAGCTATTGGCATTGTAAGCGACAATGACTTTTATTTATGTGTTAAATAGCAAAACAGATAAATAAAAGGCATTGTAATTTACAATGGCAATAGCTTAAACTCTCGCGAATGCGAGACCTATTGCATTGCAAATGCTGCTTGTTCTTATTAAGAGCAGTTAATCCCAAGCCCATTTAACATGGTTAAGAGAAAAATGACAGCCCGAGGGGCAGGGGGTAACAATACAGAGACCACTGACTCGTTTTTAATCAGGGTCGCCAATATTATCTCAAAGGAGATAGTCCTGACTGAAATGAGGCTCTCCCTGGAGATAGGGAAATCTGTTGTGGCCCAAATTGTAACGGATAACCTTGGAATGGAAGAGGCAGATTCCAGGTTGGCATCATTACTTCCCACTACTCCATCCTCTGTGGCTACTAATGCTGAGACGGTTTGATATTGCTGGAAGATGACTCCGTTCCGGTTAGTCCCCCCCTCTAAAAGGAACAGGTTGCAAAAGAGCCCCCCGGAACACACTGTCCAAAAGGACCAGAAAGCTAACTAGTACTGACTGAATATTTTATTGAGTCACTCCTGCCAAGACTGGAGTCTATGTTTTTTTTTTAACCAAGTTTATTACAGATTGCAGGGTTTACACCACGTTTTGCCTACAATCCAGGGGCCGGCAGCGGTAAAGCAAGCATTTTAAATCTATATAACACAGCCGAGTCGCCGACAACCCGGGGGTCCGGCAGCACTGCAAGGGCACACAGATGTGTATCAGTCTACATCACATATCAATATCGTGCAAACTATACCTTATGAATATTACAACCAAACAAGATAATAAAAAAATAACCCCCCCCTCCCCCTGCCAGGTCAGAGATTCACAGACAACATCCACCTTTTCCGCAGCCCACCATGCGTATCCGTCAAAATTCGCGCAGCCAGGTGGGCATGGTCCATTGCAAGAATAAACAACCCATTAAGGGGCAAAATATGTGTCTCACGTAGAATTGCAAAAAATACACAGTTCAGGTAATTCACCCCTGTCCATCCCTGTCTGTACGGAGGTCCGAGCCTCCCTGGGCCAGCCAGTACACGAAGGGGCTCCATATATCCTGCGGTCTAGAACCGCTTGGAATTAATTCCCAATAATTTGGCAATTGATCTTTACAATACGTGACTGCATTAAGCCATCCTGCTATATCAGGCGGACGGGTTTTCTTCCAGTGCATCGCCACTTGTCGTTTCGCAAACAGTAGCAGCATGGCCACCAATTTTCGAGTATTCTTTGGGATTTCAAACACATAACCCAATAGCGCCATCAAGGGATTGGCCCTCAAAGGGATGTTAATAAAGTCACTAATATGTTGAAAGACTTCAGACCAGTAGTGTGCCACCGGACCACAGAACCAGGAGAGGTGAGCAAATGTAGCTTCCGAGGCTCTACATCTCCAGCAGCACGCATCCGAAACTAGACCCATACGCCTCAGCTGTAGCGGTGTCCTATAAACCCTGTGTAGGAAATTAAAGTGTAGAAGTTGTAGCCTATAGTTTGGCGAGAGGTGCTCCAACTGTGTACAACGGAACCGCCACTGTCCGTCAGTGATGGACATATCTATCTCCCTTTCCCAGTCAAGCTTGGAAGTACTAGAGATAATAGGGGACGACTCCGGAGTTATTGTGTACATTTGCGTGATTAATTTGCATGGGTACTTGTTTGATATGATGTTTTCCAAAGCTGGAAGCGTTGCCGGAGCAGCCGGGAATCCAGCATATCTCGCCCGACATGCCGCTCTAAGTTGATAGTAAAGGAGCATGTCTGAAGCGGAGGGTGGGAATGGGTCACACATCTGCTGAACGGTCAGGAATTTGTCATCTGGGTATAAATCGCTTCCCACCACTAAGTTATGCTTTTTCGCGCTTTCTGTGACAGCCTTGTCTGTTAGTGGCCCTAAGAGTGGGTTGCCCCCCAGAGGCATAAAAGGTGCGTAAAGCTCCGTTAGACCCGCCCTCTTTGCAATTCGTGTCCACGCCCATTTCAATGCTTCAACTGTATCTATTTCGGAATGTGGACGCTAATAGGGCAGAAATACTGCAACCTCCTATAGATCTGTATGGCAATGTGTGGCTGATAAGGTACTGGGTGTAGCCAGTAATGTAAAAATTGTGCCTGAACACTATATGCATAAAATTCTATATCAGGAGCCGCCAAACCTCCCTGAGAGAACGGCAGTGTTAAAAACTTCCAAGAAACCCTGGGCTGCCTCCCCGCCCACACCAATTCGAGAATAATTGTGTGTAGCCTTTTAAAAAAAATTGCATTAAGGGGTATAGGAATATTTACAAAAAGGTATAAAAGCTTTGGGAGGATCACCCATTTAGCTATAGCAATACGACCTGTGAGGGAAAACGGTAGATTCCTCCATCTGTGTGTACTTTAGTCTCTATCCAGTCTACTACCCTCCCATAGTTGGCCAGCCACAATTCTTGAATGGATCTACTTATCCAAATCCCTAGGTATTAAGTTGCTTCCGGCACCCATTTTATGGGGAATTCTGTGTTGCAGGGAACAATGTCCTCCGTAAGAGGCATCAACACGGACTTTGACCAGTTTATCTGTATCCCCGACAGCCCCCCATAGCGGATCAGCTCTCTCATGAGGACATCAAAGTTGTCCTTCGGATTAATTAAGTAAACTGTCATGTCATCCGCATACAAGGATATTAACAGTCCCCTAGACGTGAAGCCTATGCTACGCTGAGTATGATGTTGTCTCAATCTAGCTGCCAAAGGTTCTGTTGCAATAGCGAACAGCAGCGGCGACAGTGGACATCCCTGTCTCGTACCCCTAGTGATGTCAAATGAGTCTATTTGTCCATTAACTTTAACTCTAGCCCGTGGCTTGGCATAAATCAATTGAATTTGTTTAATAAAAATGGGACTGAAGCCCATTCTGGTGAACAAGGTGAATAGGAACTTCCACTCCAAAGAGTCTAACGCTTTTGTAGCGTCGAGCAAAGCTGCCACCGCCTGAACATGTGGTGCCAAATAGTGCAGCAGACCAAATATTACTCGGAGATTATGTGCCGTTGATCTGTCCGAAATAAAACCTGACTGATCCGACAGCGCTATCTGTGGAAGCATAGGACGCATTCTATTGTTTGGCATATATTTTTGCGTCCAGATTGATCAAGGAGAGAGGACGATAAGAATCGGGTTTGGTTGGGTCCTTATCGGGTTTTAATAACGTTATTATTGTGGCTTCTCTCAGAGTGGGTGGGAGCTCACCTGTCTCCATCGCTTCCTGAAAAAACAGCAACAGATGGGGGGCTACTATGTCGACATATTCCTTATAAAAGGCCGCAATGAGACCATCCATGCCCGGGGCCTTATCAGCAGGCATGCTCAAAATCACTTGCCTAACGTAGTCCACTGTGATGGACAATTCCATGTAGGTCCTAGCCCCCATCATTAAACCATTCCAAAGTCACGGTGTCCAAGTAATCAGAGATGTCGGAATGAGACAGGTCAATATGAGAGGTATACAATGCCTTATAATAGTCAGTCATAACCTCTAGAATAGACTGTGGAGTTCTAGCCATCTCCCTATCCTCTGTGTGAAGTTCGGTTATGTAGTCCGATCTCCTAGGGGGACGGAGCATATTCGCTAGTGTTTTCCCCGCTCAATCGCCCTCGCCATACCTACGGGGCTGAGTATATTTATGCATGTAGGCCGTTTCCCTTTCTGCCTCTTCTTGGAATTCCGTTAATTTAGATCTCAACGCAGCCTTAGTGTCAGGGGAGGGATCGAACTGTATGCTCAATTTTAGTTGTCTAATATCGCCTTCCAGCCTGTGAAGTGCTCTACGTATGTCCCTCAATACTCCGGTCTTAAGTGCCATACAGTGTCCTCTAGTGACCACCTTGAAGGCCTTCCAGAGTGTCCCACGGGAGTCCACTTAACCCTCATTGAGCTCAAAAAATTCCACTATTTTCTCTCTAAGTTCCTCTCGAAAGACCAGATCTAATAGCGCCCTCGACAGAAATCTCCAGCTGAATGTACGGTGGTGGAATTTGCAATGTAATCTGTACAGGTCCATGGTCAGAAAAGGTGCGAGGGAAGTGTTTAGCTCCAGATACCCAAGCATGCAAGTCACGAGATGTTACCCAATAGTCCAATCTGGACCAGGCATTCCGATGCGGTGTTATACACGTGCCTTCCCTAGTCATCGGGTGCAATGCTCTCCAAGTGTAAATCATCAATGATGCCCATTAGCATACCAGACGCCCTCGGATAGTGTTCCCGATCTGCACCCTGTCTATCAATAGTCGGTGACAGGACAACATTAAAGTCTCCACCCCAGAGTGTCGCCACCTTACCCAGTGACTGAATTTTATGCCATATATTTTGAAAAAACTCCGGACAGGCAGTATTGGGACCGTAGGTGTTAACAATAACGGTTGGAGTGCTATAAAGGAGCAATACATATCTACCCTCATTATCAATTATCGAATTCCACTGCAGTCTCCGACGTATCAATATCGCTACACCCCTGGAGTAATTAGAGTACGTAGCCTCCACCACCTCACCCCATCTAGGATGCCGAAAGACATTTGTGGCTGGTGATGCTAGGTGAGTTTCCTGCAATAAACATATATCTATCCCATGCCTAGTTAAGTAGGAGTGAACTAATCTGACCTTCCTTCGATCATTTAAGCCTCTAACGTTCCATGAAAGGCAACTAACAGTAGTCATCATCAACTGTGAAACATATATTCATGAGCATCTATGTTCTCCCACACATCCTGCCATATTGACCAAGTGTATGTAGCTGTAAAAGTCAGTGCGACCTCCCAGAAAACACTGCAACACAAGAGGGCAGGGCAGGCATGAGCAAGACATTGACTAAACTGTACGAACTGGCAGCAACAACTAGGAACACCTCAGTCCCTTTTCCTCCCACCTCCCACACCAACCCCCCAATTAGGTTGTGTCCATCCCCTCCCTGTCCCACCCCCCAAAAACCCCAAATCCAAAATAACAAGCACAAGGGAATCATCCCACAGGGCACGTGAGGTCACCAGCATACTCCCCTACTCTCTTGGTAGGGTGGCCGAGGCCAGGACATAGCAAATCAATGTAATACCATTTGTTAAGTTAGACTGTACAACCACCCAACCAACAGTGATCCCCCGGCCAGCAACGGGGGCAGCAATGAACAAGGTGCTAGTACAATTGTCTAAGCCACAGAAAATAAACAAGTTAAAATAGGACAGAAGTAGCATAGTTTCACTTATCTGCGATTCCAACGATCAAGATCTATCATGTCAGTCATTATCGCTCAATGTCTTTTCAGATTGCGAGTCTGTTTGTGAAGCTTGTTGTTTGTGTTATTTCGCCATTTGCTTTGCATACTGTAACTCTGCCTTAGTGTCCGTGAAGAAGGTCGGCTTCCCATACCCTGAACCCTCAATTTGGCCACATAGATTAAAGCAAATCTTGTGCCGATGTGTTGGAATATTTTCTTCGCAGGTATGAATTCCCGCCGAGCCGCCTGCACCTGGAGTGTGAAGTCCGGGAATTGGGTCTCGCCGGCGCACCCGGCTTCGGACGAGGACCTAGTGTACGATGAGCACGTTCAATTAAAAACATTGCTGACAGATCCGAGCCAAATAGTCCGCGCATCATCTCCTCTATGTACTTCTCCATGTTCTGAATGTCTGTGGATTCTGCAATCCTTGTAACGCAAATGTTATTGTGTCTCGATCTTGCATCCAAATCCTCATTCTTCTGTTTAATGGGCTGCAGAACCCCATCCATACCTCGCAGTCTTCTGTCCATTGCAGTTTGACCTTCCTCCGTTTCCTTGATCCTCGTTTCAATCACACTCAGACGGCCGTCGTGTTTTTCAACTCGTTGCGTTATTCTATCTACCCGCTCTGCCAACGAGTCCATTTTTGAGCCTCTCCCCTGAAGGCTGGATTTCAAATCTTTGAACATCGATCGAATATCGTCCTCAGGTGGCTGGACCACTTCGCTGTCCCCTGGTGGCTCCTGGCGGTCCGTGTGAGCGTCCGTGTTTTTGTTAGACTTTTTAGTAAAATTAATTTTCGGCTGTCGTGTTTCCGGCTTTCCCATAGTGTCACGCCACGTGCGACCAATATACCGTCTGGTGGTACTAGTTTTGCAGGTCGGGTAACCCTAGTACTGTGACTCGTGGGTATCAGCACACACCTCCTGCACCTATATCTTCTCCTACGATGGTTGGCCTTCAGGAGTCAGGCAGTTCCAATGGATCTCACCAAGTCCCGGCAGAGACTCCAAGATATCGCCAACCGCCACTCTCCTCACGCGTGCTCCCTCCGTATAATTCTGCTTCACACCACCAGTGCCTTTTGCGAGAAGGTCGAAAAATGCCCCAACCTCGACTCCAGCACACAACGAAAGGCACACAACCCAGATATATCAATTTCTACCACTGACCTGAAGTTCGGGGCTTTGCAGATTTAAAGTGCTGGCCCAGGCATAAGTGTTGCTACAGCACCACACAATCACTCAATCGCGATGATCATGTCCAAGAAAAGTATCCAAAGTGTTACGGGGCACCTGTGCCACCAGCAACCTCCCTCACGTGGAGCAGGTGGTGCAGGTGACACAGGCGGCACCATCACAAGGGTTATCACTACCAAATGGGCGTCCAGGTGATACACCTGCTTCAAATAATCTTACCATGACTCAAGCGGGTAGCCACGATATTATAGATTTGCCCCTAGATTCAGCATCTTTGGCTGTAATCTTATTGGGAGTTCCCTCAACTACACTAGGTGCAAAAGAGTCAACATTGGACCTTATTCATAAAGTCACTCATTGGTGTAATGCTAACATTGTCAATAGTCACTGGTTAGCCCCGGATATTATTATGGCTAGAAGAGTGGGTTGGGTGTGACGCAGGCTGGGGAGAAATATTTAGGGAGTCTGGGTCATAGTTTATATGAGACATCCTGCCCAAGCAAAAGCGCTTATTGATTGTGAACTGAGGAGGAGCTCTAAAATACCGATTACGATCGTCCCCCTTCGGTATTTTTACCCCCGCTAACTTTTCTTTATATAATGCCTGGCATCTGGTACCTAGAACATTTTAGACAGCTCAGATTAGTGATCCTGAACCCGTACTACCTCTAGCTAATAGATTTGAACCTGTGTGAATTTTAAAGGGGCTGTATGGTATTGACTGACAATTATTAGCCCAGGCTGAACCGCAGGGCATAAGATCTCAGGATCCTACTTCTAACACTATTTCCTCACCCTTGAAGCTAGAGCCTGCCTTCCATCTAGTCTAGCATATTTTAGAGAACTTCCATTCAGACCAGCACTTAATAAAGCCAATAATACGCCCTCGTCTTGGAAACCAGAATCTTCCCTTCCTTCCAGATCAACCCCTATTAGAGCGGGTACTGCTTGTCTGAAGATACTTTCGTGGAACACTGCAGGTCTGGGGTCATAAAGAGAGGATGTCTCTTGGCAGGGGACCCTTCTGGGTTGCCACTTAATTGCCTTACAAGAAATGTGGGATACCAGTGAGAGCTTTTTTTTTGGATGGGTTCACCTCGTTTTTTTAAGCATGATATTCCCTCGACAGTGGGTCGAACCCGGGGGGCCTTCTTTTTATCGGTTTCACTTGACTTAGGACGCAAGATAAGTTGCATAGAGTGTCAGTCTTCCCATATGTTAGAGTTGAGTTGTTATTTAAGAATCATTGCCCATTGCTAGTAGTTAATTTGTATAACTCCTTCACTAGATTTTCTGAAATAGAATACTTAGCTGCCTGGGAGGGTTTCTTTGAACATTATACAAAGAGGAAACACTCCTATTTTGAAATCATAATTCAAATCATAATTCTAGGAGACTTTAATATCCACCAGTGCTACCATACCTGTACTTTCACTAAGGTATATGGGGACTTCTCTCCACCAACCACACACTTTGAACACACAGAGTCAGGTATTCTTACTGAAGGGTTTCTCTCAGCCAATAACTTGCACTGTCTAGAGCAAACGGGAGCGAATACCCCTATTCCTACTTATTTAGGCAGGGGTTGCTCTAGCACCATCGATTTTATAAAATTCTCTGCATCATTAGTCCCGGCAGTTTATAAACTGAGCGCTCTTTGGAGCAGTCACAGTGATCATAACCCCCTCATGCTTGAACTAATGTATTCAACAGCTTTACTTGAAGTAGAGAGTAGGAGCATTCCAAACTCTGACATCAGTACCAAGTATCAATCACAAAGGCTGAAGCGGGCGAAGGTGGTAGCAGAAAGGTTTTTGGATAACCTGTATGTGAAGTGTGCTGCTGAGTTTCAGCAAGCACGGACAATAAATGCGCAGAATAGAGTTTTTCTGGAGGCCTTTGAAATTTTAAATAAACAGATAGCGATCGGTCTAACCATGCCGTGTAGGGACAAGAGCCCCAAGGTTAAGGGGTGGTTTGACAGCAATTGCTCCACTGCTCATAGGAAGTTACTGTTGGCACTTAAACAAATCATCAGAGAAGAGAGTAGGTTTGGACTTGCAGCAGGGTTTATAAGTATGCATTCAGATGAAGGAAGAAATCCGTCAGGGAAAAGGCCTGGGAGGATCTGAGACAAGCAAGCACACTCTCAGAGATTTGCCAGAACAGATTGCACTATAGCCCCAGTTCGATGGGTTCAGCATTTGGGGGGGGGGGGGGGGGGGGGATGTACAGTTGCGATGATTTAGAAGGAACCGAGAAACAATGGGACTCCAGCTTAGTCATTGCACCTTTTCATTTCAATGTAAATGAGGTCTATAGAGCTATCCTTGCTACATCTGGGGGAAAGGCACGGCGCCTGGATGGGATAACAGCGGACCTGTACAAAGCAGACCTTTTTGTCTGGGCGAGAATATAAGGCTCAGGTTTTTAATGTGGTTGGGACATGCGGCTTTCCTCCCTAGTGGGGCAGAGCTATTATTATTCCCATTTTAAAAAGGGGCTCAAGGGATGACCCTGCTTGTTACCGTCCCATTTCGTTCTTGGACTCAGGTTGCCAAAATCATGGCGAATATGATTTTGAATAGTTTACATAGTGGCTAGATAATTTAAATGTTATTAGCGATCTACAGTATGGTTCTAGGCAAGGTAGAGGGAGGCTCGATCAATGTATCAATTTGAACCTGGTGTTTGGGAAATATACAATGGCTAAGAGGGGTACCCTGCACGTGGCCTTTATGGATTTAACATGGCATTGGACCTTGTAAATAGTACCAAACTGTGGATGATCCTGGGGAAGCTGGGCATGGAGCCGGACCTGGTGAACTTTCTACACTCCGCCCATAACATTACTGCAGCAGGGGTGCATCTAGGCCCTTCTGTTGTTCACACTCTATATTAATTAGCAAGGGGACCTCCTCTCAGCCAGGGGTAAAGATATTCCAAGAGCAGGGTCCCTACACTTTAGTAAGCAGTGATGCAGTGCTGCTTGCCAGGAGTGCAAAAACGTTTTAATGATTTTAGGGAATCTATGGACTTAGCCACTATTTTTTCAAAATCTCACACCATGAAGTTAGGCAGTAAAAAGGCTGCTAAGTGCACGTTTTTTTGTAGGAGAGCAGAATTAACTAAAGTGTCTACATTCCCTAACTTGGGGGTGTTTGACGATCGAGGAACCGGTGTTGCACAAAGACAGCTTAAAAAGAATGGTCTGGCAAGAGCTGTAGGGGCCCGTGGAACTTTGCAAAAAGGTGGGGGTTGGAACCCGTACCTGCCCTCCTTAAGGTGTATATTGAAAAATGCGTTCCTATGGCCACATACTGGCGTGATGTCTGGGAACTACAAGGATGTGAGTAACATTCAGGGGGTTGAAAACAAATTAATGCAAGGCCTCCTTGCTGTCCCGTCTAGCACCCTGGTCTTTATATTACATGAAGAGCTAGGTCTGGGATACATTTCTGACCTTATTTCTGTTGCACCCCTGACACATTGGCTGAGAATCCAGTAGAGTCCCACCACCACCCTGAACGAGCTTGTTATAGCGGACTGTATTGCCCACGAGGGGGCCCTACGCATTCACTGGTTAAAATACATCATGGAGCAAATGAAATGGTTAGGCTGCCCACACATCTATACTAAACCTAGACCTCTAGGTCTGGCAGCCATCAGGGACATTAAACAGAAGTTTCTGGCTAAGCAGCAGGCGATCAGGGAGGGTATGGAATTAGCCACGCCCTTAGTGAGAAGGTACGTCATGTTGAGTGCATGCTCACAGATACAGCCTTATTTGTCACGGGTCTTAAATGCATAACATCGCTTTGTTTTAACCAGATTCTGGCTGAACCTGTTACCCTGTTTATTAGCCTTCCTGAAGGGTTACTTGATACCTAGTGCCCTAAAGCTATGTCCCTGTGACAATTTTTCTGAGCAGTATGTCTTGCATATGATCTTTTTTTGTGAATTTTATGACCCTTTGCGTAAAAAATTTAATACTGCCATTACTTCGAAATGCTGATTTTGTTCAAGTAAGGCACACATTATTATTTTTACAAATGCTTCCCTCCTCTATGGTGTGCTTTGGGGTTGCGAGTTTTCTGTCAGGGGCCCTAAGACATAGGAAAAAGATGCCTCAGCAGTAGTTATCAGGCATCTAATTAAATATGGACAGGCCATTATATGCATCATTGAGCTCTTCTTATGGTGTAATTAAGTTGTACATTCATTACGAACTTGTCATTACTGTATTTTAACGCTTTTGGTACTTGCTGTTGGTTTCCTTGTAATGAGGTCTAATTCTTTTTGCCAAGTGACTATTTCAAGTATACTTAATATTTGCAGGTTGGGACTTCTTTCAATGGATATGTGCAATTTCATTCTTTCTTTTAAAGTAAGGAATTTTTTTAATGTTTTTTATTTTGTTTCTTATATCGCTTTTATCAGCCGAATAAAGCATTTTGGAATAGAATGGATACCCAATCCTCACCGATCAGCTCCTGTCGAACCCCAGCAGTATTCTAGATTTACGCTCTTTGAATAACATCATAATTTTTCAGTCATCCTTTGCCAAAAATGTATGAGATTTTCTTCAGAACAGATTTAAAGTTGGGATATTGTCAACTTATCAAATGTGTCTCGAGATCTAACCACTTTTGCTACACCACTTGGAGCATTCAGACATTTAAGGCCGTCATTTTGACTGCCACATGTGGCTAGTTTTTTCCAAAAAGGAATGAGTATATGGACTTGATGGTGCTATTTGGTACACGTCTTTCAGTATGACATTATAGTCTCCGTCGAAACTCCTGAAGAGAATAACAAAAGGCTACTAAAGGTGTTTGCCATACTGAAAGACAAAGAGATGACCCTTAGGAAAGGTCATTGCAAATTATTGACCGAGACAGTTGAATATTTAGGCGATGTGATAACTAAAGGAGGTTTCAAACTTAGGAATGGATGGCTGTATATGAAGAGGATCAAATCTTGGCACAAGTGAAGAGATATATTGTGAATGGCTGGACACACAACAGATATCTTGGGAAGGAGTTAGGGGCAGGACTCAAGTGGCTTCGGAATTTTCCCTTGAGAATGTCATCCTCAGACCTACTTTGGCTATATGCGTTGCAAGAATATGAGGTAAACTTTTTCATCTCTCTCACAGTGGTCATTCATTTTTTTTTTTTTTCAAATCTTTTTTATTGAAGATTGAAAAAATGAAAAGCAAAGACAATACAATAAATCTTCCAATACATAGATTAATACAGTAGTGGCCATAATGACGCTTACCAAAAATCAAAGGAATAGGGAAAAATAGGGAAAGTAGAGAGGAAATTAAGAATAAGAGATAAGGACAGGTGTATCAATAACAATCGGTCTACGGAAGCATGGGTCGCAGTACAGGAGACAATTTTTTTTTGTGTTCAAATCTTTTTTATTGAAAAGTAACAAAAATGAGAGCGGCAATACATCATCAGATTACATATGAGCATATTGGTACAATGCCGAAACAAAGATGGGTCAATACATAGGAAATGATACATGAAATAAAAGAAGAAAATGAAAACAATACAGTAAACATCATTCCGGGTCCATAAGGAGGTGATCGTCAGTAACCAAACAATAGCAAATCATCATCACATTATTCTATCATCTCACAGTTCCGTAAGGCATTCCATCCAGAAATAGCTCATGTAATACCATGCGTTACCTCGTCAGTCCTGTACAGTAACTCTATATTCATAATCATTGTGCCCCTTCATTTAGTGCTGATTTAGTCATATAGACATCTCATGGTGGATCAAAGGTGAAGGAGGCCTCATCTAAGGATAACCACAGTTTTTTGTTGGTGACCTGCCACGGTGACGAGTGTAGAGCGGGATTGTCAGTACCCCTAATGCAGGACAGCCATTCCCTCCAAGCATTAAAAGAGACCTCAGCCGCGGTTTTCCAATTGCATAATACAACCTTGCATGCCAGTGTTAGTAAAAGGTCTAGAAGCTGGCGGTCATGGTCTCCCCTCACTATTGGGTCTATAGCTCCCAGGATAATATAAATGAATTCTCTTTTGGGTTTTATGACAAATATGTGTTCGATATAATCAAAAAATTTTCCCCAGTATGTGTGAAGCATGGGGCAATCGAATAACATGTGTGGTAGGTCACCAGTACCCATTGAGCAGTTCCAGCATGTTGGTGTGTCTCGTAGGTCAGCCTTAAATAATCTCTGCGGGGTCCAAAAAGTTCTGTTAAGTATCATATACTTAGTTTGTGAGAGTATCGGTGATACCTTATGTGTAAGTGCCGATGCGTGTATCCTAGTCCAGTCTATGTCTATACCGGTGTTATTCGGTTCAGCCTCCCATTTGATTTCATTACGTCTCATCGTTTTGTTGGGCGTTGGTGCAAGTAGTTTATAGATTTTTGAAACGAAGTGCCCCGAGGACTGTAAGTGCGGTAGCATAGATTTTAGCCAGGGTGTCGCTAATCTGAATGTGCGTGTAGATAGAGCTGATTTGAGTTTCAGGAAGGCATAGAAGTCAATCGGTAGTAGGGAGTACCTAGTCTGTAATATCGAGAAGGGTAATGGCATGTTATTCTCACTGAGATCTGATACCACATTGATACCTTTGTCTGACCAATGGTCCCATATGGGGGACGAACCGCTAATTTTGATCAATGGATTGCGCCATAAGGATGCAGAGGCAGATTTGTGAATCTGCAGACCGGTCTTATGAACTTGATCTAATCGTAAGAGGGCTCTCTTAGTATTAAGCATGATGTATTTAGAGTGCGGAAGGTGTGAAAGGTCCATTATGAGTGCAGCAGAAAGCGGGGCCTTGCCCATGATGGATTTCTCAATATCAATCCACAGAGGCGTATAATTGGGGTCCTCGGCAAACCAGGAAGCCCCTTGCTTGCAGAGAAAGGCAGTCTGGTAATTTTTAAAATTCGGTAGACCTATACCTCATTTAAGCTTAGGGAGTTGCAATTTTTTCATGGCAATTCTTGTTTTTTTCCCTTTCCACAGGAAGTCCGTGAATGATTTATCAATTTTATGTAGGAAATCCTCCGTGAAGGTCATGGGGAGCATACTTGCCATATAATTTACTAAGGGGCTAATCATCATTTTTAATGTCTCTGCTCTACCCCACCATGAAAGGAACTTCGGCGACCACCCATCTAGTAATTTTTGTATTTTTTTATAGAGTATATCCTCATTGATTTTTAGGGTGGTTATCAGATCTTTCTCAAATTCCATACCCAAATACTTAAAACTCTTCGGTTGCCAGGTAAGCCCGGAGTCACCCAGAATATTTTTGTCACACAGGTTATTTAGTAATTTCACTTCTGTCTTATCCTTATTCAGGGAGTATCCGGAGACACACGAGAATTCCTCAATTGTGGATAGTAATGCAGGAATAGCTTTATCAGCTTTTTCACTCAAGACCAGCACATCGTCGGCGTAGGCCGTCAGTTTAATTGTGCATCCTGTGAATCGAATTCCTTGAATTTCGGGGTTTTCCCTTATGTAATACAGGAAGGGTTCAATTGCCAGTAGGAACAGGGACGGGGACAGGGGGCAACCCTGTCTTGTGCCTTGTTCTAGGTTAAAAGGGGAGGAAAAAGCACCACCAGCTCTCACTCTAGCGGAAGGACAGGCATATAGGGACATGACTAATTTAGTGAATAGAGGACCCAGATCAAATTTATGAAGCACCGCATTCAAATACGTCCAATCCACTTTGTCAAACGCTTTTTCTGCGTCTAGTGTTATCGCCACAGCTGGTGTGGACAAAAGTTTTGCTTTTTCTATAACGTGAGCCAGAATTCTAGTATTGTCGCTTGACAGCCTATTTTTCAGGAATCCCGCCTGTGATGGATGTATTAAGGACGGTAGAACCTTCTGGATGCGTTTTGCAAGAATCGAGGCCAAGAGCTTGCAATCTAAGTTTATCAGCGAGATAGGTCTGTAATTTTTAGGCTGTTTAGAATCTTTACCTTCCTTGGGAATCACTGCAATTACGGCTTCCGCCATTGTTCCTTTAACCTCTCCTGTGATACTAATTTCTTGGAATACTTCCAAGAGCGGAGTAGCTAGAGCATGGGCGAAGATCTTATAAAAGGGTGCCGTGTAGCCATCCGGGCCAGGGGCTTTCCCCTTTTTGAGGGATTTGATCGCGGTAAAGACCTCGGATACAGAGATCGGCTCATTCAGAGACTCCCTTTCTGTGGCAGCGAGTGTTGGGAGTGCACAGTTTGAGAGATATTTCTCCATTTTTTCCCTGTCGACATGTACGTTCCTAGCATAAAGTTTCTCATAGAATTCTTTGAAAATATTCGCAATTTTATTGGGGTCAGAGCTAGGAGCGCCACTTCTGTCTAGTAGAGAGGCTATAGTGTTTTTTTGAATTTTAAATTTGAGATATGCCGCTAGTCCTTTCCCTGCCTTATTAGAGTCACATATTTTAAAACGCTTCCTTTTATCAAGCCAGATTCCCGCCTTTTCACTAATAAGTTTATTATATGTGTATTTTTGGTTGGACAATTCAATCAGGTCTTCAGGGTTTCTATTATTTAGGTATTTGCGCTGGAGTGTAGAAATGTCCTCTTCCAATTTCAACAGGGCCGCGCTCCGGTTCTTGTTAATTGCAGAGGATATTTTTATGATAAGCCCTCTAATAGTGGATTTTAGCGCCTCCCATCTAATGGTGTCTGAAGTGTCCCCTTTTTTGTTTGTCGTTAGGAAGTCTTTAATGGCGTTGTCAATGGTTTCTTTGTGGTTTGTGTCATTAAGAATAGCGTCATTAAATCTCCACATAGATTGACGAGTGGTTGGTGTGATATTAGAAAGTGTGAGAGAAACGCAAGAGTGATCAGAGACTAACCTGGGGGCAATGTCCGAGTTCTCAACTCTGGCCAGCGCATTTTTAGAAATGAGTATGTAGTCAATTCTCGAGAACGAGTCATGTGGTGGGGAATAAAAAGAGTAATCTCTACCATCAGGATGTAATAAGCGCCACGTGTCTACCAAATGGAACCTATTGCATAATTTCATGAACGCCTTGTGAGCTTTACCTGGGCGAAAGGCGCATTTGGAATCCCTATCTAGTACTGGGTCATACGGAAGATTGAAATCACCCGCCAAAATATTGACTGCCGTGTCTGGGATGGAGTCGATCTGTTTCGTGAGGCCTAACCAGAAAGACGGGTCATGGGCATTAGGTGCATATATTGATGTAATAAAAAATTCAGTATCATCTTTAAGTAGTTTCGCCGATACCCATCTCCCTTTCGTATCCGTGGTTGAGGAGAGTATCTCCACATTCGCACTCTTTGCTACAAGCATTACCACCCCATTCTTTTTAGAGATTGCCTCAGAGCCTATTACGTCAGTACAGGAGACAATAAGTATACAGTAAAATATATAATCTTTGGAATATATGGGGCCCAACAGAGACAAGGAATCACATAAAGACAGTCAACCTGTTGAAAGTTGTATCATGGAGGTTCAAAGTGGGAGGATGACGCATCCAAGGAGGACCACAATTTCCTGTTAGAAGGCTTCCATGTAGCTGACTGCAGTGTCGGATTGTCCGCCCCTCTCAAAAAGGAGAGCCATTCCAACCATATTTTAAAGTTGACTTCCGCAAAAATTTTCCATTTACAGAGGATGACCTTGCACGCCAATGTCAACATGATATCTTGCAGTTGTCTGTCATGTATGTCAGGTAATTGTGTTTCTAAAGGGCCCAAAATGATGTATAAGAATTCCTGAACGGGTGTGATTCCAAATACTTGGTGAATATAAGCAAAGATTTTTCTCCAAAATGTTCTTAATAGGGAACAATCAAAAAGCATGTGCGCCAGGTCTCCAGGTGCTGCCTGGCAGTTCCAACAATTGGGCGTATCTTTTAGATGACATTTGAACAGCTTCTGAGGGGTCCAGGACACTCTGTTCAGCAACATGTATTTCGTTTGACAGAGAATCGGGGAGACCTTATTTGATAGTGCAGTGGTGTGTATTACCTCCCAATCAATCGCTATCCCTGTCGAGTTAGGTTCCGACTCCCACTTGCTTTCCGTTAACTTATGGGGTTTCTTGGGCAGGGGGAGGAGCAATTTATATATTCTGGAGACAAAATGGTCGGCATGGTACAGTATCGGGAGACGTGTGATGAGCCAGGGTAAATCAGTAGTGAGGGTACGTTTAGAGATAACGGATTTCAATTTCAGGAATTGATAGAATTCTATGGGTGGTAAATTAAATGTCTTTTGCAGTGTCGAAAAAGGGATGGGTAGACCGTCTTCATAAAGGTCTTTTACCATATGGATACCACTTTCAGCCCACAACTCCCAATATAGGGTTTTCCCCTCCAGCCGAAACATATGATTATTCCATAGTGATACTAGGGTAGATTTCTTGATCACTGAATCAGTTATGGGACTGGTCGAGCCTGAGGAGGGCTCTTCTGGTGTTTAGTAGGATGTATTTGGAGTGAGGTAAATGGGCTAAGTCCATGCTGAGGAGGGCCGAGAGGGGTGCATGTGCAATTAATAATCGCTCAATAGATAGCCATACTGGAGTATATGATGGAGAGTCAACTAGCCAAAGAGCCCCCTGCTTACAAAGGAAAGCCGTCTAGTAGTTCCTGAACGAGGGAAGGCCCAGGCCGCCTTTCTCTTTTGCCAGCTGCAACTTTTTCACTGATATACTGGCTTTTTTCCCTCGCCACAAGAACTCCCCAAACAACCTAGCCACTTTCTTTTTTTTTTTTTTTTGAAACCTTTATTGCACAATATCAGCAAAACAAATACGGGCCCACAACCATCCGGCCGGCCACGACACATGTTAAGGCAAGTTAGCAAGCTATATGGCAACTCAGTAGTACCTTAGTACAAAATAACAATCAGCCTGGGTTACACTGGGTATCTTCGCACTACCGAGAAACAGGAGAAGGTAAGGTTAATTTTTAAAGTTTTTTAAATTATGTTCCAAAGTATAAAAAATTAGAAGGATCAGAGTTCAAACAATCCACCGATGACATGAAAGGGCAACGTCCACCAGAAGAAATCCAACAAACAGAAAAACATAATCAGAATAGCGGCATGGAAATGATACTACAGGATAAACGATAACAAAATATGTTGCATGCCAGTCGCTGCCCCCCTCACACCGAACCACCCTACTGACCCAAGGAAGAAACAGGAAAAGAAAAGAAAATCAAGAATAGAAAGAAAAAGAAGGCCCATAGAAACTGAAACGGACAAAATAAAAAAACCCTACCCCCCTACCCCCATGCAGAGGCTACGGCCTGCCTACCCCCCCCCCCCCCCCCCCCCTAGCAGTGTGCCTGTCGCCCAAAAAAGAGTACCCGAAATACAGACGAAGAAAGAAAAGGATGAATGAAAGGTATCATATAAAACCGGAGGAGGGCCATATTTATAAGCTCCAGACAACCAGCATGTGCATTCTCGGCCGCCCATCCCCGGATCCCCGAACCAATGTAAAACAACGTTCAACTCCACCGTCTATCCTCCATAGTTCCAGCAGTGCAAGCTACCGCGATCCAAGAAAGGGGGAACACCCTCAACCTTGCCCCCTGCGATCTGGGGTATCAACGTAGTCCAGCTGTACAGTAGCCATCTTGGATGGGATAAGCAAACGGGATGACCCCAACAGAGTAGGACGCTGTCCACAAAAGTCTGTCCATTTCAAAGCCATGTGTGCAACAACGATAGAAAGGGGGACAACGCATTGCAGCAATCCGCCAAGGTCAGCCGGCCAAAGCAGTAGCATCAGCTTCAGGAGAAAGTAGTGAATGTCGCCAGAAGACCACAAAGGAATTGCCAGACATGGCGTCCAGGGACGATTCCCCAGCCACTGCACAAGCCCACAATCACCAGACCTCTTCACCACCATTTCAATCAGTACAAAGGTGGTATCAGGATCACGTACCTCTAACGCCCCGGAGCACACCTGGGTAGGCAATCCGCAGTAATCGGATAAAAGGTGTGGCGCAGTGTCCCGCAATCGAGAGCCAACGCGGCCCGTCGGGGGCACGTAAGGGGAAATAGCGTCCAGTCGGTCCCCTAAATCCCTGGCGTTGTCATGTAGAGCTGCTCCCAAAGTACCCAGAGCGCTCAAAATGTCTCCAATCTCCAGTGGTGCCTTAGGAGGGAAGGGTGCAGCGGGTCTCTGCATATAGGGCTCACGGAGTTGTTGTAGCCCTCGAGGCTGGTCACCATCATCCCTTCCAAGTAGCTGAGCGCCCCGCCGGCTCTCCGCATAATACAACCGGGCCGGGGGCACAGAGGAAGCACAATCCATTTTGACACCATGCACGGTGCCAATGTAACGCAAGCAATCGGTCATATCCCCAGTAACAGCCCGGGATCAGGCACAAGAGCTGAGAGCACGATCCTCAAAATGGCTTCCACCGCTTCGCTGGGAGAGACGAGTGATCAAGCAGGCCCGTCTGCGGATTAGGGCGAAGATACAATGTTGCACTCGCAGCCGCGGTATTTTTCAAACGTAGAGATGAGCGAAGCTGAATGGATCGCCGCATCGGGAAACACAGCATAGCAGCTGCTCTCCGCCGGCCGTCTCTGCCCCGCCTTCAATGTCCGCTGTTAGTGCGATCGGGGCCGACCATCTCGAGGAACAAAGACCCGATCAGCGCCATTCAACGCCAGGGAGGAGGTGAGGGCGCCCCGGCACTTCCACCGCAGGGAGCACGCAGATAAACACACCGTTGGAGTCGGAGTCGCCTCCCGGTTCCGAGGGCTCGACTCAAAAACAGGATCGGTGGCAGGAGAAGTCTCGGTGCGGGAGGAAAGCGAAAGGATCGGCGGAGCCGAGGGATCAAGCGGCCATCATGGTTGCAGGCTAGGCTCCTCCTCCCTAGCCACTCTCTTGATGAACTCGTCTGTAAAAGTCATTGGGAGCATGCTGGCCAGGTAATTAACCAGAGGCGTGGACATCATTTTAAGGGTCTCAGCCCTACCCCACAGGACAAAAACTTGGGTGATCAGCTATCTAATAACGCAGATATCTTTTTTAAAGTTAGATCCTCATTCACCTTCAGGGTTGTTATTAAGTCTTTCCCGAAATCCAGACCCAGGTATTTAAAAGCTTTTGGCTGCCAGGTGAGTGGTCATTCAATTGTGACATCTGCACAGTAGCTGTTGAGAAGTGTTACTGGTTGCCTTCCATCGATGCGCAGATTGAGGTGCTCGTGAATGGGTGGTTATGATTGTTTTAGATCTAATAAATGGTGGAAGACTTTGTAGAGGCCTCTTCATTCAGTACCAAACAAGACTCACTATGGAAGAATGTGACCATAGACTTACAGGACAGTAGAACTTTCTGCCAGGCAATATAAAGTTTCTCACTATGGTGATGGATTTTTTTCCTCAAGGGGATTTATTATGGATTCTTCAGTACTGCCACTACAGATATAGTGCTGGAGTTTCTCAGTGGATTATCGGTGTAGTGTATGAAGGACCACCAAAAGTAATGCTGTGAGACAATGGGACACTTTGTGTCAGAGAAAATGGTTACGTTGTTAGAGGATCATGGTGTTAGACATTTGAATGTGGTTTTGTACAGTCCTTCATGTGGCGACAAGTTTAAATGTGAAACCATAATTAAGGGAAAAGGTATAGGACCATTTAAACAGGCCATACTCCACAAAAGGTTTTTTCTGTTACTTTTTATTGTGAGGTCATGAGGCCAGAATCTAGTTGGTTCCAGGGTGTCTAAAATTTCAGCTTAATAGGAAGGGAGGTTTGTCATGTGAATATCTGCAGAAAGTAAAGAATAGTGTTAAGAAAAAAGAAAAGCACAGTAAACAGTACTTGTCTTTAAACTGGTATAGAAGACTAAACAATGCACATTATGTATAGGTGACTTGGTAATTATATGGAAAGTAACCAATGGAGAATCTACGTGTACCAAACCAGTTAACATTTCTTAGGTGAGTAAAGATTTTGTTTAACTGAAAGGGAATGGGTGGCGGAACAATAGGAGTATCATTATATCACAAAGAGATCACGTTAGTGTTTTACAAGATGAACAAAATGGATAGTCACATGATCAGACGGGGTTTAGTTCAAGCCCAAGTAATAAGAACGGTAAAGATATGGACGCACGCCTAACACCTCGAATGACCTAACGATTCGGACTGTGAAAAGACTGCGCGGATTTATCAAGGTCCTACATGTTTTTATGGAAATAGAGCCACTTACATGACAATTACGGGATTCTTGGTACGGCAAGGATTTAAATGCTTTTAATTACTGCTACGTGGGCTCTACTCACTTTTGTATTGCCGGAGATACAGATAGTTATCATGTAATTGTTCGAGTGGGAGGATCATTTGATGACCCATATGTGGATTGAATGCAATTCTAATAATCCTAAATGAAACCTTGAAAATGTCCAGAAGGACGAAATGCGCGTCGGCTGCCGTTATCAGTCTGTAATTGAATGAATTAAAAGATCGGATGCGTCAATTGCTGTGAATTACTTCAAAGGAACCTCTATGGTTGGCGGGGTCTCGGATTACTGAACGAGGTTAAAAGTAACGATTCTGTGGTGTGCTTTGATGCTTATGTTTGGACATTCGATCTAGACTGCTGTTGCTACTCCAGCAGGCGCGGTGCGTCCATTGGGGCGTAGCCCCACTAAGCCCCATGGACCCACCGCGTCGCCACTAAACGACATACACATTTTTTTAAAAATTGCGCTACTTGCCGGCCGAGAATCCGGGAGACACCCGACTTTCCCGGAGTGCGCAGGGGAGGGGGTGGGGGCCTGATAAAGCTGCGCATGTCAACTTTTGGGCACAAACATGCCCGCGCATGCGCAGATTGTTTCCCCCCTGATTTTCCCTTTAGAGAGAGGACATGGGGCGGGCGGCAGCCCCCGGGGTTGTACAGGGCGACTGGGCGAGCAGTTATGGTGCCCCCCCAGCCAATCCTGGCTGGGGGGGGGGGGCACCATACAGCGCCAGGATTGGCTGGTCAATACCTAGCCCGGGTACATAACCCCCTGTCTGGGGGGCCAGAGCTCTCTCCCTCCCTCGTACTGCGGCCTCTGTTTGTTTATGGGGTTCGTTTGATGGAAGACTTGACCTCAGACCTGACCTGACCGGACCCAGGAAGGAATACTTGAGAGGGTGACACTGCGACAGTCAAGTCCCGAAGGAACCGCTCGGCCAGGGAGACCCGGCGTTCACACCAGCTCAGGTATGATCAGAGTGCTATGAAGGAACATTGTTTACTAAACGGGTTCACTGTAGTAGTGTAGTGTACACGGAAAGTGAAATCCGACCTTGAGAAATATAGACGCCGAGTGATTTTTATTTATTAAATTATGCCGCAGTAGCAATCGCCAGTTAGGCAGCACAGGTTTGCTTATGAAATGTGGTGATAGAAAAGTAAATACCTGATTAACTCATTAAAGAAACACTATAGGAAGTAACGTCGTTATGCACGCGCTTGGAATGGCGGTTTTTGGCGCGCTGCTACAAATGAGTGTAGCTTTATCGGCCATCTAACTGCTAATGACTCGTTTTGCTGCCCTTATTTAGACTCGTTTTGCTGGCCCTTCTGCCCTCATTTACACTCGTTTTGCTGCCCTTCTGCCCTCATTTACACTCGTTTTGCTGCCCTTCTGCAACATTTGTGTTTGTCAGTGTTACATGCAATGTTTATTCCCCACGATCCCCACCCCTTTATGAATGATGGATGCAGGATGGATGAGTGGATGGATGGATGGGTGGATGCATGAATGAATGAATGATGGATGCAGGATGGATGGGTGGACGGATGGGTGAATGCATGAATGAATGATGGATGCATGAATGAAAGATGGATGCAGGATGGATGGGTGGGTGGATGCATGAATGAATGATGAATGCAGGATGGATGGGTGGGTGAATGGATGGGTGGATGCATGAATGAATGATAGATGCAGGATGGATGCATGAATGGATGCAGGATGGATGGATGTATGAATGAATGATGTATGAATGCAGGATGGGTGGGTGGGTGGATGCATGAATGATGTATGGATGGATGCAAGGTGGTTCCGGCTCGCTTGCTGCGCTTGCTCGCTGCGGTGCAATATGCAAATTAGTTTACGCCCCCACCACTTTCAAATGTCACTAGCCGCCCCTGTACTCCAGTGGACTTATACCCAAAGTGCGCGGGTGTAATGGCACCATAAGAGGACCCTCACAAAACATGAAATGGTAAAATTGGTTTCAAAAGAAACAATATCACTGATTCATAGATGTGCAATCGAAAAGCATACCCACGGCCATTATATGTGCAAGAAGATATGGAGAGGTCACAAACTCGTCTTGTGCTTTACATGAAAACAGTAATGCTTAAACTGTTTCGAGAACTTGATGATTTAGTGGCGTCAGATGTAAGCGTGTGCATACTTACATCATGAGATTGAGATAAATCAGCTATGGACTGTGACGTACAAGGAAATTGGTTGGCGCATGCACATAAACCGATACACATTCTTGTTGTTACGGCTCCAACAGTCGCAGGCTGTTTACTAAGTGCTCCTCACAAGCCGACAACTGCGTCTCTGATTGATTAACCCCGAGCTGCAGTTAACTGCAAGCCGTATAGGCAGAATTCCGACAAGGGAGTCCGCGTGGTCAGGACTGTTCGCCTGTTCCTCCCTGTCCACCTTCAGCTGCCAACACATGCGCAATGATCTGGGCGATTTTTCGACTCCTCTTCGAGCAGGGAACGTTGATAATTATCGCGTAAATTCTTCATAGAACTGGGATATTCCACCTTCAGCCTGTTTTCTCATAACAGAGACCGCACAACAGCAGTCTACTGCTAGCATTTACGCGGAAATCGGACTAAACCGCCAAGGCTGACTGCGGCAACATAGACATCGAAGAGGGACGAAAAACTAACAGCCTTCCAAAAGTTACTACTGTTATTGCAGCGGTCACCCCGCTGTTGGAATGCACATAACTCCACGCAGTGCGGAAATCAGCAAAAATTGTATTTATTTCCAACAAACAGTACTTTATACGAACGCTACCAAGACTATGTCGTTTACAATTTTTTATTCAGCTCTGTTCTAAATCTTTCGTGTGACCGCCCACATGTAACATGGCCGACGCTTTTGCAATCTTTTGTTCGTGTAATGTTCTCAGTTTTTATCATTTCTGTTCCTATTGTGAAGCGCTCTGACGCCTTCGGGTAAAGTCCGCGCTATATAAAATTGCATAAATAAATACATTTCCAGCTGAACCGTGGAGGATTCGGCCTCTGTTCGCCATCGTTCGTGGGATCACCCACACCTAACATGGCTGACGCTTTCCAGCTGAACCGAAGAGGATTCTGCCTCTGTTCGCAATCTTTCGTGGGATCACCCACACCTAACATGGCCGACCCTTTTCAATAGACCTGCGATGTAAGCTGCCTCGTGTGGGCATTTTTCTGCGCGCTCTAGAATTCGCAGTGTTTCGGCTCACTGTTACCCGGAAGACCTTACTGCCCATATTTCTATCCTGTGGTGGTCATGTCCGTGCTCCGCTTCTTTTGGGCACTCTCCCGCGGCAAAGCATGTGTTCCCTCACGTACTTGGTCCAGGTATGGTGGGCCCCGGCGCGCTTGGCTGGTCTCTAGCCGCTCTATGGTATCCTCCAAGGGGGACGACTGTCAGCCAATGGACACTTCCCTGTTTGTACCTGTACAGTTAAAGCCCATGCAGAACTTGGAGGGTGACATTGGGGCTGAACTGACCCGGGCCTTGGACAGAGGAGAGATCTTGAAACTGTTAAATCGATTTTACAAAAGGAAAGAAATGCAAAAGCTGGCCGGGGAAAACGGGTTAGACGCACGTCTTTTTCACCAAGCTTTTATAAGCTTTAGAAGACATTTAATGGAGTCAGAATCGTTGGATGTGGACCTGCATATTATTCTAAATGACATATGCTGTGATGCAGGTCATGTTGATGATCTTTTCCCATTTTTTATGAGACACGCAAAACAGATCTTCCCCATGCTGGACTGCATAGACGATCTTCGTAAAATCAGTGATTTAAGATTACCACCCAACTGGTATGCTGAAGCAAGGGGTATTCAACGAAAAATTGTATTTCATGCTGGACCTACAAACAGTGGAAAAACCTACCATGCAATCAAAAGGTACTTGGCAGCAAAATCAGGCGTATATTGTGGTCCATTAAAATTGCTGGCACATGAAATCTTCCAGAAAAGTAATGATGCTGGTGTGCCATGTGACCTAGTAACAGGAGAAGAAGTGGTGCACGTTGATCCAGGCGGCAGACCAGCCAGTCATGCGGCATGTACTATTGAGATGTGCAGTGTTACAACACCTTATGAAGTTGCAGTGATTGATGAAATTCAGATGATCAAAGATACATCAAGAGGATGGGCATGGACTAGAGCCCTTTTGGGACTGTGTGCAGAAGAAATTCATGTATGCGGAGAAGCTGCTGCTATAAATTTGGTGACCAAACTCATGCTCACAACAGGAGAGGAAGTCGAGGTACAAAACTACAAGAGGCTTACCCCAATTACTGTACAAGATCGTGCTTTGGAAACATTGGATAACCTAAACCCTGGTGACTGCATTGTTTGTTTCAATAAAAATGACATTTACTCTGTGAGTAGACAGATTGAAGCCCGTGGGTTAGAATGTGCAGTCATATATGGAAGTCTTCCACCAGGAACAAAATTGTCTCAGGCAAAGAAATTTAATGATCCAGATGATCCATGTAAAATTCTAGTTGCAACAGATGCTATAGGAATGGGACTTAACTTGAGCATTAAACGAATCATTTTTAATTCTCTGGTGAAGCCTACCATTAATGAAAAAGGGGAAAAGGAGATTGACATTATCACAACATCTCAAGCCCTGCAGATTTCTGGTCGTGCAGGGAGATTCAGCTCAATATTTAAGGAAGGATTTGTCACCACAATGCATCGCGAGGACCTGGTATTGCTGAAAGAAATTCTGAATAAGCCTGTTGATCAAATTGAGACAGCAGGTCTGCACCCCACTGCAGAGCAGATAGAAATGTTTGCTTATCAGCTTCCTGATGCTACTCTGTCAAATTTAATTGATATTTTTGTGAGCCTTTCAAAAGTAGATGGACATTACTTTGTCTGTAATATTGATGATTTTAAATTTGTTGCAGATATGATTCAACACATTCCTTTAAACCTGAGAGCAAGGTATGTGTTCTGCACAGCACCCATCAATAGAAAACAGCCTTTTGTCTGCACCTCATTGTTGAAGTTTGCCAGGCAGTTCAGCAGAAATGAGCCACTGACATTTGATTGGATGTGCAGACATGTTAATTGGCCACTTATCCCACCAAAGAACATCAAGGAACTAATGCATCTAGAAGCTGTTCACGATGTCCTTGATCTCTATCTGTGGTTAAGTTACCGGTTTATGGATATGTTCCCTGATGCTAACCTTATAAGAGTAATACAGAAAGAACTTGACAGTATTATACAGATTGGGGTGTGCAACATTACAAAACTAATTAGAGTTTCGGAAACAAATATTACCATGCCTATGGCGCACGCATCTCCACTAGCCAAAACGAATGTGAATTACGGAATTCAAAATCTAGAAGAAATGAGTGCTCATAACAGTATACCGGCCAATGTCCTACGAAGTCCTGGTCAGAGAAGAATGAGAGGATCCAAAACACTGAGTTCAGGCACTGCTGAGTTGAAGTCAGATAAGCATGGCCATAGAAGTGGTCCTCTTTCTGCCAAATTAGTGAAAGAAGGTCTATTGACACCGGAACTCTTAGAACAGCTTGAAAAAGAATGGCTAATTCAACAGAAAAAAAGTGGATCGTTACCTAAGCAAAGAGACAATGAATATAGTGGTTCAAAAGGCAAATTGAAGAAGTAGGAGTACTTGTCATTGAAAATATTTATATTTTTATGGATAAAATGAACATCTACTTTTTAATGACAAGGACCTAGTTGACAGCCTCTGTAAATAAGAGATGCATCATCATCAGATTTATTTGTTTCACAAACAACAACCATAAAAGATATATGCATATAAAATCAGTTTTGAGAGGTCATGTTAATTATTTTTCGCAGTAATCAATCCGTATAACTTTATCTTAAAATCCATACACACATCTATAACAAAGATTCAACGGTTCCCACTGCCCATCCAACCTGGGCTTAGTATTGTTAACCAAAAGTACAAGGTCCAGATGTAAACAAAACCAAGTCAGGGTAATACTAAAAATAAAATGTCACAAGCTCAAACAGACCAGCCCTCAGTTAAAAATATAAAACAGGGTAATGTGGGCTCAGCAGAGGAGCCAATATATCTCATTAATACTATAAAGTGCCATATGCATATCTACACACATATCTAAAAGTAAAGTGTTCTGTGTAAAGTGCTAACATAATCCCGTTACAGAATTGCTTGAGTTCTCACCACAAATTACATGGGGTTTGGATTACGTTACTTACCCTGTAAGCATCTGTTATTGGCATGTCGTGCTGTAGATTCACATGCTGTGCCTAAATCCACCATACAGTGTCGGGCTTGGATGATTACAAGTTGTTTTTCTTCAAGAAGTTGTTGAAGTCATGAGGTTGTGTGTCTCCTCTTGTTGGTGATACTGTGCATGGGCTTTGACTCCATTGTTCAACTGGTTTGTCGTAGGTGGGTGAGAATTGAGTTGTAGTAAGTATTAGTAATGTGATGTCCATGCAAGTAATGTGAATTAATGTAAATTAACTGTGACCTGCACTGGCTTCCGGGCAGGAGGGAGGGTGCATGTGAGTCTACAGCACTACATGCCAAGAACAGATGCTTACAGGGTAAGTAACATAATCCGTTCAAGGCATGTATGCTGTAGATACACATGCTGTGCATCAACTGTAAAGCAGTCCCTCTCCTGAAGCGGTGGCTAGCCTGTTGGAGTTGCAGTTGTTGGAAAGATTCCGTAGTACTGCTTGGCCAACTATGGTATGTTGATGTGCTAGTACATCCACACAATAATGTTTTGTGAAAATGTGTGGTGTGAACCATGTTGCGGTTTTTCAAATGTCAGCAAGAGGAATATTGACTTAAAATGCCATATAAGCCCTTTATTTTATGAGTTGAGTGAGCTTTAGGGCTAACAGGTAAAAGTCTTTTAGCTTTAGCATAGCAAGTTTGGATATCTTTTGCTATCCATCTTGAAATTCCACTTTTTGAAATAGCATTTCCAGTGTGGGGAGGTAATTGCTTAGTCTTTCTAAAAGTTTTTGTCTATCAGTGTAGGACATCACAGCTCATTTCACATCCAATATAAGTAAATCTCTTTCTGTAGCAGAGTCCGGTTCTGGAAAGAATACAGGAAACTCTATTGATTGATTAATGTGATAAGGTGAAACTACTTTAAGGAGAAACTTTGGATTTGTTCTAGGAATTATTTTGTCCCTATGCAGCTAGAAAAATGGTTCTTCTAAGTTTAATAATGCCTGGAGCTCACAAACACGTCTTAAGTGAAGTAAAGTGACAACTACTAGCAAAGCGACTTTCCAAGACAAATAATTGGATTTGGCATGAATGTAGTGGCTCAAATTGAGACCCCATTAGCCTTGTTAGTACAATATTAAGGTTCCATACTGGTGCAGGTGTAACAACTCTTACAAGTCCTTCCATACATTCCTTAATAACTGGTATTCTGAACTATAGGCTAGACCTGAAGTTTGATGATGGAACAAATACAAAATACTTGTTTGTATTTGTGTATGTAAAGTATTAACCTTTTGATGCTGACAGTATAGAACACATTGTTTTCATTTAGCAGCATGGCTTTGAGTGGTTGTAGGCCTACAAGCTTGTTTAAAAATATCCATACATTGCTGTGATACATTTAAGTACCCACATTCTATGACTTTCGGAGCCATATTGCAATCTCCCTGGGATTGGGATGTCTTACTCTGACAAGGTTCTGTGGGAGAAGGTCTGGGTTAAGGGAAGCTTCTGGTGTGGAACTAGGGAGAGTTCCAGTAATGTGGTAAACCATGATTGACGAGCCCATGTTGGAGCTCTGAGAACTATGGTGAGGGAGGTCTGTCAGAGCTTTCGGACCACTAATGGATGTAGTGGGAGAGGTGGAAAAGCGTAGACAATTATCCTGACTAATTCATCCATACACTTTGGATAGGGTGTGTGGGAACCTGAATGCAACGTTTAGGCATTATGCGTTCTTTGGGGTTGCAAATAGATCTATTTGTGGGAATCACCATTTTTTAAAAAGTATGGTAGGAGAACTTTGGGGGTGAAGTTCCCATTCGTGGACTTGTTGCTGCGTTCTGCTCAGCAGGTCTGCAACTTGATTGCTTGTCCCTTGTACATGTTCTACCAGAATAAGAATGTTGTAATGTATTGCTAAGCGACAAATGATTTGGGCTAAGCGGAATAATTGCAGAGAGTACGCCCCCCCATTTCTGTAAAAAGTTTATTATTGTCATATTGTCCCTTTGGATTAGGACAACTTTGTGCAGTAGGTGAGGTAGGGACGCTTTCCATGCTAGGTGAACAGCCTGTAGCTCTAGGTAATTGATATGGAGACTTTTTAGTGTTTCGAATCCCACACCCCGTGAATTGTTAGTCTGCAGGTCAGTTCCCCAACAAGTCAGGGATGTATCTGCTGTGAGATGTGTAATCAGGCATGTGGAACTATTGATATGCAGAAGGCCATCATGTCTAGAAGTTGCATGAGTATTTTGCATGTGACTTGGGTCCCAAGTTGAATGTATTGGATTAGTGACTCAGTGTTTTTTGTAAATTGTCTGAATTTGGGTATGCTAGTCCCAGGGAAGCGTAGAGTATAGCTCTTAAATATGGCTGTATTGGCCATATCTGAAGGTCCGATTTTTGCAGATTGATGGTAAACCGTATTTGATGTAATAGGGTGTGCATTTGTTGTGTAAGCCGTTTGCAAAGTTGGGAGTGGTTTGCTTTTATGAGCCAAATCCTCCAAATAAGGAAACACTTGTAAGTTTTGCCTGCGGAGATGTACCACCACTACTGCTAAATATTTTGTGAATACCCATGGTGCGGTAGTGACACCAAAGGGAGGAAACTTGAATTGATAATGTTTCCTTAGAAGACAAACCATGCATATTTCTGGTGTCAGGGATGTACGAGTATGTGGAAATAGGTATCCTTTAGGTCTCAAGCGGCCATGTTGTTGCCTTTTTGAAACAGTGGAATCACTTCCTGGAGAGTGCCCATGTGGAAGTGGGCTGATTGGCTATAATGATTGAGTGGTCTGAGGTCAAGAATGGGTCGAAGTGAGATGTCTTTTTGGGGAATGAAGAAATATAATGAATATACCCCTGTTCCGTGATATGGTTTTTGGACTGGTTCTATAGCCCCTTGAGTAATAGAGCTAATATCTCCTGTTGGAGGAGAGATTTGTGCTGTGTGGATAGTTTGTTTTTGCGAAGGGTCATTTTTTGTGGCGTTGTGATAAGCTCCAGACAATAACCATGTTGGATAACGGCAGCATTCACGCGTGGTAGGAGTACTCGACCAACTGATTTCGGATGACTGTTACCTCATTTCCACAGTTATATAACAAGTGGATGGAATTTTAAATTGTGGTGTGCCATATGAACAGTCCTGATCGGGATTATGATATCCAACTATTTCTGTTAATAATTGTGATGATAAAGCCCTGATGAAGTCCTGTCCTATATAAACGGACGAAACATGTGTTGGCATGAAGCTATTTTGTTAAGAATCTTGTACCTAGGAACTAAAATTAAGAATATGAAATATAATGTCTGAATAAATGACATTGGAAATCTACGTATGATACAGACCTGACTTTGACTTTGGAGTGCTTGGAGTTCAAACGTAAAGAGTGAGGAAAAGACTGTGGTCTACTTTCCAATTGAGGCAGACTTGGTGGCTCTACCTGCTCCTTAAGCACCCTATATAAATGTGTTTCTTTAGTTTGGACAACTGGAGACCATACTGGTGTGGGCGCCACTTCCCCAAGTCACCAATATTATTGTAACAAAAAACCATGTTGGATAATGTCCAACACCCACTGATGTGTTGTGATGTTTTTCCATGTCAGTAAGAAATTATGAAGGCATCCCCGACAGGTGTTAAGTTGTCGGGGGGAATGGTAAGAAAGTTATTGTTTGGTGTTTGTATTTCCGGTCCGGGCATTATTTCCGCAACCACGGCCTTTGAAATTATTTCTTCTGTAGGGTCCCCTGTAAAAGGTTTTACCAGTGGATAATTGTCCCTGATTTTTATAGGAAGACCCTGTGGTGTCAGTGAAGGCAGGTCTTTCCCCGTGTTTGCAATTGGGCCTATGAAAGGACCCCTGATACGCGGGGGTTTGTAAAGCCCCCGTTAATTTAGCAACACATTTTGAGTTATTGGTGATTAGTTTCCCCTCATTAACAATTTCAGAACCCCTTTTCTTGTACTCTCCTGGGATATGTTGGAGGAGCCCCTCCATTTCATCCCAATGAACCCTGTCGTAACGAGATAAAGGAGTTTGATTGTTGGCAATATGCTATTAATTAGCAGATTGTGCTGTTAGACCTTTTACCTGAAGCGTCAATTTATTTTGACTATTTCTGGGGGAGGTGAGTGTCCAGCTGTTTGAGAGTTTGCTTTTTTGCATCCATTAGCCACTACCAGTGAGTCTGATGTTAATTGTCCACTGATGTATATGGGTTCAGGTGGTGCAGTCTTATAGTTTTTGTCCACTTGTGGTGTTATTAAAATACATGTCTTTACAGGGTCCTTCAAAATGTCACAAAGCATTCCTTTAAGGTATGGTAAATATTGTGACCCCCTTTGAACAGTGGATAGTGTTTCGAAAAGAAAATCAACTTCGATAGGGTTTCTATGTAAAGCCACATTATGAAAAGCTGCAGCTCTGGCTATTAGATAATGATAGGCAGAAACATCATGTGGTGGTGATGGACATGTAGGTTAAAGGTCTAGGTCTGTATCCTCATGTGGCTATGTCACAAGCATCCCCAGGATGTGTCTCCTCTGCTTTTTTATTATCCTCCTTTATGATGGTTGAATGGGGAGACATGTTGCCTGCTTCAGAATCTTGTAGTGAATCACGTGGTCGAGTGGCGTTGGTGGGTTTGGTGAGTTAGGTATGGAAATGTGTTACGGGCTAGTAGCAATGTCCTTTTTTAGGTCTCGCCTACGCAGCGCGCACGCGTTGCTTAGGAGGAGACCTTTAGAAATCTATTCCCTTTTTCAGGTAAAAACGTGCATGCATTGCATTGCTTTGAATGCCAACGCGTGCATGTTTTTCGATTCCCTTGCGGAAGTGAGCTTTGAAACCATCTGTTTGTAATTAACAGATGGTTCCTGCTCGCTCCCGCAAGGGAAACAGGCTCAGACCCCCTCCTATCTCCCTTCACCCTGCTGCCTCCTCCTCTTCTCTTCAAATTTGTTTTTTTACTTTCAGCACAAGGTGCGCACTTTTTTTTACCTTGGAGTTGGTCGATATTGGTGGAGATAGTCACTTCTGTTCCACATGCACACTCGACTGAGGCTCAGGCCCATGATGCAGAGAAGGGCAGGATTATAGCCCCTGAGCCCACTGCCAATGGATTGTCAGTTGTTAAAGGGCCTCCCCTTGAACGTACCAGATCGTAGCATTATAGCCTGCTTTGACGGGGCTATACATGCCAGCTCCTTGAGTGGGAGAAGGGGCATTGACTGAAGGATTTTAATTCTAGTTAAACATTCTACCCGCACAGTGCAGAATCTTCCAGATTAAACATGGGGGACCAGAGTGAGACACAGAAGCAGAGGCCCTTATTGACACTGACGGCAAAGGTCAAGTGTTGTTTAGATGACAGCTTTGCCACCGTCAAAAAACAGCGCAGAATACTGCCCGAATGTTGGTGACAATGGTTCTGCAGAGGCAGATCTGTGAGTCCTTAACTGAACAGTTTCTGTTCACGCGATAGTTAATGTTTGTCATGAAGATGGCTGTGAGTTTAACAAGTTGCTGGTGACATTTATTCAACCTCATGCATGGCACAGGCTTACAGCATGGTCGATTCCTCCTATCTGAAGCTTCAGCTCAATGAATGACTTACCACTGAGCTGGGAAGCAGCCCTGGTTAAGAGCACTGTGAAAATGCACGCATGCACTACACAGAGCTATGTTATGTTATATCCATTTGTAGCGCGCTTGGATACTCGTGAGTGTCCCGGCGAGAAGCCAGAGGGGTACAAGGAGAAGCTATCAAGCAAAGAAGTAAGTCTTAAGTTTCCTTTTGAACACAGCTGGGTCCTGGATGGACTGCAGAGCAAGGGGGAGGGCAGCCCAGGCTAAACTTGCCTTCACCACAAGAGAGCTACCACCCAGCCTCTGGAGCTTAAAGCGCGGGACCCGAGCAAAACGAAGAGACATAGATCGGAGAGCAGGCAAAGGAAAGTAAAACGAGAAGCGCCTCTGAAGATAAAGGGGGTTATAACCATGAAGAGCACGGTGGGCCAAAACCAGAGATTTGAACTTGAACCTGTCTGCCACAGGCAGCCAATGAAGAGAGCGCAATTGAAGAGCCACACTATTCCTCGCCGAAATGCCCAATAACCGCCTGACCACCGTATTCTGGGCCACCTGGAGCTTTTTAAACCGGTAGACAGGGGCGCAAGCATAGAGGGCATTGGCGTAGTCTAAGCGTGACAAAATCAAAGCACACATGACAGTTTCTCTTGCTGCTTGCAGGAGGAGTGGAAAGAAATTCCTCAGTCTTAAGAAGGCCGAAACAGCATCGGGCCAGTTTCTTAATGTGTGTTGTGTAAGAAAGACTCTTATCGAACCACACTCCCAGATTTTTAGCGGGGTGTCCCGAGGAGAGGGGCAGAGGAGAGTCAGGTGGCCACAGCTGCTCTCGGAAGTCAGCAGGAAACTTACCATAGAGCAAAATCTCAGATTTTTGTTAATTGCACTTGAGCTGTGCATCCGCCAGCCATTTAAAGATGGAAACTAGGCACTGTTGCGCCTCTGCAACGGAATCTGATTATTAGTCCCAGGTAAACAGCAACTGAGTATCGTCCGCATAGGTCATCACCTTAGCCCCAAGCTCCTCTGCCCGATATATCTATGGCGTAACATAAATGTTAAAGAGGAGAGGGCTAAGGGAAGAGCCCTGCGGGACTCCAATGGTAACCAGCTGAGGGGAGGAAGAGACAGGAGGGAGCCAAATCTACTCAACCCGCTCCTCCAAGAAAGACCTAACCCAACCCCAAACAGCTCCCGATACACCAATCTCTGCTAGACAGGCCAAGAGAAGAGCATGTGGGACCATGCCGAACGCCGCCGAGAGGTCCAGCAAAATTAGTGCTGCCCTCCCATCTGCGTCGAGGCACTCCCCGATAGCCTCCGCCACCTCTACTAAAACAGTCTCAATGCTGTGAGAGGCTCGAAACCCTGATTGAGCTGGGTGCAGAAGTCCCCCAGTCTCCACATATTCTGTAAGTTGTTTATTGACCACCTTCTCACAGACCATGGCAACAGCCAGAAGGAGGGAGATGGGTCGGTAGTTCCCAGGATTAAGTGGATCCAGAGACGTTTTTTTAAGAAGTGGCAAGATCTTCGCCTGCTTACACCCTGAGGAACAGCTGCTGTCTGAAGAGACAGATTGACGATACAGTTCACCTCTAGATGTACACTCTCTGCCACTGCTGCCAAAAGCCTGTTCGGGCAGGAGTCAGAAGGGGAACCGGAGTTGAGCCCCTGAGGATTTTAAGGGATTCCAGGGGGTCGACTTCTCTAAATGTTGACAAAGAGCAGGTGTAAGCGCCAGGTTGCACCGCCAAAGGTCACTCGCGGCAACCATTACCAGAAGGAAATGTAGCCTGGATGGCCTGAATTTTATCTCTGAAACAGCATGAGAGCGTTTACACCAGGCGAGAGAAGATGGGGTCACACTCGCTTGAGCCCGCAGTGATGTAAAACTCTGCACTATGGTAAAGATTTCTTCAGCGTTGTTCCTGGCAGAATCAATGCGAGCTGCAAAGAAGTGCCCTTTAGCTATGGGAATGGCATCGTAGTAAATTTTTTGCATTGCTCTGAGCTTCCTCTTGGCTATGGGGCAGTAACCACTCCTGCGTCAAGCACGCTCCAAAATCTTGCAATCATGCTTAGCAGCTTTAAGAGTCAAATTGAACCAAGGTTTAGAGGCTATGGGAAAGTTTCCATTATTGAGAGTGGAGACATCCTCGGAAGTGGCAGGGAGGAGTTGTTAAGGCTCCCAGTTGGTGTGCACATCCCCGCAATTGCTCGGAATGCTGTTAAGGTGGAAAGACGTATAAATTGCTGTACATTACTGTTGACACAAAGTGCACTTATTTTCGTTGTCATGTGTAAAGTGCAAGACCTACAAAAAGCAACAATTACTCATAGTTCTGGCCAGCAAAATACGCTCAAAGAACAACTCTGCACAGATCTGGCAGTCGTGGACTATGTAGGCTTCAAATATCACCCACGTTTGCATATTTAAAGAAAGTGCATTTCAGGACACGTGACGTTTCCTCTTAGTGATGCCCAAGACACGAAGGGTCGGAATAGATGGGATGCAGAAGGGATGGGGTCACTCAAGTGCTTCGTTGAGTACAGCCGGCATTGGTGGGTTCTGCCTGAGCTCTTGGAAGCAATAGTTTCTGTAAAGAAAGCCCTTTAAATCGGGTGTAAAAGAAGCCACGTTCAATGCTCCAAGTAGACGTATAAGGTACAAGGAGCACAACATGTTTTACTCATTCACGCTGTTGTTTATCTGCTCTATATCTGTGAATATGCGTGAGATATATGAGGGACAGGGGGTGGAGTTCCCGATCCCACTTTATAAATCTCTATATGGTTCTTCTCACCTGGCTTGAGGAACCCACTGTTGTGAGTGAGATAGGTATCCCTGAGTATCTGAGACACTTATTCATGTACCTCTTTGAAATTTCTCATGTAATCTCTTGGTCAGTCGTGCTTTTGTGGCATGGACAGAGTGCACGGACAAAGGACTGAAGCCTCATGGCAATATTATATATGGAATTAAGCTAACTCTGTGGCAAAAATCTAAGCAGCACACACGCACTACAGAAGTGAGAGAGAGAGATGTATTTAAACCTTTTTCTCAGCATCCGCAAGCAATCATAAAGAGAGTGAGGAGACACACTGCACTGGCCGCACAGTCCGTTTCGGCATTCTGACTGATGGACAGTACTGAAGTGTGTGAGACATCCATGTGTTCCTTATCACATGATCACATTAAAGTGCTGTGTTTGATTTCCACACACCACAGACTGAGAACCTGCTGCTGCATTAGATAACCTACTTCCCTCCATCAGCTTCGATTCACCAAAGTGAAAAGGAGTAGTGGAAGTGACATGACAAATCCTGTGATCCCCAAAGACATTGGAGAGTTTCCCCCCTAATCTCTCCCTGATCTATTCCTCAGGATTTGATTTGGGGCTGAGGGAGAGGAGATGGGCAAGGACATGGGACTTCAGAAGGCTCACAGGACCCTCGTAACCTGGCCCACAAGACCAGGGGTAGAATTGTCAGTGCCAGGGGGACCAAAGAGGAAGTCAGTGGTATTATCTGATAGCCCCAAATTGATACCATGCTTATTTCAAGTCAGCATTGAAGCATCTCTTCATATTGATTCAGGCAGTATTCAGTTTTTCCCACCAATCATCTGCTGACATACCAACATACTGCAATTGTTTCCCTCTGGGGTGGGTGGAAGGCTTAAGCTACTCCTGTCTTGGTTCAACCACAGCTCCCATTGTTATTGTCAATTTATCTGAAGGCCTCAGAGTTAGCAGTTGTTGGAACTCTGACCTGGTTTGTGCATTCGAGCGGACATCATAAAGAGACCATGTCTGCTACCAAAGGCCAGAGGAGTTGCTTCATTGGGGGGTAGGATTGTCGACATTAAAGCGGGAAGTGCCAATTCAGGTTTCTTGAGATTGCATCGCCTCTAAGGAGAGAAAAATAAAGATATTCCGATTACTTGCTGAAGTAAGAGAGATTACTCCCATTTCTAAATTTTAGCTGTGCGGGGTAGTCACAACGCGTTGCCGCGTGATAAACAGTTCGCTTCCTCCTACTCTGAAAGTGTCTTTTTTCTCTCTAATGTGACTCCAGGTTTCACCACCCTGTGTTTTTTCCAGAACCTCTCCGGGCAATGTTCCAACACTTGTTATGTACATTTGTTTTTAACGAAGAGGTTTGATTAATAAATAGGTACCAAGCAGAGGAAAAAATCATTTACATAAGTGAAAATGCTTCCATCAGTAGTGAGGATTGCAGGTACTTCAAAGCAGAACGTGTAGACATAGATTGGGGCACCTAAGTTGTTAATTGTAAACAGATATACACGTTTAGAGAGCTGTTGTCTATATATATGTTATGCCTCTTTACACTGCAAAGCAAGTGTTTCGGTTCATTCATTGCACCCCAGGCCACATCTTTGGAATAATGCTTACTGCTACGCAGAACGTGCAGTATTAAGATCAGAAAAGCAGCAATCAACTCTAAAAAGTACCATAAAGACACCACTAAACTTCAAAAAGGGCAACACCACCAGCCCCAATTCACAGAGGCTGAGAAAAGAATACACTCAGCTGGCATCAAAAGTTTGAACACAGCAAATCTCAAAAACAACTAAAGGAAACAAGTCTATGATTGAACCGTCCACCTAAACCAGTCTGAAACTTGCAAACTTCCAGCCAAAACGCAAGAAGTAGGCCCCAAAGCTGAAACAAGCATTAGCATAGCCAATAGGTCTCACCTTTGGGACCTTATAAGTGTTTAGTCATGCAACAGTTGATGTTGTTGCACCTAGGATATTGTGCTGGATAACTAAACACTTATAAGGTCCCAAAGGCGAGACTTTTTGGCTATACCGATACTTGTTTTTTTCTGTGATGCAAGCAGTGTGCTGAGATTATATGAGGCAACACAACTGAAGCTGGAAGAAGAAAGGTGGAAAGCGTTTTTGAATTCGAGGCTTTACCTGTTGAAGAGAAATTGTTGAAATGGTCTATTGGGCAGGTAGGGATTGTGTGCAAGGGAGGAAGACCAAAAGAAGTCTCTCTTTGTGTTCGAGCAAGCACACAGAAAGACTTCTAGAAAGATATTAAAACAATTTAAATATGCAAAATGAAAGCTCGAGTTGTATTCCTGTGAGCACCCTAAAATGATCAAACGAGTTAATTTTAATACGGAGAAATGATGCGAGAGATTGCGAAAGAGGTCCTAGGAGTCTGGCTGCTGGGTGGGGTGTGTAAAAGTGAGTTTTTATTAGGTGTCCATGGAGCGGACGGTCTGCTTGGCAAGATGTGTTATAAGATTTTAATGAATTCCAGAGCAACTGGTTTGTCCTTAAATGTCAGAACTAGTGTTTTCAATGTGCTATTTAGTTTGCAGCAAGCTTGTAATCAATGAATGATTATCTGAGGACCCACTACAGTCAAGAAGCGCATGAGTGTGAGGTGATGAGATGGGGGCAGAAAAATAAGGGGGGGGCTTGGTATGTCACAGCGCTAGCATCAGTGTTAAAATCCTGTTGGTTTTAAAAGCTTCTACCTATAGCTGGGATGATTATGTGGGAACGATTTACACGTCTAATTGAGTCCTTACCCTTGCACTGTGATGCAGTTCAGAAAGTCGGATTGTAAATACTTATTCATTTCAGGGCTGTATACTAGATTAACTGAATCACGTCTAGGTCGATTAGAGGCATTTCCAGCATCATGGAAATTGTTAGACTAGCAAGGCTTTAGGAGTCCAAGGAGACCTGGGCAGACTGGAAAGCATGTGAAATAGCCACATGTGAGATTAGTTTTATGTCATCCAGGTGCCTGGTGACAAGTCATTTTACAAGCCTGTCCGCCTCACCTGGAGTCGAACTTGCTGCCGTCTGGGAAGGTGCCTTGGTAGTGGTAACGCACAAAGTTGCCAACAGCGACTTCGCGGGGGCAGATGTCGGGCACGGAGCGGCGCTCCACATGCACGTGGTCCAGCAGCACCGGCGGAGCGTCATTGCAGGCCATCTTTAACCAGGCCAGGGCCTGCCACCAGCACCAGCTGCTGCAGGACATGGCCTGGTGCAGAGGAACGGGACTGGGGGCAGAGAAGGAATCAAGCCAGAGGGGGAACGGCTGTACTGGGGGAGAAGCTATTAAGGCGAGTCAGAAGGGGAGCATCCCCTGAGCTGAGAAAAGGATCAGCGAGGCAGTGGTGGGAAAGAAGGGCGCAGAGAAACGTGGGAAAAGTAAGTAGCCGAGAGGTAGGACACAGAAGAGAAATGAGGCCCGGGGAGGTAGACCTAGGGAGGGAAGAGAAATTGAATGAGAGACAAGCACATTCGTCAAAGCAGGATGCTGTAAGCGGTAAAGCAGCTGCTACTTCAACATGCAGAAAGAGGTGACAGGGAAGCAGAGCAGAATGCCCATAGAAGAGGGGTTCTTTCCCTCGTGGAAAGGAAGAGCTGTGCCGGTGCGCTCTCGCTCTGTCTTTCAAGCAGTTTTGCAAACGTGGAAAACGAAAAACAAGACTGTCACTCACCCCTGTCTGCAGTGTCAGCAGAGGGGCTAAGGACAGAACGTGCCTGGAGTTTAAGTTGTCCTCTCAGCAAAAAGACTCCTTTCGAAGCCTGCACCGGTGGCTGGCAGGGAAGCGCACACTGGTGGGCAGCGTGAACGGAGCCGCAAAAGTGAAAGCGCGACCGCCATGTGTTTACAACAATTAGGGAGTGCGCGCGCAGCCTGCTCTTGGATTGTGCGCGCGCTTTAAGGGTGCCAGCGAGCGATGCAAGAGAGTGAGCCTTAATGTCTGTATAATTTGATTTCCGCTAGTACATTCTCCAATTAAAAAAAATATATTAAAGAGGATTCTGAGACTATATTGAAAATACAATGGCAACAAAACATCCCTTCAAAAATATAGATTATGTGCATAACTTGCTTAGTAGCCGCTCCTAAAGCGTCTTCTTTACCGCAGAACAAAATGCTGTATGGTGCTCTTTAAAACAAGTTGGCGCCACCTGGTGTATTTCATGCAGTACGGCCCCAGAAATGTTCTGCCAAATGCAATGGATCTCCGTCACATAAACAAAGGCAATAAAACAAGCATTTATGGGTGCCCGCGAGCGACGCGTTTGAGCGATGCGTTTAATGAGGAAGAGATAGGAAGCCAGATGGCGGCTGTGCGCGTAACCGCAAACATTAGGCCACAAGCAAAAGCGTGTGGTCGGATTTTTAAAGCCCACTCCCTAAATGTCTTGCCAGATCAGCGGATGAGCCGGCTCAAGCGAGACCTAAAAATGAAATAGCCCGCTTTCCTGTTAGAATTTAAAGAAGTTAACATTCTACATTTGTTAATCGAAATGTAAAGCACTGCACTTCAAATGCAATTAAGCAAACCCAAGGCTCTGCTATTTTAGTTAAATGTGCAATTTATGGGGCAGGACAACAGATCAGTGGATAAGGTCAGCATTCTAGACCACTATATTCAAATTTCAGTTACGAGTGAATGACCCGAATGTATACTTGCATAGGAGTAATTGCTAGTCACTGGTAAAACAGACATCTAAAATCGCCACTCAGACCAAACCAACTCCCTATGTTAAGGAACAAGGCATATCAACTCTAAAAATTACACATCAGCAATAGTGACATCCACATCTATGAAATGTGCTTAATAAGCAGGAACAAGATAATTGCATTAACAGTTTAGTGCACCAGTACTATTGTAAAAGCTATATCTCAGTTACCTGCTTGGTATGCAGCCTCGGCTGCCATCTCTGAAAGTTTTACAGCAGTCATCCAGTTGCGTTCAAGTTTCAGATATTCTTGCTGCCTCTTAGTCACCTGTAGTTGAATGCAAGCAGATAAATCACCCAAATAAAGATCAATTACTAAGGCCGTTCACACGAGCCACTGCAACATTAAGTAGGGAATCTATCCAATTTCGGTCAAACTTCAGCCAGAATTCTACAATTCAACTTCAGCCAAACACATTAGAAAGTGTATAGTTAGAAGCAGGAACTGGTTTAGAAATGTACATGTTTCACATTATCTACAAACAAATTATGGTGACATTTTTTGGCTTTAGTGACATAATTATTGCTAATTTGAAAAAAAGGACTGAAACATCAGCGCATAACTTTAAGAAGTTGGGGTGGCAGTTGCTCACCTCAAGGAATAATTAATACTTACTTGTTAGGGTTAACTTCAAAGTCACTAAATTAAGCTGAGCGCAACTCCCTGGTAGTTCTGCTGGTCCATCGAAATTGAACAACTTTACCTCTATACTGATAGCTCTGGAAGTCCAAAACGATTAGGGTTTCTAGAGCCTCCACTCTGAGTCACCTCTAAGGATCTCAATTACAGCAATTATGAGCCAGTACTCACACCCACAAAGGCCCCCAGCACGGTGCATTTGGTACTGGTCACTTCAGGAAAAATGTTTTTCATGCATACGTCTAACCACAGATTCCTAACCTTTAGACTAGGTCTAGACACCAGACTGGATAAGGAATATTTAAACAGAAGTGCTTCCACGTGCCAGTAGGATTGCCATGTGGATCAGCACTGACTTTGCTCTACCACAGAAATGATGAAGGGAGCCGCATTTAAGAGCTACCCCTGCAATCATCAGTTCCTTTTTCTTTGCACCTTGATCTCGAACTTGCGCCTCACTTTTTTTCTTGCCATTTACCCCCCCAAACTACTTTTTTTCCGGTGTGCAAGGGAACTATGTCCTCTCCTAAGGCTACAGAGTTCAAGCCTTGTAGAGAATGTTACACACACACACGCCAGTGACAGATCTCCAAGAGGTGTGCCTTTGGTGTTTGGATCTGGCACACGACTCCAAGCCCTCCTTAAGAGCCAGAATGCAACCTGGGAGCTTAAAGTGAAGGCAAACACCAAAAGATGTCTCGGAAGTCACACACCTGCTAGAATTTGAGTGCATACACCTGTTTCTACCCTTGAGGCCGCGTACAGGCTATAACTCCTGATATTACCTCGTGCCAAAAAAACGAACATCAATCTGACGCCACCACTGGAACGGCTCAAGCAAGACGTCAAGTTCTGGGCGGGGTTGCCATTGACAATGCTGGGAAAAGCAGCGCTATATAAAATGATGTCTTTGCCCCGCTTTCTGTATATACTGGAAAACACGCCATTTCCGGTGGCGCCGGGGTACTTTAAAAAGGTGGCAGCAGTTGTCTCTGGTCTGCTGTGGAGCAATCGCCCAACGCGCATAGCGCAAGCCAAGCTACACAGGGGTTGGTATGATGGTGGAATTGCGTTGCCGAATCTTCACCTATATTACTGGGCGGCGCATCTCAAGCCCATTAACCAGTGGATACATGCCTTACAGACTGACCCAGCTTTCCAAACAGATAGAGCACAACTGGGCACCAACAACATGCTAGCCCCACTGTACGACCAACGTAAAGTACGAACATTAACGGGGCCTACTAAACTTACTGTGTCACTGGCATGTGGCGCTGGCTGCGCTGGGCTGGAAGGGGAAAATTACCAAACTCACCCCACTCTGGGACACCCGTGCCTTGGGAAACCTGAGATACAGTAGGGGCTTCTCTCACTGGGACTCCATCGGAATATCCACGGTGGGCGACATGTGGGAACAGGGTGAGGTCATTTCATTCAACCGCCTGAGGGAATTGTATGAACTGGGGCCACACGAATCATACTGTTACGTTCAGATACGCCATGCTTTGCTTGCAGCCATCCCCTCTGGGTCGGTCCTACCAGAATCCTCCCCGTTGGAGGATCGTCTTCTAACTGACTTTATGATTGAACGAGCGACATCACTGACTTACCGTAAACTCCTACATAACTTACCTGACCCGCTGGCCCCCCTGAAAGATAGATGGGAAGGGGAAGTGGACGCCTGGATGAACACGAATGGAATGAGGCACTGGCGTCCCCAAAAGAGGTAGGCATCTCGGCCAGGCTGAGACTTGTACAGCTTAAGGTCCTACACAGAGTATATTATACGAGAACACTCTTACATCGCATCCACAGAATACAACATCCCTACTGTCTCCGTGGCTGTGGGGAGGAGGGGTCCTTTTTCCATACAATTTGGGACTGCCCACGCATACAAAATTACTGGAGACAAATACTACGCACTGTGTCACAGACTCTAGAGACCTCGCTCCTTCCAGAACCGAGGCGATGTCTCTTAAATGTGTGGGGACCGACTGACCTGTCCAGATGTGGCCAACTCTGGGTAACGTTAGGCATGATGGTGGCCAAGAGAGATATCGCTCAGCGTTGGGGGCGGCAGAACTACCGACGAAGTCGCAGTGGTGCATGAATATGGACAAGATAATGGTGACAGAGAGGGTGGTATACTTAAGCCGCGCGTGCCCAGGAAAATGGAATACGATATGGTACCCATGGAATGTATACCGTGGTGAAATTTGTGATCCTCTGCCAGAGGACGACCAGTTGGAGTCGGATGATGAGGGGGGGGTAGGTTGAGGGGTCGAAGGAAGATAGGGACTGCTACAAAGTTACACGTGGATGTATGGGAATCACTGCCCTTCACTTTGGCTTGAATTCATGACAACAAATAGCAACACATACTGTCATGTGGATCTTTCATACAGCTAAACAGCACTACTACTTTTAGATGACCGCACTGTGATTTCCTCATTGTTATTTTCATAAAAAACAAAAAAACAAAACCTTAACTGACTTGCAACATGATATCGATTGTATACCTTTCACTTAACCGTATGATGCACCTTTTGCCCTTAGCAGCATGATCACAATATGAACTTACTTTATGCATGACTTCCAATGCTCATTTATTAGCGGCTGGCCCTTTGGGTTGTAGGCAAATTGCTGTGTAACTATGTGAAGGTACAATAAAGGTTTAAAAAAAAAACACGAACATCCTGTTTGCATTCAGATCACCCTGTTGCGGAAGGACAAATGCAAGATGCTCACGATGGCCCCATTCTGTCTGCCCTGGATACAAGTGACTCGATGGTGGACTTGAACCACCAGGACATCTATATTCATGGACTCATCTTGCGGAGCTGTAGACGCTACATGCAGTTCAAGATGGGCCAGCAGCATTTTCAATTTGATGTGCTTTCATTCAGCCTCACCTGTGCCCCTTGAGTGTTCGTAAAGGTGATGGCAACAAACCATAGGCGGTTGGGGATTCCAATTTTCCCCACCTCGATAAGTAAGGTGGTCTCCCCACGGTCAGTGGTAGACCACCTCCAGACGATGGCGAACTTCCTGACATCGTTGGGATTTACTAACAATATGCCGAAGTCACACCTACTCTTTTGCAGAGGATCCCTTTTTTTGAAGCTATCTTGGGTATGGTGCAGTTTTGTATCTTCCCTAAACTATGACGAGTCCAGGGCATTCTGGTTATGATTCAGATGTTTCAACCTGGGTCTTGGTGTGGTGGATCTGAGGCTTCTAGGTCTCTTGGCATCCAGCTCGTCGACAGGATCCTAAAATTGCCTCAGACGAAAAAAACACGCATTTCTAGCAATTTGTGTATATATGGGACAAGTCCCTGTATCTTCTTAGTTGGTGCAAGACAGGTTAATGCTACAGAAGGGGCCTCACGTACACCAACAAGTCATCTCCATACATCTAGATTACAAGGGCAGTGCTATCCAGTCAAATACCCCAGATCACCCTTGGTTAGAAATTGGGGGTCTCTAGTTCGCAATGGTTTGCACCTTTGTCCAAATAGCGACCCTTCCTTCTAGTCAGGATAAGGGGATACACTTATAAAATAACCCCTTCTCACCCCCTTCATAGCGTGGCACGAACAGTCAGGCTTATCTCGGAGCAGTGTGTAAAGCATTTGCACATAACCAAACAGTAATACAGTGAAAACACTACAAAAAAAATCACATCACTTTTAGAAAAATAACCAATATTTATCTGTGCAAAAAAGACCAAACCGATAGAAGACCAACATACAGTAATGAAAAATAGGCACTTTGCAAGTACGACCAAAAAATGCAGTTCCTTGAATTCAGTGGCTCTGTCCAGTGCTACCATGGTGCTGAAAACAACAGAATCCAACAGTTCCGGCTGACCATGTCGGTGCATATCAGTGTTGGTGTCAGCAGACTCGTAAACAGTTCCTTTGGTTCTGGCCAACCGTGTCGGTTAGGGCCAGTTGTGGCAACTGATGTGAAGTGTAGCAGTGCAGGGCCCTCAAGTCTCAGTGCAGGCAGTGGCTCTGTGATTGTCGTCCAGCGGCGTCGGTGAGATCAGGGCTGCGGTGTAGAGTGAAGCGGTTCTTGGGGCAGTGCTGACAGGTCACGGTGCAAGAGACAGTGCCAGTTGATGGGAGCTGGCGTCGGTTGGCCCAGACTGTGGTGTGGGATGGGGTGGTGCGTCGTGTAACTTAAAAGCAGTGCCGGGGGCGGGCCAAGATGGCGGGCTGAGAGGTCGCACTCGCCGAGAGCTCCCGGACCCCTGAAATCCTGCGCCGCTCGTAACTGCTGATTCCCCCCCGGATCACGCGGTGACTGAGCCTGGAGCCCCCGGTGGAGGTGTGGATCGTTTGCTGAGCCTTGTTTGCCCCGTTGGGGGCGAGATCCTGTCCGGAATAGCCTGGGTCGGAGCCCGCTGAGCAGCCTGTGTGTGAGCCGGGAGCCGCGAGACCTGACGGAGCGCTCTGCCGCCTGTGAGAGGCCCGCTGAAGTGCCTGTGCTGTCGGCGTGGGAGTCGACGGCGACTTCGCGAGCGAAGCGGAGCCCGCCAGCGGCGGCTGCAGGGAGCGGAGTTGAGCGGAGGAGCTAGGCGGAGGCGGAGCCGACATCGCACTGCTACGCTGGTCCGTGGTTTGAAGGGGCTTGTCCTGAGAGGTCGCTCCGGCCGGTCGTTGGTGGTGGAGTAGTGGCATTGTGCTCCTGGAGCAGATCTTTCCCTGGGATTGCTGACCCCGGCGACCATCGCCTCGTGAGTCTGCCTGCCGGCTGGATTTCTCACGACCGGATCCGAGCGGAGGATAGGCCTTCCATCTTGGGCGTTGGCCGATTGCTATTACAGGGCGGCCATTTTGTGCACCTCGGCCTGGCGGCTCGGCCTTCCTAGTGCTCTTTGTGAGGCGCGGCCCCCGTCTGGTGTATAGCTGCGACGGCACGGCTGCCCTCTTTGCCGGACGGTAACCCTCGACGTCCCCCACACAGCTGAAATGTCGAACGCTAGAGGACAGAGGAGGGGTGACCGGACTTTGCCGGACATGCTGGGGCGCGGTGCCCTGCGTAGTGGAGGAACTCAGCCCACCACGACCTCCCCGGCCCCGGCCAGGGGTGCAGATGGCGGAGAACCCCCGGTGACAAGATCATTTCTTGAATCGCTCTTCAGTTCCCTGCGGGAGGACTTTCAGACGCTGAAGCGTGAAGTGGCCGGGGAGGTCCGTGAAGTACGGAGAGAGATGGACTCCCTGGGGGAGCGTGTCAACACCGTGGAGGAAGCCGGCCACTCTAGGGACGAGGAGATCACCCATTTGCAGCAGGAGGTCCTGCGGCTGCGGGAACAACAGATTGAATTGCAGGCCCACGCCGAGGACCTCGAAAATCGTTCCAGGCGGAATAACATCAGGGTCCGTGGCGTGCCGTCCGGCGAGGAGGGTGAAGACGTGACTGCATACCTGGTGGCCCTCTTTCGTGCAATTCTGGGGGAGTCGGAAGACTTTCGGATCCGTATGGACCGGGCACATCGGGTTGGTCGCCCCCGCAGAGCCACGGCGCCCGCCCCGGACATTCTGGCCTTCCTCCCGGACTTCCCCCTGAAGGAGCGGATCCTCCGAGAAGCGCATGGGCAGCAGCCTTTCCGCTTCCGAGACCACCCTGTGGCCCTGTATCAGGATTTATCCACGGTCACGCTGCAAAAGAGAAAATCGTTCAAGATCGCTACCCTGACGGCCTGAACTTACTCCGGGGGGAGTCTGCTCTAGCTTTTTCTTCTTGCAGGTGCGGGGATTCAGGGGGAGGGCGGGCAGGAATGGCGAGTGCTGGAGGTGGTGGCTGGACGTCCACTAGACTGATTTACCACGGCCTTGTCCGATAAGGACCGGACTGGGACAATGTCTTTTTTGCAAAGTTTGAGAAGTGGGGTGTGGGAACGGGACCGGCGGGGGGATGTTTTGAATTTGGGGACTAGCGGGGAGGTTGTTGTTGGGCGTGGTGCGGGTTTGGATGTGTGGGGTCCCGGGGGGGGGGGGAGGGGGGGGGGGGGGGTTCCAGTTGCGGGGTGTTGGGGTTCGGGGACTGTACTGTGCCATGGGGATGCTCGTAGTTGCTTTGTGCGGAGGCCTCGTGTGGTGACTTCCATGTTTGCCTGCTGGGCTCTGCTTCTTGTTGTGTGCTCCAGTGATTCCCCTCCTTGATGGCTCTTAAAGTGCTCACTCTTAATGTGAAAGGGCTGAATAACCCAGTTAAAAGGCGGGCTGTGTTATCTTTGTTGGAGAACTCCCAGGCGGATGTCTGCCTGCTGCAGGAGACCCATTTGCTGGCTAAGGACTGCTCTAGGATGCGTACCCCCAAGTTCCCCACGTAGCTGTTCTCCTCTAGCGCTTCTAAAACGGCAGGGGTGGCGATCTTGTTCTCTAGGGGGTTCAGGGGAGAGGTCTTGCACAAAGTAGCAGAACAGAAAGGGAGACTTCTGGCATATAGGATCAGGGTGGGGGGTTTAGTACTGACTGTTGGCACTATCTACAGCCCCAATGACCACCAGGATCAATTCTTGCACAGGGCACTAGAAGACGTGGCGTCCACCTCTGATCAGGACATAGTATTAGGGGGTGATTTGAATCTAGTTTTCGATGCGGCACTGGACAGGTCTGTGCAGCGGCGCCACCAGTTGGGTGAGCTTTCGGGCTCGATTCGCACTCGACTTGAGGAGCTGGACTTGCATGACATGTGGCGCCACCTTCACCCCACCACCCGCGCATACTCCTACTTCTCACATGCTCACAGGTCCTATGCGCGACTGGACCGTCTACTTGTGTCGGGTCCAATGCTCCTTTTGGCTTCGAACGCAGATATGGGGGTCCTCTCTCTCTCCGACCACGCGCCGGTGGAGGGTGCTTTCACTCTGCCACCGGTGGTTCGGCCGAGAGGGGTCTGGCGGCTCCGAGATACGCTACTGCATAGGCGGTCGACAGTGGACCAGATCCGCGCGTCCATTTTGGATTTCCAGAGTGTGAATGATAACGAAGACACCTCTCGCGCGACACAGTGGGCAGCCCTGAAAGCTGTGCTCCGGGGCGAATTTATAGCTATCTCCTCGGCTGAGAATAAGGATCGACAGATCAAGAGGGATGAGCTTACCCGGCAGGTGAGGGAGCTGGAACAGGTTCATCATAGGACGGGGGCCCCCAGGGTTTGGAGGCAGCTGCAGGCAGCCAGGAAACTTTTGGCTGCCCTGGACATGGACCGGGCGGAGTATGCGATGCTTCGCCTGAAACACAAGTATTACACGGGGGGCGATCGGTGCGGGCGGCTCTTGGCCAACAAACTCAGGGTGCAGCACCAACAGCACCGAGTGAAGGAACTGGTTGACTCGACCGGAGGTTTAGTCACGTCTGATGTGCAAATAGCAGACGTCTTCCGCAGCTTTTACGCTGACCTCTACACTGGAGAGGCCTCTTCTGCCCAGGCTGAGGTGGACTATCTAGAATCGGTGCCGCTCCCATCGTTAACGCCAGATCAGGCTCAGTATCTGGAACGTGACATCCGTGTCGAGGAGGTGATCACGGCGATCTCCCGGCTCAAATCGGGCAAGGCCCCAGGCCCGGATGGCTTTATCCCTCTGTTTTATAAGACCTTCTGTCAGGAGTTGGCGCCTCTGCTGACCTGCCTTTTCAACACCTTTGCGGAGCCGGGTGCCATCCCCTCCGAATTTCTTCAGGCCACGGTCTCCGTGATCCCGAAACCGGGCAAGGACAGGACCGCCTGTGGGTCCTACCGCCCTATCTCGCTGCTGAACACGGATTTGAAAGTGTTCACCAGCATATTAGCGGCACGTCTGGCACTGCATCTCCCGGGCATGGTTGATTCGGACCAAGCGGGCTTTGTGCCTGGCAGGCAAACAGTGGACAATACAAAGAGGGTGACCCACATTCTCGAGAAGGCCTCCAGAATCCCAGGGGAGAGGATGCTCCTGTCCATAGACGCGGAGAAGGCTTTCGACAGGGTGCACTGGCCCTACCTAGAGAAGGTCTTGGGCAAGTTCGGGATCGGTGAGAAGTTCCGTCATCTGATCTTCAATTGTTACCGGTTCCCATCTGCAGTGGTCCGAGTGAACGGCAGCAGCTCTCGGCCCTTTCCCATTGAACGAGGTACGAGACAGGGGTGCCCACTGTCCCCTTTGCTTTTTGCCCTGTACATGGAGCCATTTGCTCAAAGGGTTAGGCAGAACCCCGACATTGTCGGAGTCAAGATGGGTGAATTCCATCATGCGATTAGCCTGTACGCAGATGATGTCATTTTGACATTAGATGACCCGCGGAGGTCGCTACCGGCTTGCATTGCGGAATTGGACCTATTCACTGAAGTGGCGGGCTTCAAGGTGAACTTAGGGAAGTCAGCCGCCCTTGACATTTCGCTTGCTAGCGCCACCAGAGCGGAACTACAGAGGCTTTACCCTCTGAGCTGGTCCAAGGACCGGATCCCATATTTAGGGATCCTGTTGGCGCCTTCCCTCCCGGCGATGGTCACGGCCAATTATGCGGCTTTGAGCACGAAAATCAGAGAGGAACTGGGCCGGTGGGATAAGGGCACGTTGTCGCTGCTAGGCAGGGTGGCCGCGGTGAAGATGACCCTCCTGCCTCAGGTGCTTTACCTCTTCAGGGCGTTGCCGCTCCAGCCCCCCGCGGGATGGCTCGCGGAGACCCAGTCGGCCATCGCACGGTTTGTATGGCAGGGCCGTAGGCCGCGGATTAAGAGAAGCATCGCCACGCTGGCACCCGACTCTGGGGGGCTGGGAGTACCGGACTTGCGGAAATATTTCCAGGCCGCCCAACTCCGCTATCTGGTAGAATGGAGCCGGTGGGAGTCTGATAAGCACTGGCTGTTCCAGGACCAGGCGGTGGCGGGTAGGACGCTACAGGAAGTACCATTCTTGAAGCGGGCCCATCGACCCCCTAACCTCTACGCGTCTTTGGTGACGCGGGTCCCGCTTCGGACGTGGGACTCGGTGGCCGTTAGGCATGAGCTTACTACCTTCCCCTCTCCCTTCACGCCGCTCATTGGCAACCCGGACTTCGGCCCCGGGATGGAGCACGGTGCTTATGAGCGCTGGCGGGCGGCCCGCTGTTGCACCTTGTATCATCTGTACAGCCCTGAGGGAGTTGTCCCCTTCCAGGATTTGCGGCGGGACTATGGCCTCCCAGAAGCGGAGCGCATGCGATACATGCAGGCACGTCACTGGGCACTTCAACCCCAGGTGCGCGATACGGCAAACCGGGAGATCACGGTGTATGAGCGCTGGTTAATCACTCGCACGTCGGACGCTAAACTGATCTCAGATCTGTATAAAATGCTGCAGCCCCCCTCCTTTCATATTCACAACCCTGGCCGGGAACGATGGGAGCGGGAGCTCGGGCGAGTGTTGAGCCACAAGGAATGGGACCACATCTCCTTCCGCGCACGCCACTCGGCCTATCACGCGGGTCTTACGGAGACCTTCACCAAAATCTCGACCTATTGGTACCGCACCCCGGAGAAACTGCACGAGATGGACAGGGCAATACCAGGGACGTGCTGGCGCAACTGTGGCCATACTGGTACACTTACACACATACTGTGGGAATGCCCCCTTCTGGCTCCTTATTGGGAGGAGGTCCTGGGTGAGGTGGACAAATGTTTTGAGATAGAGCTGCCGAGGTTCCCTGCCTATGTTCTACTGGGATTACCAAACGGGTTGATGTATCCCCTCAGGTCCAGGAGGGGTAGACAGATTGCGATTGCTCTGGGGTCAGCGGTGCAAAATATTCTCATACATTGGCGCTCTACCACACTTCCCTCTGTAGTTGGCTGGCTGCATAGATTATGGCATGTCCTTGGAATGGAGAAAATGTCCTTAGTAGCCCTGGGATATACTGATACTTTTGAGGAACTGTGGGCGCCCTTTCATAGTCTGTTATGCTCTGAGTTTCGGGAGATTACCTGTCCCAGATATCTTAGGTTGCTACGGCTGACACCGCCACCGGAACCGCCTGTCTGATCGGATGGGGCTGGCATTGTATAGCGGGGATTACTGAAGGGTCGATACGAAGAGAGAGCTGATGGTAATGGCACAGTACAGGGGGTGGGTCGGGGTATGGTAGTTGGGGGGGTTCTGTATGGTTAGGTAGGTTTTTGGAGCGGGGATGCTTTTCCACCCTTCCCCCCCTTATTTTCTTTTTCTTTTTCTTTGCCCCCCCTATTTTCCTCTTCCTCTCCCCTCCCCCATCCTTCCCTACCCCCCCCCCCCTCGTTATTTGTATGTGACCACAGGCGCGAAAGCTGTGTTCCTGAGTTGAATGGAGCCTATTGAACAGATGTAACTGCTTTGCTGTATCTGCTGTGTCATACGCACCAATTGTGCGGATCCTGTGGTTTACCTTTTTTTTTCTTACCCTGTTGTTTCCTACCCCACCCTGCTTCAATAAAATACTTTAAACATAAAAGCAGTGCCCTCAAATCACGGTGCTGTCATGGGTGACGTGGTCGTTGGCGAGAGCAGGGCGGCAGAGTGAAGCGAGGCAGTGCGGAGTCATGGTGCAAGCATCTGCTCAGTGGCGGCGGCGTTAGTCATAGGCGAGACCAGGGTTGAAGTACGGCAGTACCCTTTGCGGTGACTTCAGGACCAGAAGCCCACAGCGATGTCAGTGATTGTGTCGGCTGCTTTCCCCCTCTGTGGTAACTGAAACCCACGGTTCCAGTGGCGGTACCCAGAGGTTAGTGAAGACTTTGCTGTCCCTGAGACTTCATGAACAGGAGGCAAGCTCTTTTTCAAGCCCTTGGAGATACTCATCAACAAGTAAAGAAAGTTCAGTCCAGTACTTTCACTGCCCAAGGTAGAAGCAGCAACTGCAGGCCAACCCAGCAAAGCAGCAACACAGCAAAGGGGCAGTACTCCTCCTGGCAGTTCTTCCAGCTCTTCTTGGCAGGTTCCTTGATCCAAGCGGGTTCTAAAGTTCTGGGCCCCAATATTTATACTGCATTTCTCTTTGTTCTCTTGGGCAGATAGTGTCTGTGCTTAGTCCAAACCAGTTTGGTCCTTTCTGGCCCACCTTCCCAAGAGGTGGAGACAGCATTGTCCACGGCAGACCAGGCCCATTCAGATGCAAGGAAATCTCCTCCCACTACTCTAAATGCAGCCCAGGTCTATTTAGCCCAACCCTTACTTATCCAGGAAAGGCAGGATACACCTCGACCCCCCTGTGGCAGCCTGAAGAGAATGCGCATACCCAGCCTCTATCACTCAAAAGCCAGACAGTCAATACACAACCCAGCAGAGGCACACATGATGGCTAAGCAAGGAAATACCTACTTTCTAAAAGTGGTATTTTCAAACACAAAATATAACAATCATCTTTACTAAAAGATGCATTTCTACATTCTGAGTTCAAGTATACTAAACTCCATTTCTCTAGCTTGTCCCAATCAGAAGATATACTTGTAAGATATTACAAAGTATTCTCCATTCTATCCTATGGGACATATAGCCTTTCAATAGTGAAAAACGAATGACTCTCTATTTCATTATCAAGACATGTTAGCCACACCAGTACATAGCCTGCCTCTCACATACATTGCCCATAGGGGTATCTTGGGCCTAACTTAGGGGTGACTCGCATTTAATTAAAGGGAAGGTTAGGGCTTGGCAAATGGGTGCACTTGCCAAGTCGTCATGGCAGTAACAAGTGAGTGCAGACACTGCAGTGGCAGGTCTGAGAAGCCTTTGAAAGGCTGCTTGTGTGGGTGGCAAAATTAGTGCTGCAAGCCCACACGCTGCATTTGATTTACAGGCCCTGGCAAACTCAGTGCGTTTTACTAGGGACTTACCCCAGCAAAAAGATGGGGGAAACACGCCAAAAGATGGCCATGATAAGCGTGCACTATGCAACATCTGATACTTTAAGCTGGAGTGAGGCAATGAGACAGAGCCGTCGCCCATCATTGCTGCGTTTTATCTTAGCACTGGAGTGAACAGAGGGGCCCTTGTTAGGTGATTCAGATGGGAATGAGTGAGAAGAATGTAGAATCTCCCTGTATGCAATATACATCCTCTTGTACTTAAGTCACCCAGTTTCTCAGTCACTGTGAGAAAGTGGATTATTAGTAAGGGTGGGCGAAGTTGGCAGAGTAGCACTACGCGGAATTCTGCGGAGTTGAACAATAGCTCCGCTCCGTAACTCTGTTCCGTCTCATCCCAATTAATAAAGCAGAAACCTCACATACCTTTGGTAAAACAACAAGTAACTATCTTTACATGCTAAAAAGCATATAGTCATCTCACAAAAGTGAAAATTAAAATATAGCAAGCAGTGAGAAAGGTGATGAATTAGGGGTCCTCCCTTACCTAGGGAGAGAACCAAATAGATGCCTTGAACACAAAGAGCACATCATGCTGAACAATTCGGTGGTGGGCCCACCCTCCTAGGACCACCCAAGCACAGTTATGAGCAAAAATACAATCCCAACCAAAGACCCTGCAAAGCATTATGGGACGAGATTCTAGAGTGCAGTGAATATTATAGTATCCAATATAAAAACATTCCTCAAGCGGCAGCGGCTCTCCTGGCTCATCTGAGGGCTAAAACTATAATATTCACTGCACTCTAGAATCTCACCCCATAATGCTTTGCTGGCCTTTGGTTGGCATTGTATTTTTGCCCATAACTTTGCTTGGGGTGGTCCTAGGAGGATGGGACCACCACCGAATCGTTCAGCATGATATGCTCTTTGTGTTCAAGGCATCTACTTGGTACTCCCCCTAGGTTAGGGGGACCCCAAAATCATCACCTCTCTCATTGCCTGATATTTTTCAAAGCTCACTTTTATGAATTGGTTATGGTTATATGCTTTTTAGCATATAAAGTTGTTTTATCAAAGGGTTGAGGGTGCAGTAGCAAACTTCGCTAGATGTCGGAGTCTGAGTTTTTGCATGAATTCCGTGTTTTCAATGTAATGCAAAGTTAGCAAATCTCTGCAACCTCTGCTAACGGGGCGGAGTTCATTGCCCACAGTTAATTATTAGTTCAAGTGGATGGTAGTCCACCGTAAGTAATAATGGTACTGCCCTTGAAAGGGTCCAGTAAAGGTTTCAGTAATTTAAACCTGAGTTCACACTCTGGTAGCTACGGCACAGAGTAGACAGACTTCACTTAAGAAAATGTGCAAAGCATTTTGAAGTACCAAAACAGTTAAAAACACAAAACAATAAAAATGAAGGGTATTTTAAATAACAAAATCAGACCAAAATTATAAAAATCCAATAACGGGAGCCATACATATGAATTTTTAAAGCTTGAATTAAATTTTAGTGCCAAAACCCACAAAGCGCCAATTGGTTAGGCTGGACTGGGTCAAGGGTACATTTTAAGGCAGACCGCGTTGGAGCGCTGATTGGATAAAGAGATCAGGTTCATCCCAGTCGAAAGTTTTACTTTCGGACTTAGTCTCAGAAATGGATGTCAAATATCCTCAGTGGGGCAAGGCAGCAGGTTGTGGCTGAGATGGGTTCCATGAAACCGGATAGCTGTCGGACGAAGTCCCGGTGAAGCTGTGGACTTTAAAGGTGAAAGCTCCCAGTGGAAGAAATTCAAAATTCACACCAGATGAAGATCTATCGCTGACCCGATAATTATTGTGCCCTCGCCTGGTGAAGTTTTCTTCCTTTTGGAGCTCGGGTTCCTCCAGCGTGGCAAAGATGCAAGCTGTTGTGGAACAGAGCTCCACGAGATGAGATCTTTTCTCTGCGATGTCCCGCTGAAACTAATTTACTGCAGAGGAAAACACCCAAAAGGGAGCAACCTAACTCTTCATCCCATTGGAAACTCACCTTCGTCTAATTTTCTAGGCCTAGCCTATCAGTTCTTGAGGCAAAAATCCTTGAACAAATTTCCAAGTACCAGCTTTTACAGATAGGCAGGAGTACACACGGACACTTATCTAAAGGCCCCAAGACCTTTGGAGCACCATGTAGGGGTCAGGACTCACTCCAGTAGAAGCCAGTAGCAGGGTCCATGGCAGGTCCAATTAGAATTGGTCAGCTGGGCTCGTCGGGAAAGTGAGATCTTTGCAGCTTTAGGGTCCCTGTAGCTTAACAAGGGGTCAGCCAACTGACCCTTGATGTCCATTACACAGACCTGGGTACAATTTGTAGTAGGTCCAGTTTTGAAGTTTCCTCAATGGTCACAGCAGCAAATGCAGTTCTTATTCTGACTTCCTCACCTCCAGAGGGTATGGGAGTGCCACATGTATGCCCAGTACCAGCATGTGGGTGGGAGAAATTCCAACCTACACCTTAACCAGTAGGATAAAAGTTCCATGGGTTGACTGTATCCACTTTTGCAGCACTTCCTGTGCATTTTACATTAAGCTATCCCACAGTGCCCCTCTCTACCCAAAACCAACATGGAAGAACCTTTCTTCCTCTTTGCAGAGCTCTCTGTGCCCACTCAGAGTAGTGGCCAGGGAAATGAGCAACCTCTCCTCTTTGGTCATTTAAAACCAGTTCTTAGGGCAGCTCCTCTCTTATTGGGAGTGGAGCCTAGCTCGCTAGCAGGACAATGGAAATCGCAGGCCCAGGTGTGAATTACATCTGATTGTGGCAGACCGGTCCCTTTGAAGATAATTAAGTTCCTGTGCACTGCCCAAATGGTAACCCTGTCAGAGGAACAGGATACCTCCACACACACAGAATTTTGTCTCAGCCTCTGGACACACTTTACACTTCATCTAAGGAGCCATTTAGCTCTGGGGTGACAGAGCACGCTGGCAGAAAGGCACATTTGGCTTGGGTAGAAAAATGACAACTTGCTAAAAGTGTCATTTTCAAAATAATGATATAAAATTTGGTTGACAATTAAGTTACATTTTAAATTACTATTAACACGAGTCTTTGAAGTATTTTTGTAGCTACTGCCAAACCGTAGTTGTGCATTAAAAGGAGTTACAACTTATAATGTAACCCAGTGATTTCCTTTGGATGGCCAGCCCTGCTACAGTGAAAAATGACAGGTTTTTTTCCATTGTAAGGACATGTAAAACATAAAATATACTTGTCCTACTTTGTAAATTCCATGCACCCTGTGGCAATTACGGAATAACTTAGGGGTGACTTATAAGTATTAATAAGGAAGGTTTAGGCCTGGCAAAGCGTTTATTTTGCCAGGTCGAAGTTGCAGTTTTAAACTACCTTCCAGGACTGCAGGGATAGGCATCAAGGCATGTTTTGCATCGTCACATCACTTTAGTGGTAGCACAATATGTGCTGGAGTTTACTACTGATATTTAACTTGCAAGCCCTGGGTACACAATTAGTGAACTATGACAATCAGGTGTAAAGCAATTTGACATGCTGAGGGGTCAGAGCACACGCCCTGCACACTGAACAGCTGTGTTCCAGTGTGTGGAGTAAAAAGAAAAGCACAAAACCTAGCAAAAACATTGGGGGTGACCGCAAGAAACCGGGGCATTTTCCTAAAGTCGCATGTGAAAGCAATTTCAAATCCACTTAGGCTTCAGAGTCAAATGACAAAAATCGGTGTTATTTCAACTACTGGGGAAGGGGTGGTACTGGCAAATTTCCTGCAAAGACTTGGGCAATTTAAATATCTGTGCAAGTCAAGAATAAGGAGGAATTTATGACTCGAAAATGAGATGTACACTTAGATAAGTTCAGGGAAGACATGTTACACTCGAGGGCATGCCCAGTGTTACGAATGATGTAAGCATCCTTCTTCAAAATTATTCCTCAATCAAATTCTCTGACAACTTTCAGTGGATCGGCGGGGACACAAAGCTGAGAATGGTATTGTGGAAAGAAGGGGAGCCCCATTGTCCTTTCACGACATCGAGTAAGCCAACATATGACCAGGGAAATTAAAACCCCTGTCCAATATCACCAACTATTACTAGGCATCACAATTACCAGTGGAAAATGAAACAGTGATCCAGTGACAAGAATTGCAGGGTTTCCGGGAGAGGACTCAATAGGCATTTTTAGGATGGAAGTCTTACTGAACCAGAGTATTTTGATAAACGCAAGCTAGAATACGACATGAATTACGGACGCTTTTAAAGATACTCTATGCAAAGTATGTGATCCAAAAATATCAGTACTGAGTTTTCTCTGCTGCTGTGAGGTCAGTAAATGAATGTTATATAAAGATGTGGCACTGTGCTCCTAAACACCCTGCAGTTGCCTCAAAGAGGTTTATGGAAGGGTTCCAAAAAGAAAGAGCAGCAACCTCTAATGCTGTACATTTGCAGGAAACCATTGTTGGAGGTCCACTTTATCATCCAGCAGTGGTGGAAAATGCCTGCAAATAACCCTCTGTGACATAGGAGCCCAACCTGATGACAAAGCTCTGAAAAAGGTAGAGACCTGCAAGAAAAGGCAAACCCGTTCTTAGGGACCAGCCTACAAACATACACAACACTCTGACATTAAACACCGTGGTGTGGTGGGAGAAAGTCTTAACTTAAGGAAGTGCTGCTTGAGAAGGGGGGCTGGTTTGAGGTATTATTGTACCTCAGACAGGTGGGGGCACAGGTCAGTCTGACACTCCTACAAATTAATATCCTAAATAGGGTATGCTACATGAAGGTGAAACTATCAAATTGGAAGGGTTCACAGCCCAAGGAACACGATAGGTGGGTGCTGGAGCATACACATTCTTGCTGAGGTCTTGGGATGCACATGGAGTCTGCAATCCAAGTTAGTTACTCCAGAGGATCTTTTTTGGAAACTGAACTGCATAGATAGCAATCGCAGTCGAGGATACTTGGCCTACTCATTACAAGAAAGGACACCTTGAGATGATGGGGATACCACCAAACCTATAGTGGAAAATAGCTCAAAGGGATTGACTGACCACTTTATGAATGCAGAAAAAGTGGCCTACCATATACGGCGCAATCCACGGAATCACAGAAAAAGTGGGGGCCCTGGTAGAGATCACACTAAATAGCTGGCCCCCTCTGATAACTTTGAAAAACACTCAATGAAATGCATGGGACTCTGGAATGGCAAAAGAGTATTATACGGACAAGAAGATAAACTGGTCGGGTGAATGATTAGGGAGAGGAGTTATGCAGAAGAGTATAATACGGACAAGAAGATAAACTGGTGGGGTGAATGATTAGGGAGCGGAGTTATGCAACACTGGTCTCGGTTATGCAGCAACCACATGCTGGTGCTTGTTTGGGGGCATTTATTATCTCAAAATGTCAATAAGTAAGTGTACACGTAAAAATAAATTGCCTGGATCAAACTTAGGATCAGCGTCCTCTAAGCTTTGTCCCTGGCTACCTGGGTTATGATCAGGACAGTCCCTTGAAATGTGCCCCATTTTTCCCCATCAAGGAGTCCAATCCCTCTCGTACCTAGTCGGCGTCCTAGATATTCCTGTGATAAACACCATTAGGGTATTTATACATCGTACATTCTGGAGTCATTGTGAGAAAATGCTAACTCCTCTTAAGGGTATTATCTGCCCTTTCCAACTAGCACCTAGGATGATCTTCCACCCATGTATAGTGTATGGCGTGAAAGAAGAGCCAGCTATTATTAAAGCATCTGCCCACCATGAAAACTGTAAATGTGAAATAAAAATCTAGAGCCTGTGCTATTTGCAGAACACACTGTACAAGAGTGGCAGCAACAACTGTGAAATTAATTAATTATCTTTGTTTATTTTGTGAAAAAACTATATAAAATGTTCCCCCATCTCTCTTAAAAAAATGAAGGCTCTGCACAGTTTTTATTGGAATCTTTGCCCTTCCAGTCTCTTGGTTTTCTGAGAGCTACCTGGTCAGGGCCTGCTTGCACAAAAGGATCTTGCTTCTTTTCTCGAGTAAGAGGCATCATGGGCCTCACTCCCTTCCTTCCAGCTCTTCCTCAAGTAGGCTCCAGGGACCTAACAAGAGGCACCCTGAATGACTCAATCACTGCACATACAACACATCTAATCTACTCTCCACCAATTACAGAGCACTTCCCACATGGACTGGACAACATTGACTCTTGGCAAGACTGAAAATGTTGGTGCAGGTCTCCACCTAATTTTCCTTTCAACAACTCTTTGCACTGTGTGATGCTCCCTAGCACCTCAGGTCTACACTACTCTATGGTGAATTGTGTCCAAAGAGGCCCACTTAGCATGGCACACTAGGTGGCTCACAGCAGAACCTCACTCTACTGACATAAGGGATGTAAGATTGGAAAGGTAGGGTGCTACACACATATGCACTGAAACCTGCAGTCCCAAGGCAAGAACTTGATGCCTGGAGCCAGGGCCTAGCTGCTGACTATCAGAAACAGAAGAAGATTGTGCAGGTCAGAGTTCCTGAGGAATATACTGGGCAAACTGGGTTGGATCCACCATCGGTGAGAACTATGTCACGTGCACATGGCCAGTCAGAATTCATGCTGAGCCTACTTAGTCTCAGAATACAGCCGCCAAATATCCTGCCTAACACCTGAACAACCATGATGCAAAATATGACCATTAAAGTCAACAGAAAAAAAGTCCATTACTGGCACCCCTTTTGCCCTCCTACACCACCCACCAATTAAAGAAATATTGGCAATTCTGCGGTGATTAGATGATGGGCTCGTATGGTTTTTTGGAACAGGCAACTATTTACCCAGGACCTCTGAGCATTGTTATAGATCACATGAAGGAGGGTTTTAATGGATTTCTGGCAGCAGCCAGATGCTACCATTAATGAGTGAAGTATAATTCTTGGGAAAACAGTGAGAGAGAAAGGTTTTATTAAATTATAAATAAAGGGAATACTCCTTGTCCCCTTAACTAATATCAAACCAATGGAGGAGTACCCCCCTGGAGGCGCCTCAATGCCTCCGCCAAGGATATATAGGTGCACAAAATGCTTAGAAGGACAGATTCATCCTTTGTTAGAAGACCCCTCACTCACCAACCAAGTTGGTGACATTCTTCATCATTGAGGTCCCACCCGGACAGCCGAGTGCCATGTAGTCAGGTGTGATGCGACACCCGACTACAGTGGAGCGGGTTTGTTTTTTGGATTTTTGTGTGAGTGAAAAATATTTGGTGATTAAAAATTGTCCAGTTGACTACTCACTGTAAAAAACGTTATTCTGGAGTGACTGGGAAATAATACAAATTATTAGTTGGACACCATGCCAAGTTAGGTAGGCCTCTGGTGTCTCAGAATACGCTGTGAGATAAATTCGGTCTACATGTTTCAGCCATTTATATAATTGTAAGGTTTTCGTCCAGACCAGTGATGGTAGCCCGGGTGGTATACAGTCGCTAAGGTGTACCCTGCCCTGGACTACGTGAAAAAACACTGAAAACTCACAGTGTTTGTGAAATTGTTCTTTTCCGGGATTCCTAGAAAAGAAAACTTGAAGCGCTAGAATAGCATGCCTCATGGGCGTCGGGGTTGCAAATACAAGATCCTGCCACAATTTGTGGTGAATCAAAGAAGGCTGCTTAGCCTATCGCGCAAACCTCCACGGGGCGCAGAGGAGCTACTGTAGGGACAGCATTAGGCTACAAGAACTGTAGGCCAAAATAGACAAAGAGAACCCCATGACAAATGTAACACATAAAATAAAAGCAAGAGAAAGGGACACATCTGGGAGACTACATTGAATATTTTAAACATGTTCTCCAAGGCTGTACATGGTAAGGTAATAGAAAACTGGGCTAATCGCACTACTGCTGAATGAAGAGGTGAGAGGTTTATAATGTAAAAACAGAAAGGGCATGAAAATGAAAGTTCTATTCAAATCTTACCTCTACACGGGCTCCAACGATGATCTGCCACAAAGCATCTTGGTCTTTTTCGTCTACTTTGTTAACCATAGAAGTAAACCTCTTCTGAAGGGAAATTAATGTATACACTGCCTGTAACACAGTTCAAGAGACTTAGAGCATACACTGATACATGCAACACACTTGCTTTTATTATACGCTTGCTCTTTGGTATAGCATGCATTAAATAATTGGGACACAGAGCTTAGAGGCTTTGGCAACAAACAGCTATGTACTTGCTTGTGATACCCATAAATTACAGGTTTATGTCTGAGATAGCAACGATATCAGTCAAGACATACAAAATTTACAAGTCCCTACTCTAGAGAATGAAGCTATCGTATCAACTCAGACAGCAGCATTAGCTGGATGGTAAAAAGTGAGCCACTGCCAATCAGGATTACGCAGAAGGAGAGTAATGGATATCATACATCATTTTTTTTTTAAACAAATTTTATTGGGTTTTGTTCCACACAACATACAAAATCAAGTAACTTTCCCATGTTTCTCTAAGCTCACATTACACCCTTCCTTAGCTACATTCTCGGTAGTGGGTAGGATGTGGTCCAGGCAATGTATACCATACTCAAGTAAAGTTTAGCCCCAACGTGCTCTGTCCTATTTTGCTAACAAACTCCCTTATAGTCCCTCCCTCCTCTCTGGATCACCATCATCGATGTCTGCAATTGGGTTTAACCATATTAAGTTGTGAGCACAGGAATGATCAGGTGTTGGGTGCGCGATGTGCTTGTCATGTCTCGGGGGAAAGTCCCCAATCCTATTGTTATTCCTCTCCTTCTGCTTGAGTCCCATAGTAATGTAATGTAATGTATGTAATGTAATGTAATGTATAGGCATTTATATAGCGCACTCCTTACCCGGAGGGTCCCAAGGCGCTTCGACCGCTGCGAAACCCTTCCTGGCTTCCCTGAGAGATGGTCCCTTAATGGGTAACTCCAGGGTGAGACCAGGCATCCCCGGCGGTCTGGTGGGGCCGTTAGTGAAGATGAGGCAAGCTAATGCCCAGAGTTGCCGAGTGTGATCGCTGATCAGAGTGGGCACCGAGGCGAGAGAATTATCGAGTCCGCTGACCCTGGTCCAGAAACCTGCCGCGCCGGGAATCGAACCCTGGTCCCGGGCCGTCCTCTGCTCTCGGGTCTGCCGCCTCTAACCAGTGAGCCACACTACTGTGGCGTAGTGCCTGCACTAATGCGTCCCACACCTGAGCTGTTTCTAGAGCCTTTTCATTGCATTGCCTACGCGCAGTTTGGAATCTCAATTCGCTATCGCCGCTGGCCCATTTAGGAAACTCGTTCTTCCATCTAGTGCCATTGGGCCCCATTGTCGCTTTCCAGTGTTTTGTAATTTCTCGGTTTGCCAGTATAAGCCCCATGTCTATAAATTTACTTGTGATCTTGTTCCTGGAGGTATGGGGGAACCAGTGTAGAACACCCACGGCCATAAAAAATTCCAAGCCCCGTTCCGTTATTGCATTTAGAGGGTCCCCACCTCCTTCCAGTAGAGCTATTATCTTGGGCATGTCCATAACATAGGATCCAGTTCCACACCGACCTGCGTACATCTGGGACATGCAGCATCCTCTACATCAAAATATTTCTTGATCTTGCCCGGTGTCAGATATGCTCGGTTGAGGATGTAGAAATGCACTAGCTGGAATCTCGCGTTCCGTGTGCTTTTCCAGGCCCTCCGCATTATCTGTGCCCACACCGTCTCGGGGATGACTTCCCCTATATCCATTTCCCATTTTCCCCTCAACACCTCAAGCGGTGGCAGCCCCTCACGAAGCATTCTAGAGTAAAGGCACGTGACTGCCTTGAAAGTCCCCGCTGCCATCATTGTATATTGACAAACCGTTGTTGTTCTCGGCTCTATCAGTCCCTCCCTCCAGTGTGACTGTATTGCATGTGTCAATGCTGCGTTCAGCAGGAAACCTCCTCTCGGCAGATCGAACCTGTCTAATAATATTGGGTACGGCAATAGTGCGCCGTCTTCATATAAGTCCCCCAGCACCTGGACTCCCGCTTCCTCCCATTCCTGTAACTGTGACCAGTCACCACCGTGTGGAAGTGCCGTCAGCATTCCTATTGGGATCTCGGGGGCATAAGGGTGTAGTACGCCTGCCCTGCGTTGTGAACGGTTCCAACACAATCTGATTGTTTTTTCTTCCTGTGTTAGATCCCTGAGGTCCAATTTCTGCTGCACCGCAATGAAAGAAAGGATATGGCGAGGCATGCCATGGACTCTTTTATACTCCGGTCCTCGAAACTCTCGTACAATTTCTTGCGTGTAAATCTGCAATTGAACTGCTAAATAGTACAGCTCAAAGTCTGGGACCGCCAGTCCACCCTCCGCCTTAGGTCTTATTAACGTCGCTTGTGCCACTCTTCGCCGTACCGCCCCCCAAAGAAAGGACACTATCATGGACTTTAAAACTTTAAAGGTGGTGGCAGGTATCCATATTGGCAATGTCCTAAAGTAATACAAGAGCCTTGGAAGCGCTACCATTTTAAGTAGTGCTATCCGGCCTGCTATCGACAGTGGTAGAGTAGCCCAAAAGGCCATGCTACCCTTCAAAGCTCTTATCCCACGGCCAATATTACCTTCCAATAAATCAGCCGTTGTGTGGTAAACGTACACTCCTAAGTATTTCATGCAATTGGGCTCCCATCGTACCTCTCGGGTCGTCGAGGGTCGAATCTCCCCTAGTCGCACCGGGAACAGGCATGTCTTGGACCAGTTCACTCTCAAGCCAGATATTTCGCTGAAACTCGTTAGCAATTTTTCAGCCCCCTTCAGTGCCTCATCAGCATCTTCAAGAAAGAGCAGGAGGTCATCCGCATATAGCAATATATATTGCCGTCCAACTCTGCTTTGTAATCCCTCATAATGATATCCCGTCCGGATTGACAACGCGAGGGGCTCCACCACTAAAGCAAACAACAACGTAGATAGTGAGCATCCCTGTCTCGTACCTCTTTCCACCGGATATTGAGATGATAGGAGCGTACTTGTTCTCACTCTGGCTACCGCCGAGGTATACAGCACTGCCGTCCACCTCAGGTAATCCTCTCCCACGCCAAAGCGTCTCAGTACCTTATAAAGATATTCCCATTCGAGGCTGTCGAACGCTTTCTCTATATCTACCGACAATATCATTGGTTGTCGAGCCTCCAAGTGGTCTCCCTGTAGCAATCGCATCCATCGGCATACATTCACAGTCGTATTTCGCGTCGGTATAAAACCAGCTTGGTCCTCATGAACTAGAGTAGACATATGTCGTAAAAGGCGATCTGCTATGATGCTGCTTAGTATTTTGTAATCCGTGGTTAGCATCGATAGTGGCCTATACGATGCCATATCCCCACCCTCTCTCCCCGGTTTTAATAAGGGTATTACCAACGCCTCCCGCATAGATTGTGGTAATCGCCCTAAGTGTTTCGCTTCTTTATATACTTCTAATAGTCGAGGTGCCAGCAGGTCAACATACCGTCTGTAAAATTCTATGGGTAGCCCATCTAGACCCGGGGTCTTGTTGTGTGCCATGTGTTTTATGGCACTTCTTATTTCTCCTATCTCTATATCCTTACCCAGTTCCTTCGACCTGTTCGTGATCTAGTTCTGGGAAACAAAGCCCTTCTAGGAAGACATCTATGGCTGGGGTACTGGTCTCCAGTTTACTTTTGTATAGATTTTCATAGTAGCTCGTAAAGCAGCGTAAGATCGCATCCTGGGTGTAGACCTCATCCCCTTCCGCTGTGCGCATGGTCACTATGAGGGAGCCTCTTTTCATGGGGTTAGCAAGCCAAGCCAATAGGGTTCCTGATTTGTCGCCCTCTGCATGGGACCTCACTGTATATGTTTTATAATCGAAGCTGCGCTAGCGCTCCGTCTCCTCTGCAACCGCTTTCTTCGCCTCGCTAACTATCCTGAAGCTCAGGATGCCAAGGTCTTAAGAGTTCCAGTTTACGGAGTGTCTTGTTGGCCCTCTCCAGGTCATCTAGAAGTACTTTCCGCACTCATACAGGTTTTCCTATGCAAAACCCCGTTATGACTACTTTGAAGGCATCCCATTCTGTTGCCCTCGCCGCAGTCGTGCCAGCATTTTCCTCAAAGTACTGCGGAATTCCCTTCTCTAGCGCATCTTGAAAAATAGGGTCTTCTAGCGTTTCTGGGCGCAGCCTCCAATTGGGAACACAGGAGACACCAGGGAGCCACTGCATAGCAATCAGTAGAGGATTATGATCCAACACTGTTCTAGCCAGGTACCCAGTTCTTACAATCGCTGGCATTAGGACTGGGGAGCACAGCACTGCATCTAACCTCACATGGAGCTCATGCATATGTGAGAAGTAGGAGTAATCTCGATCGTGTGGGTGTTGTGTACGCCAAGCGTCTACTAGGCCCCACCTTGTTTGCCATTCTAATCTGCCTTTGGCCGTGCGTCGGGGAATCTGCCAGGGGGGGATGTGACCTATCAAGGGAAACGTCCAACACAGAATTAAAGTCCCCTCCCATAAATAGCAGTCCTACAAGGAAGTGTGCTAGGGACCCAGATAAATTCGCCAGAAAGGTCAGCTCGTCAACATTAGGTGCATATACACTGCAGAAGGCAATGTTCTTACCTCGTAACATTCCCTCTATCGCTACGAACCTTCCTTCTGGATCTTTCACCTGTTTGGATACCTGGAATGGAACCCCATCTCTAACCCAGATTAGCGCGCCCCTGGCAAAAGCAGAATATGTCGTGTTGTATACTTGACCCCTCCATCTTCGCTGTAATGCTAGTCCCTCAGTCTTCGTTAAGTGCATTTCCTGAAGCAGCGCAACCTGCACTCCTCTACGTACTAGGTAGGCGTGGATCTTGTGGCGTCGAGTCATAGTATTAAGCCCCCTCACATTCCAGGTGTACATCTCAGGTTAGTCGACTCACCCATTGTCCCACAATGGTCTGTGCCCTCCACACCAATCACTCCCCAAACGCCCTAAACGTGACAACACTTCAGCATCGATGATGAGCCCTCCCGACAACACCCCAAAACATCCCCACACTCCCCTCCTCCCCAGAACAGGACTTAGTAACCTCCATCTAGCTCCCGTCCAAACACTCCTGAATACTAACATTCGACTAATCCCACAGTAGTCACTGTGGGTGTGCCTTAAGGGCACTGAGGGGAGGCTGGCCGCCAACGGACAGCCGCCTAATCTCCGATCTCCTCACTGAGTGATCAAGCCCCATTTAACCTCATAAGTGCTGCGCCCAGTCCAACGGCCGACGGCACCACTACCTAAGGAGTGCTGCCGTCGGCCGTTGGACGTTCCAGCTGCACCTGCGCAATGGAACGTTCAGCACTGGGGCTGGACGTTCCATAGCAGCTAAGGTGATAATAAGCGTCTCAGTTACCTCCCATCTCTCACCCACAATCAGCAATTCCCTCCCAAAGTCCGCAGGTAGCAGTCCGCCATGGCTTGTACAACAAGCTCACACATCTCACTGGAGGCATCTATCCTTCGTCCAGCATTCTCTCCGCCGTCGCTGGGGTGACCACAGGTAAGAGCACACTGCCCGTTTCTGAGCATTAAGTGTATGAATGGACATTATCCTTTTCAGATTCCACCTCATCTTGTGATGGGGCGTCTTGTGTCCCTGACAGTGCGGATACCATCTCCAGGAACCCTCGCCGTTCTGCCGTCGTCTCCGGTAGCGAAGGTCTCCTCAGTCCCTTCTGTCTATTGCGGAGCCGTCGTGACTTTCGCGGCGGTAATCCTTCTGAGCCCATTCTGGGCCTTTGTTCATAGGCATCTTTACCGGATTTGTACAATTCTAGCCAAGTACAGGCATCGTCTGGAGTATCAAAGAACTTTGTTTTGTCGTCTACAATTACTCGTAGTCTAGCTGGAAAGAGAAGGGAGTATCGTAGGCCCTCAGTTCTTAATTCTCTCTTAACAGCCAGGAAAGATGTCCGCCGACGTTGCGTTTCATACGTGTAATCAGGGAAAATGTTAAATTTGCTGTTTTCCACCTGATAGGGACCATTTATTCGTACCTTCTGGAGCAGCAGATCTCTGTCCCGGTAATGTAGCAGTCGGGCCACCACCGGGCGCGGGGGACGACCCTGTTGCGGTGGTTAGGCCGGAACTCTATGAGCCCGCTCCAGTGTGTAGAAAGTAGATAGACCCTCTGGTGCTACCACCGTCTGGAGCCAGTCTTCGAGATAGCGGACCATGTCTTGCCCTTCCACTTTCTCCGGAAGTCCCACTATCCGGATGTTGTTCCGGCAATTGCGACCTTCGGCATCCTCCGCTCTTCTCTGCAGCGCGTCTATGCGGTCTAATACATTAGACATAGAAGCTTTGAGGTCTTTTTGTGCCGGCTCAAGGGTATGGATCCTGTCCTCTATTGTTTTAACCTTGTCGGCCAATTTGCCATGGTCGGCCCTCAACAGACCCAAACCCGTGGCCACTTGTGCGATATCTTGCTGCAGCGCTATGCGGGAGTCTGCTATTGCGGTCAGGATATTGTCCAGTTGAAGTTGTAATTGGGGGTCTCGCAGTTGTCCGGAGTCAGATTGCTCCCCCTTGTCAGGTGCTTCAGTGTCCAATGTCGACTGGGCGCCACCTTTGCTCCCCTTAGGCTTCCCCATAGTGGGGGCCTGCCGATTGCCTCACCGTTAGTGGAAAGGATGATATGTGTCAGGATTACGGATCTCTGCACAGGCTAGCGGTCTCAAGTCCTCAAGTCTTCACCTTATTGATTATTCAAGTTGCGATCGAATTATATCGGTCTCAGGGATCATCAGGGTCTACATAGGCGTGCAACTCTGGGCAATGGCCGGAAAGGCCACCGTCACACGTTTATCAACTCCAGCAGGTCAGAGCAGCACAATCTGTACTTTACCGGTATCTTGACGTGTAGAGGTCAGAACAGACTCCGTGTCACCCAGCAATCACACCGGCCTCCTCACCGGGTCCAGTCGACGGTTGGCCACCATCGCAAAGCCCACTCCGGGCCAAGTGTATTCAAGTTCGCACGTTATGCGACCCCCGGCTACGGTCCAGTGGTCCATTAACTTTCCCTGCACGTGTTCATAGGTCCACGCTCCTCAGTCGCGCCCCACTCGCTTATTTCCTAGCCCTTCAGGTGAAGCTCAGAGTCCAGGGGCTCAAGAGGGGGGGAGGGGGGTACACTCGTGTGTGTCCTGGAGCATCCACAACACTGGCAGTTTCCTCTAGTCTCTTTTACCCCTCCTGTTGCATCCACTGCCCAGTTCCTCTCCGCTCTCTTACGTAGTATTCTTTACCATCAGAGCCTTACAAGGCAGTTCTCATCTACCTTCTTATAGGGGCCGGTCTGCCTCAGGAGCACCTTCATGGGTTCTCGCAGGGTCCTTCTCGGGGGTCCCTGTTGCGGAGTCGTGCTATATCGTGACGCTTCCACTTCTCAGTGCTCCTTCCGCGGCCTCCAAATCCGCTTTTCTGGCCACGATCTGTTCCTGATGAAATGAGCCTTTTCTTCCCTGCCACCACCGCTCCAGGGGAACCAGCAAAGCCGCCTCCCAACGCCCGGTTCCCAGCGTTCTGAGCGCCGTCCTGGTCACCGCTAGCACACGCCTGCAGCCAGATGTCCCGGGCTCCCCATCTCCCGAATCACACCGGGTCCGTCTTCTCAGCAGGTCGGCAATGGCAATTGGGGGCCTGGGGGGGATTCAGGGAGGCCCCGTTCAGTGCTCTGCGATGCCCCCACCTCTGTTAGTGCACCTCAGTCACGGATGCACGGTCGGAGACGGCTCCCGGGTGCATCCGTGACTGAGGTGCACTAACAGAGGTGGGGGCATCGCAGAGCACTGAACGGGGCCTCTTTCTGGGAGGAAATATGATCTTGTATAAGAAAGATAGCAGGAACTGTATTCGAAATGGGCCCATTGGTACACTTGCTGGACTATGTGGGAGAGAATGGGTCATTGTCTTTTACCTCGTTGGGCGGCACTCTTATTTCTCATCTGTGCCTGGCAGCAAGGCTAGTTTTAGTCTATACCTGGAAGTCACCCGAGTCTCCTATTGCTTTGTGCTGCTCCACACTAAACATTTATGCGATGGAGAGGCTGACAGGAATAATAGACAATGTAAAACAAAAAAGGAGGTATATTTCGCACATACATCAAAAGAGATAGTGTTATAATTAGAGGAGACAGGTTTGTAGCAATTTGGTTATCACACGTGCTGTACTTCTTCTTGCTCCATGGGAACTAATGATTAGAAACAAATAGATTTCCATTATTGCCACCGATAGTTATTCTGCATCTGTTTAATTAAAGGAGCCTGTGTGGCCCTATCTGTGGTTAAAACTCTTTGTACTTCCGGCCAATCACAAAATACTGTGATAAGTCATGCTTATTCTGCCTCAGTGACATGTGTGTCTCCTCCACTAACAAACTTTAAATGAAGTTTTTAACAAAGGGCATCAGATAAATATGTGATGGTATTATCTCATGTTTTTGCAACTCAATTTTCACAGGTTGAGAACTGGGATTCACCTTTACAATATTGACTAGTGCTGCATTTCAGTATCCACAAGAACTTTTTAATTTTGGTTAATTACATGGATTTGAATTCTGCAGTACATCGGTCTCTTATACAGTGCATTAAAAAGAAATCCTTATGTGCCACCTTTCTTTTCTTCTGATCTGTTCAGCTCCTCTACTAGCTAAGTTTCCCATACCTCATAGCTGTGCAGTAAAAGAGGGAGGGAAATCGGTAAAAAAAAAAGGATTTCCCCTACATATCCAGAGTTTCTTCAGCCAATCAAAGGATTACATTAAATACTACAAATTGATCCTTCACACAGAGGTTCATGTTTTAATAAACATTGCTACCTACGTGTCATAGCTCACTTCAAGTCAAAGAAATTAACACTGGAGTAATATACATAGCATATATCACATTCGACCCAAACTATATGCATAGATGTAGATGCATGCAGATCCACAGTTCGCTTCCACATACAATCTCTGGAGTGCCAAAGGACCTATTCCCTGCTGGAGACCACCACCTGTGTGTGACCCTATGCAAAAAGTTTAGCAAACTGACCCAAGAGGCTTTGTCCACCTTCTCTCAAATTACCCCATGAAAGCGGCTATCTTGCTTGCTTACTAACAATAATATCCACTACGACTCGCAACTTTAACCTCCATATTATCTTTCTCCCACAAATCAATAATACTCTATGATATGAAACTGACTGTAATCCCCTCAACGTATTTCAAAGCTTATGCCAACATCTTATTATACAACAACGATAAAATCATGTTTCCAGCCTTGGACAAAGATCTTCAATCTTTCATACATAAACAAAAGGCATTCAAATCGTACTCCAACCCTACATCTTAGATGCCCGTTCCTTCTTTGTCCACGGCTCCTAACAGGACTAAACCCTCACCCCTCCCAAAGGACCTGCTGCCCTCCTCCTGCTCCACTCGGCTCTTGATATTTCTCATACCGCTCCTCACAAAACAGTCTTCACAGGAGGTAGCCCACAGCTCCCACAAGTTGGCAGGCAATCAAAGCTTCACTAACCTCAGCTGGATTTCCTATGATCTAAACTGCAAGGTCAGGCCTCCTAGCTAGACTTCTAAATGGGCTGTTTAAGTCAGAAGGACTCCTTCACCTGTTATCTTGCAGCAACCTGTAACCTAAATCAATCAATCCTCCAAGTACACTATGGATGTTCACCCAAACTCAGATTCTCCAAAGTTCATCAACAACACAATCATCAAGGAAAGAACTTCACCTGAGACCCCCAGCTAGAGGTATTTTGCAGCAAACTGTGGAATGCCTGAAGACTCTGAATGGCAGGAGGCCCTCGCCTCGCCCTGTGAAGCCGCGATCCCCTCAAGATTAAAACTGGTCCAACTCAAAATACTGCACCGTACGTACTACACCAGACCACTCTGCACAAGATAGGAAGAGCCATGCATAAATTCTGCCTACGTGGCTGTGGGGAGGAGGGGACATTTTTCCACACCATCTGGGAAAGCAGGTTCATGGTGACATATTGGACGGCAGTGATGCGCACGATTTCTCAAACAATAGGCATCTCCCTGCTGCCGGAGCCTTGTCGCTGCTTGCTGAATGTGTGGGAACCTAATAACCTGAACCACCGGCAGCAGGACTGGGTAATGTTGGGCATGTTGATGGCAAAGCGCAACATCGCCAGGCTGTGGGGCTCGGCAGTACCACCGACACTTCGTAATTGGTGTAGGGACATGGATGAGGCGATGGTGGCGGAGAGGGCTGTCTACATCCACCGTGGCTGCCCAAGAAAATGGGGTAAGATATGGGGGGCGTGGAACACGTTTAGGGGTAACATCTGCGAACCACCAGCCACCACTGGGGAAGGTGAGGAATCAGACTAGTAGTGCTTGGTCAGGATGTACAGTTGAGCTAATGATATGTTTACAATGTCATGTCCAATATTTGCGATCCAAACTTGAATGTAATTGCAAAAAGGCCCGCTAAAGTATTCATGTATCTGTTGTAACAATCCTGTGCAGATCTGTCCCATTTTCATTGTTATTATAAAATAAAATAAAAACATAAAAAAAATAAAAATGTGGAATGCCCTTTTTTGGGAGGTCAAATGTTGCCCCACCTGTTTGCTCAGGGGACCGGACACCTTCAACCACACGCCCGCACTAAGGGGAGAGCCACTGTGATATCCAACACAGCCGCTGGGGACTCAAAAGTCCCAGAAATATCCTGGGACCATTGCAGCTGGGTGCCATTGCTGGGCACTTATAGTGTGCGCTGCAGTCTCGCATTGCGGGACACGCGCAGGCCGTTCCTGGGTGAATCCCAGGTCAGGAGTGGCCCGTCCCGCGACCGGAGAAGACTGGACTGGGTCACCCCCCTAATGTCTACCATGTTAAGGTACCAGTGATTGCTAATTCTGGCCCCTGTACTATACTTCTTAAACGGATTTCAAGATCTACTTTCTACACTTGACTGCTGACTGGCTTCCATGTGGTAGTTCCATCTCTGACTTTCTTGTGATATTGATCCCTTTGCTTTGTTTTGCCTTTGATAGTTGCATGTGGGCAAACGGAAGGCCACCTGGGGTTGGGGAAAAGTAAAACAAAATCCAACAAGACATTTAAATCGTCAGGGGAAAACTGTAAATGATAGGATTAACATTCTTTTGGAAGAATGTGAACAGGTCTTGGTCCTGGACCCTTTTGATGTTCACTCAAGAGGATCTAGTTCCCCTACTGGCCATGCAGCAGAAAAGTGTTGTAGAATGCCAAGGATGTTTTTGAGGTCAAGGCCTCAGGGACACGATCTTTCCATTGAAGCCCAGATTGCACGACCTCCAACTTCTATTGCTACTTCCTCAGCCACTTCTCCTTCACCAGTTCCCCCTATCCCTGTCTGAAACTATCTTTTGCAGCAATCGTTTTGCTCCTTTGTGTGAGCTGCAGGAGAAGCAGAGAACTGACAGTAATTTTGTTAATGCTTCTTATAATTTCGAAAGTCAAATGTCTGGAACAGCAGTGCCTGGTAGCTTTACTGCCAATGAGGTTTCACCTAATTCTCTTGTACAATCCTCGAAGGAGGAAGTGGGTATTTTAAAATCCTTGGTCTCCTCGTTGACCTTCACACTTAACTTGCTATTAGCCTCTAGAAGGCCCCAGCATTTTCAACCCCCTCAATTGTATCCTGCACCTCCTTGTGGGTCCATATCTCAGGCCAAGTACCAACCATCAATCCAGAATTGCGAACTCTAGAGAGTTCTTTCCTTAGGCCAAAAGAAAGGAGGGTTGACATTCCCCAAAAAAACACAAATATCGGTAACCTTGCTATTCATTACCCATCCTGAGAGAAAATTCAAACAATTTGGCCTACGCCCATAGGGGACTATAAAGATCAAGGAAATAACACTCCTGGGCAGGAGCAAACATGGTACCTTAGATCACATTACGATGACTAACATCTCTAGGCTGTCCAGCTCTTCATCTATAGAGACAAAAGGGTCCCCAAGAACAAGGCAATATGCTGGATTCGTCACCTTCAGGGTTGTCGTTCATTCATTCGAGATGACATCGTAAGTGCGAAAAAGTTAGGAAGTAGTAGCCCTGGGTTTGATAACCTGCAATTAATCTGGACAACCCCTGCAAATAATCAAGTGAACTTAGATCATAGGACCTCCCTGCAAGGTAAATCTAAAATGCAATTCAAATACACTAGAACACAAGGACATTATAAGTACTGAGCTACCTACATCACCACTTAGGCGTATTGACTGACTCAAGAAGGTACCACATGTGCATACAAATACACCTTGAACAACATTTCTTAATGTTAGTTGTCCTCTTACTGAGGAGGATAGTGGGGAGCCAGTCTATGTAATAAGTAACACCTTCCCTAGCATAAATGTAACTCCATTTGATAAGTCGCAATTTTTCAGCATTTCACTTACCCCTACTCTGTATGGATCTGCATGTGTCAGCTCGGCTTCTATAAAGAATCTTACAACCACGGCACTCTGACAGGGACGGCACTTGTAGCTCCTATTGTAGTTCCTATTGTAGCTCCTATTAGTCAGGGAGAAGTTCTCCTGGTACCCAATGGTAAAATTAGTACACTATCAAAAGTTTCCTGGAACATAGCAGGCTTAGGGAACAAACCGCCACAAGAAGACTGGGGGGGCAGGGGGGGCTTTCATTCACAAAGAATAAGGTTATTATGTTCCAGGAAACTTGGGGTTTAACACCAAGCATACTTTAAGAATTTTTGTGTACCAGCTACAAGTTCACAAGCAGGTAGACCCTCGGGGAGATTAACAACATGGGTCAATATTGCACAAGGTTGCTGGGTGAAACAGTTTAATATAAATTCACCAGATATTCTAGGTCTGGAACTCTGGAGAAAACTTATTTTATATAATGTTTATAATAGAAGTTCCCCAAAGTCAACTGAGTCTCTGACTCTGCTGGTACTACGATATTATCTAGAAGGACTAGAAAGAAATGTTGCTGTTATTGTGGTAGGAGAATTTAATGTTAAATTTGGTCCATCAGCAGTTTTGAGAGGCATTGCATATGAAGATCAAGCCCAAGCCATTCCCTCAATTCACTGCACCATGTAAAATCCATGACAAGAGGGGGGCAGCAATCAGTGGGAGAGCCAGAGGCCACCTTTTTTAACCTTTTTTAACAGGGCCGAGAATTCCTCCTCAGAGATCGGGGGTATCTGTTTAACTGAGTGGGGGTTGGAGGTGACAGGGGTCGTGATCGGCTGATAAGGCCGAGGGAGTCCGGCAGGAAATACTATTTTTAATTTTTACTATTTTGTCAACAAAAAAGGAGTTAAGGGAGTCACAGAGAGCCTGAGAGGGGAGGGGTTTAATGGTCACCCTGTCTGGGTGCGACAGTTCTTCTACAATAGAGAAGATATCTTTTGCCTTAGAGGCCGAGTCTACAATTTTTTTGGAAAAGTATGAAGTTTTTGCCTGTAGAATACCTTGCTTATATTCTTTGAGCCGAGCCGCAAATACCAGCTTCTTCTCTGGGGCGTAATCTCGCCGCCAGCAGCGCTCGGCCTGTCTAAGCTTAAGTTTCATAGCTTTGAGTTCCTCTGAGAACCATCTTTGCGCGTCATGGGGGCGCTTTAGTTTAACGCGTTTAAGAGGAGCTACAGTGTCACTTGCTGATTCGAGCCATCGCCTTAAGCCTAAGGCCTGGGCGTCTAAAGAGTCACACTCAGCAGGGGGGGAAACCCTGAGTAGGGTGACAAATTCGCCAAGATCGGCCCTATTCCAGTTCCTGGCTAAGAGGTTTCCCTCGAGGGTACGAATGGCGTGAGAGGTAATGGCAAAGGAAAAATAGATAATAAAATGGTCAGACCAGGGGCAAGGAAGAATGAGAGGTGTGGAAATATCCAGGTTAGAAGTCCAAACCTGGTCTAAGATATGGCCCTTGACGTGGGTTGCTGAATGGATATGTTGAGAACAGTTCATGCCGACTAACAGGTCGGTAAAGGTAGATGAGCAAGCGCTCTCTCTGACGTCAGAAGGCCAGTAATTAAAATCCCCTATAATCAGAATTTTCGAATTATTTATTACCAGCTGGAAAAACATGTCACCAAACAGTGAGGGGAAACTGGGCATGGGCTTGGGGGGCCGGTATACGAGGGCGCAAATAAGAGGGGCCACCGAGGATTCAAGTCTTAAAATAAGGCAGTCGACCAGGAGGATGGTGGCCACATCTATCGAGGAAAATCTGATAGAGTATTTGATGATGGCTGCAACCCCACCACCCGGCTTGCCCAAAGATCTATTGGCTTGAAGGATGTAGTAGCCCGGCGGGACTGCCGCGAGGATGTCGGGGGATGACTCCTCGTTGAGCCAAGTTTTGGTGACCAGCAGTATATCTAGTTTCTCCACGTCTAAGAGCTGAAAAATCTCCAGCTGATATTTAACCAGCGAGCGGGTGTTCAAGTAGCTCACCATGAAATTGGAGTTTACAGCTCTTTTAGCAGGAGAAGGAGAAGCAGTCCGAGAAAATAGCAGAGAAAGAGGTGGTGTCATAGCCAGGGGGGGGGGGGGCATGGGGAGTCAAATTCCAGGAAAGCCTTCCGGGGACAAAGGAGTCCCAGTGAGTCCAGGCTGGGAAGTATGGTGGGGCAGAGAGGCCAGCGGTCATGCAAACGTCTCAACTCTGGGGCTGGGTAAGAAATAAAATTGGCAGAGTTATCTTTGGCGGGCTCCCTGCGCCTCCGGCCGGCCATTGCGATTTATGGCTTAGCCCCACCCCCAGCTAGACCGCAGCGAGCGCCCCCACGGGATCCGGGTACCTCACCCAAGATGGCGCCTGCCCTCCACAACAATCGGCTCGTCAGCCGCGGTGGAACGGGGCAGGGAGCCAACCCCTGGAGCGGTAGCGGGTATTGAATCACCCGCGATGTATTCCCGGAAAGAGTCAGGCAAGTAGAGTGCAAAAAATAGATAAATAGAAAAAATAGAAAAGTTTTAAAGAGTACAGAACGATAGTAAAATCAATTGAAAAGAGCAGCAGAGGGTACAGTGGTAGAACGGGTAACAGAAGAGCTAACAGAATCAAGGCCGCTGATTCATCCGCATCCAACCTACTTCGAATAGATTCTGTAACCGCCAAAAGGGCAGATTCCGTGCTATGGCGGGGGCAGAACCCATGTTGAGATGGGTCAAAGATGTTATGCTCATCAATGTAGTTGGATAAGATGACATTGACGTGGGCCTCAACCACTTTCGCCTTAAACGGGAGCTGTGATATCGGGCGATAGTTGCCTGGATCCTCAGGGTCTAGAGATGTTTTTTTCAGCAGTGGAATGATCTTTGCATGCTTCCATGCCCTGGGAACGGAGGCTGACTTCAGCAAAAGGTTAACCAGTTCTAAGGCCACTGGGGTGATAAGAGGTAGAATCTGCCGGAAGTGACTTGCTGCCAGCGGGTCAGCAGGTGAGCCAGATTTAATCTTGGCGCTTATAGTCTGGAATTCTTCCAGCGACAGCAATGGCAGGAAAACCAGGCCATTGTTTGTCGCATTAGCTGGCCCTGCTAACTCGACATTTACCTTAAGTATATTCCCAGATGAGAGGTTTTGGTAGATCTGATCCACTTTACCCATGTGGCATGTGTTTGTGTACATGCTCATAACATTTTTAAAATAACAACTCCCAACACCTCCTACCTCATCTAAATTGACAACACTCAGCCTTACCTGAAAGGCTCTTGAACCCCTGGAGACAACTTTATGACTTATTAGTGCCAGTACAGTCATGCCTATGTGCCGCCAACATTCTAAACTGCCAACACACCAGCACTGACTGCCCCTAACCTGTAGGCTGAGTGTTTAATCCCATATAAGCAACATAGCAAAAGGAGCTAAACTACTAATTAAACTCTGCATGGAATTAAACATTTGCTCTTAATTAAAGATGTAAAGATGTTGTCCAATCACTAGCCCTTTTCAGATGAGACCATAGAAACATCTTGCTAATGGGGATCCAGAAACTCCAATTTGCTCCCCTGAAAGTTATCTTCCATTCCGCTAAAACACTGGTTTGGGTTTTCCATGAAGTACGATCACCTCATTCTTGAGAACTTTGAACAGCTTCCAGGCTAAAGCAAAAAACATCTTGAAATGTATGTGCATTATTCACAAATCTCTTCATTCAAAGATCCCGAAGTACCTTTCTAAAAATCTGGTTGTCTCTGGAGGACCCTGACATATTTGCAGCATTAAGATCCTCCTACTGGAAATGCCCAGTTGCAAAAAGAAATGAACCCTTAAACAATCCTGCTCAGGAAGCAAACACAAGTTGTGGAACTGCATGACCTCATTAATGAGAACAAACCCTTCTCTTGAGGTCTTCAAGGCTGAGCCGAAAGGTCTACGTTCCAACAATTTCTCCTATCATGTCCCATTACCTTCTTCATGTAGCCTGTCTTTCACCCTAATGGGACTTACAAAGACTTAAAACTGCCTGGGAACAGGATGTAGGAGACCTGGATGAGGAGGATTGGGTGGAGGCGCTGGAGGGTCCTAAAGGGGCGGCAATATCTACACGTTTGAGGCTCATCCAATTCAGATACCTACATCGCACATATTATACCCGGCAGCGCTGGTGTAGGGCGAATTTGGTGGCGTCTCCCGACTGTCTTCGGTGCGGGACGGAGGTAGGCACACTGCTACACACGGTCTGGGATTGTGGGGCACTGAGGAGATTTTGGGATGGAGTGTTCCGATGTCTCAGTGAGGTTCTGGCCTGGGTGCTTCAGAGGGACCCTAAGCTGGCCCTGTTACAGGTTATGGCGGGGGTGGGGGGGCAATAGATCTAAGCGTCACCTAATTCTATTGGGACTCACGCTGGCCAAAAGGGACATTGCACAATCCTGGAAGTCACCCGAGTCCCCTTGCTCGTGGCCTGGAAGGCTGGGCTAGACTTCTGCTTGGGGCTCGAACTATCTATCTTTCTTGCAAGGGGCTGCCCCCGAAAGCACTTCAAAATTTGGAAGTGGTGGGCGGACTATCGGGGACTGGAGCTGGACCCACCGCCTGAAGACTCTGTCCTCCCGACTATCTGATATGTTGCCAACCAAGATGTTGTTGTTTGTGCATTGGTGTACTTGGCATGCTTCATTTACGGTCCGTTTTGTGTATGTGGGACAGGCAGCGGCACGTGGGGGGGGGGGAGGGGTTGTGGGAGGGTGGAGGGGTCTATTCCTTGGTTTCTGTACACTTGCTAATATGCATCATTGTGGAAAATGGCTACTGTTGATGTTGTTGCATTGATGAGGGCATTTGACTCTGGAAGGCAGAGCTATGCATGGAATGTTTTTTTTCTTTACAGCCAATAAAATCTGTTTAAAAAAAAAAGTTACAGTTTCAAATCCCTGGTTGCCAATCAAAAACTTTTTCGTCCTGGGAGCAAAACTGAAACTATTTAATCCCAATCGAATAAAAGCACTCACCTTGGTATATTCTGTTAAAGCTTCAATTAATGCATATGTTGTTTGTGAAAGGTAGGTATGTGTGCTGTCTGTTACCAAGGAAACAGCCCTTTTCATTAAGGATTCATAGGAAAGAGTTGGTTCTGTTCGCTGAAAAACAAAAATGATACTTAGCCAACTGTTCTGTTCCAAAAAGGAAACAAGTCAAAATTAATAATCTTAAACTGTAAACCCATTTTAAAACCTGTTATCTGTTTTAACTTTAACTCATTAGGAGCGTCGAACGTTCAGCGCCCAGTGCTGAACGTTCGACTAACGGGTGCGGCCCCGTCGGCCAACGGTCGTGCGCAGCACTGGCAAGGTAGTGCTCGCGACGACCGTTGGCCGACGGCAGCACTTAAAGGGTTAATCGTTTGTTTTCTGACCTTCACAATGTAAAATACATCTTTTATAACTGTGCAGTCTTTCTTATATGACAGAACGAAAAACCAAAGAAAGTTGACAAAATAGGGTAAAGAGGCTTTAAGATTCTCACAAGTGGGTTATTCAGAGGACAAGATGGCATGTATTGGCTTGCAGTACCATAAACAAAGAAATGCACGTTGAATACCTGTCCAATGGGCACAGCACAGAGAGTTGCTCCAAAACCCAATGCCACAACTTTACGCCAATGGCCCCTTACTCCAGATAAAGAATTCTTTTGTACCTCAGCCAGAACCGGAACACTCTGTCTGCAATTTTGCAACAAAAAAAAAAGAAACAAAAAAGTAATGACATTGATAAAATAATAACTGGAATACTACCCTCTGAACAAAGCATTTATTTACAGGAGTTATAAAGTGTACCGACACAATTCAGACAATTTTGCTTTTAATAGTTTTACTGAGAATGTAATTGTCAGTGTAAGCAGGATTCTATACAAAACAATATACAGCAAAAACCTGTTCCTAAAAGTTTTGATTCTAAAATAATGATTCCAAGACAAACATTTTTGCAAAGAAATCTATTATAACTAAAATTAAGGTTTATGTTTTTAAACAAGTTTGTTTTTAATTTTAAAAGTTAAAATGATTTACAGAATGAAAAATTAATTTCAATAAAATATCGCCAGAACATTATATCTTGAAGGCAAATACAATAATTAAACATAAAATAATGTGTATGTTCCCCAATCCTTGATATAAACTATAAAATACACATTTAACAATAGGAGATAAATCAATAGAACGTTGAAATACATATGTAGTGATGCACATTTATCAGAACAACTTCGAAAAATACTACCCTAACATTTGATTCTTCAAATATTCAATGAATAGTGCCCTATTTCTATTTGATGTATGTCCCTTAATGTTTATAAGGTTGCGAGAACGCTTGGATTGTTAACATTCCAAATGGCCTGGACAGCACCTATGAATAGTTGGAGCTACTGTGCCCAGGCAAGCTAGACATACCGAAAGAGGAGCATGTGTCAATCCCACAAATATGAAATTGTGCCAATAGTTTTTCTTTTTAATATCAAGGCCACATAATGGGCATACAAGTGTTTAACTGTATGTCACTTCACAGGTTTCATTCCTTTTCCTGAATATACCAAGTCAATATGCATATCAAGTTGTTTGCATTCTCCCTTCCAAATGACAAGTATTTATTTGGCTTTCCCTAACGTCCTTCATTGTGCAAACGTCTCAGGTTTTATTATAATCGAAGCAAGTTATAAAATAAAATGGTTATTCGTGCAAGTTATCTGGGGCGATAAAAGTAAATCATGTAGCAAATGATCATGTTTATCTAGTATGATGGGTGAGCCTAGGTCTCTTGTCCACATGCTGCTTGTGGCTTGTAACCAAAACTGCAACCAGCAACAAATTGCTATCAAGAAACAGCCCATAGTAAGACTTGATCAATTTAGTCCATGTAAAAATATTTATTGCTTACTTATCTTTAGAAGTTGAAACTTAATTTACAATAGGCTTGAAGAAATGTGTAAGAACATAATTAATTGTTCTTGGGAATTCCATACTTCTATTCTAATTTGTCAAAATACACAAATTCTTTCAAGATTCTCAAATGTTTCTGAATTTCAGTTGAATAATGCATGCAGCGCCTAAAGAGGTTACGATATAGGAAAGTGGGAACTGCACAGTTATTCAGTCAGTCAAAAGTACAGTTTATTTAGACATTAGGTCTTTAAACAACATAAAAACATACCATTTTATGTAAATATTCTAAAATCATTACAAATTCATCAACCAACGCCATTATAGTAGTCCAATTTCTACATGCTTCCTTTCAAAATTACACAGTACTCCTCACCTAGGTCATAAACACGCATATATAAAAATATAAATAGTTTTTAAAACGATAAAATTCCGATTCTAAAATATTTTTTAAAGGTATATATGAAGTAAAAATTATCTAAAATCCCTATCCATAGTAGCTTCTATCCTAACTTACAGCCAACGATTTCCTTTCCCATAAAAAACATTTGTACAACCTTCATATACTTTGCAATGGCTATTGAAATTTCAAGGTTTGACATATCTGTAAGATTTTCAATAGCTTGTGCATGCAAACCAGTACCATATTTTAAAAAGATAGGGAGTAAAAACTGTTCCTGCAGAGCTAACAATTTTAGGCAGTCCATTAGGATATGTAGATTATAACATTGTGTGCCCAACCTGCATGTACATTTACCATCAGGTGGCATCAATTCTGTTTTTATTCTACCATTAGTCATAGCGAGATGAATGCCAATTTTCAATCTAAGTACTTCTGATTCAAGCCATTGATTAGGCAATACATCCAGATAGGGGTACCAGATTTCTTTCACCCAGCTATTTATCATACATTTTGCAGATTCTTTCTTTCTCAGATACTCCTTGTCTTCCATCCTAGACATTTCCTTCCCTAGAGTTCTTAGTTCACTCTTGGTTACTTCTGTTTGTAGAGTCTACTGATCAATTCTCACGTTTAGGAGTTCACCAACAGTGTATAGTTTCTTTCTGAACTCTATGGCCCATTTTAGGAGACTATGCTAAATCTTATTCCGTACACCATTGTGACACTTTCGTGGCTTCTCCTGTCCCCAATCTTTCCCAGAATCATAATGGGGCCACTTGCATCTGTACATTCCATAAAGAACTGCCCAACTCTAACCTAATTGCCTGGATCATAGATAAGCCCAACAATGACATTAGAGGTTTATGCATTTCCCTACCTCGATATCCCAACTGCTGTTGCCGCTAAAGCAAAGAACTTCTGCTCCTGAAGTAGTTGCAGGGGTATCATAACATTATAGGCCTATCCCCATAGGTATATCCCCATAACTGCGGTTACATTTTTTCAGCCCAGACACGGATGTATGGGCTTTGGCTTTCTGAGCCTCCATATGTGTGTACCACTTTAGAGACTTATCAAACAAGACCCCAAGATTTTTATACTCAATCCATTAGGGTGCAAGTATTAATACAACAGATATGTTTAATGCTTTAAAAATTCTGCCCTAAATTAGTAACAAAGCAAAACCAAAGGGGATGATGGACGGAGTGTTGAACATTGCAAGCCCTCACCCCCAGTCAAATGATCTGGGTTTAATCCATCGTCATTCTTTAGCTCACTCTGCCACCCCAGTTCAGACATGGCCATATGCAAATCATTCTGACCCTGTGCCTCATCGGAACAGTCCAGCCCGAACTGCCAAGCCATGTCTTCCCTGGACCGGAAACAAGCATCCTGGGACCGGTTTCTGGCTAATCAACCGTCATCAGCCAGACTTGCTTGAATCCAGTGGCAAAGTGAGCAAGGGACCCATGTCTGGGCATATCCTGCCAACTGAGGTCGGACAAAGCAAAACCAAAGGGGATGAATGACGGAGTGTTGAACATTGCAAGCACTCACCCCCAGTCAACTGATCTGAGTTTAATCCATCATCATTCTTTAGCTCACTCCGCCACCCCAGTTCAGACATGGCCATATGCAAATCAGTCTGACCCTGTGCCACTGGACTGTTCCCATGAGGCACAGGGTCTAGGCTGATTTGCAGATGGCCAGGTCTAAACTGGGGTGGCGTAGTGAAGAAAAGAATGATGGATTTAACTCAGATCTCTTGATTGGGGGCGAATGTTTTGATTTGTTCAGCATTCCGTCCATCAATTGTGTGTCTTTTACTAAAATAGTAACACGGTATTGGATGTCTTTAGTTTCACCTTATAACATTTTGAATGACAAACCTTAAAAAGCATTGCCTTGCAAAAGGAATATTCACTACACATCAGATGTAAATAAAGGTGTATGGCATAATGTGTTTAACTTCACGTTCATCATGATTACAATTTCTCTCCCAGTGCCAAGAGTTGACCAATGAAGAAATTTAAAACCGGTGTACCTAACTCACCCTGTCACATAAATATGATGAAGCCAATCCAGTGATGTTTGTACTTTTTCCTAGGCATATATAAACAATATTACTGTGCTTAAATTTATTAATTTTATTAATGTATTTGTATTCTTTTTATTGATTTTAAGGCAGGTATTCCAAGGAAAGAAATTTCATGACACAATACATAAATCCAGACACTTAGGGCTAATAATAAAAAGAAATCCACCCCTTACAAATACTACACAAACAAATCCATCTCCTGAAACAAATACACCAGCACCTCTTTTCACTACTCCCCAAAAACAAAACATATCACGCACAACAGCACAACAAAATCTCCCAAACAAAACACCTAATAATACTTACCATCACAAAATACAAACACACACCCACCTTTCAAACTACACAAAGGAACAAACTCCAATGCCAAGCTTTCTCTCTTCCACCACACCGAACACACATACAGCAACACAGCAACTCTCTTCCAACCGCCTCTTATCCATTGGGCAATTTAGAACCTTACTACATGACCCACGTGCTTCACCACCACACCAGACTCATACACCTTCTGGCCTAAACACGTACAAACAATATAAGCAACATGACACACCTCACAACTTCGCTTCTCCATGTCTACTGCACAACAAGGTTCCAACACTAAAACAACAGAGCGCACAAACTCACTCTCAAACACAGTCTCCACCACCCACACACGCAGACCCATCAAAATGCCTTCTTAGCCTGCTGGACGAGGACCACGTTATAGAACAGCTTCACGATTGCTATCATAATACAGCTAATAACAGCTCTAAAAACACACCTGCTACAAACCCACATAATACTGATCACTCTTCTACAAAACAAAGTCTCACTGTCACCAAAGCACATTCTCTAAACTGTCTACTAATAAATGCTTGATCGCTCTCTAAAAACAAACCTCTTATCTACGACCTTCTTACTGACGCAAAACCAGACACACTATTCATAACTGAATCATCATTGAGAGATGATATGGATCCAGTCCTGCATGAAGCCATTCCTCAAGGCTATCAAACGATCACCCAAAATCGTATAGACAAAAAAGAAAAAGGTGGCCTAGCTGTTGTGTTCAGGCAAACATTACATACCACTAAAGTTGACGACATCTCCATAAAGCATTGTGAGGCTCTTCTCACCAGATGCAATCCTACACTGTCTTCCTCCTGTAACTTCCTCTCCTTTACAGACCTCCAACTACCAAGGCGACATTCCCAGATGCATTTCTAGACACAGTTCAAACCTGATAACAATACACTCCAAACTATGCATTCTGGGCGCCCTCAACATTTGGTTTGACAAACCCAATGTGACCCATCCAAAAACAATAATCACTGGCCTCGACGCACTGAACCTGCATCAGATTGTCCTCAAACATTGCTGGACATATCCTAGATGTCATTTTTGCTAATACCGAACTAGTTACACCTTTCGAACTAGAACTCCGGTGACATGGTCAGATCACCATTTGCTTCCTTTCCAACATAAAACAACACTAAGCGACTCACCTAAAACCACCTTACATGCATCCACCTATCGACCGTGGAACAAACTCAATTTGGAACACTTAGAGACACAACTAACATTCAGTACAGATCTGGAAACAAATTCTGTTCAAAACTATATCAGTGGCTACAGGAAGCTTTTGATATCTTGATACCACTCAAAACCACAAAACAGAACAAAAGAAAAAACAAGCACCTTGGAGAAATACCGAGATAAAAGACCTAAAACGACAAATTAGAAAGCTGCAACGTGCCTGGCTCAAAACAAAAATCAAATAAGACAAACCAGCTACTGAAAATTAACAGATTATACAAGTCAGCTATCAAAAAAGCTAAGAAAAGGTACTATTCACACAGAATTCAAAATGCTAAATGTGCAAATAAAGAATTCTATTAAATACTCTATGAATATCGTAAATAGAGCTCCCGGTTTTCCGTTTAACTGGTCTTTTAACTATCTTTCTTCTCTTCCTCTCTCACCTGGGTCAGCACTTTAGTGCAGAGATACCCCTGCGGGATGATTCGTTGCACTACATAACGTTTTTTTTTTTATTCTCCCTCGTTGGTGTCGCTAAATGCCCCTCCCCCGCTCGTTATCATCTGCCCCCGCACCTACCCCTCTCGTCTTGTTCTTTAACCAGCAACACCCTCCAATCGCTCTTACCAGAACTGGGCGGCAAACTGAGGGATTGCCCAGAGTGTGAAAAGCCCTAGCTAGCTACGCGCCACTGCATTATATAGCCTCTATAGCATCCTTTGTAATATTTTTTATGGCTCTGTACACAGAACCCTCAGTGAAATGTGGTGTCCCTTACTCCACATACGCCCACGGTGCCAGCATTCACTGCTTGAATTGACGGAGGAATAGCCACAGAGGTGATTATTCTGGTTAAAAACCAGGCTCGATCATGGAATAAAAGGTGCACACTTTTTTATTTTTTATTACAATCAGTACTTTGAATGGATAATTTTGATCACAATCAAAAAATGACAGTGGTACTACTCCTGAAATTACGTTACTTCCAAGACACAACTAGGTGACATCTTATACTGTTCAAGTATGTCTTTGCAGAAGCGCTACACAATAGAGTTTCTAGTGTCACAGTGGCCCAGGTCTTTAAGCTCTAAGCCAATTTGTAAGCTGATCGTTGAACTGCATAAGCAGTAAAACTTAGCAGCATTAACTGAGGACTCCATGTCCTCTTCGTCTGTGATTTTGGGCTAAAGATTGGTGCGCTTCATGAAAGAAAGAAAGACAATCTATTTATTTAAAATGAAGTATGCACATATTAACCGTATAAGTGCTTATAAAATCTTATAAAATTATAAAGATCTTCCCTCACTGCACCATGTTCGCATGTTCAGAGGTGGTTCTGACATCTTGAGGGTTGTTTATATCCATAACTTTTAACACCTTGGCTGCAAGGGGTTTTCCCCTCCTGCGCTGAAATTGCCATTATACTATGGTTTCAGGACGAGCTCAGCTCGTCATAAGCACAGCTCAACTGTGCCTCATGACGAGCTGAGCTCGTCATGCGGCATGAGCATCGAAAGGGTTAAGCGTATTGGGGACATTCTGCAAATGGCAAAGTTTTCAGATGTATAGTGTTCACAAATAACAACTGAATGCATGTGTGCATTGTCAATTTAAATAAATGTGGAAAAAATACATAGATGCAGCATCGACTTTTGCTTGTGGCAAAAATAAATGTGGATAAATACAGATAAAATGTCCGAAAAATAAATATGGATAAATACAGACGGAAATGACAAAAAAATAAATACCATAAAACCGGGAGCCCTAATCGTAAACCAAATTCCCTAGAAGAAACTCTTCCCATTACTCAAGATTTCACAGACAAACTGGCAAATCATTACACGGACAAAGCAGACACGTTGGACACGTACTTAAAACAGATACAAAGCAACAGCACTAACCCTTTTACAAAACAACTATCCAAGAATACTCCAACTCAGCTTCTCCGTTCCGTCCAACACATTTCACACAATGAATTTATGGACCTGGTCAAAGCAAGCAGGCCTGCCGGCAGACATTCTGACCAGTGTCCACCACAAACTTTCAAGACAATTCTTCTAACCACCTCTGCTACCACTCCAGTAAGAAGAATCATCAACGATTCCTTTACTACCGGAATATTTCCAGAAGAACTCAAAATGTCATACATACGCCTTTTACTGAAGAAAACAAACTTGGACCCGCTGAACCCTGACAACTACTGACCCATTACAAGATGTCATAATTTGTCACAATTCATTGAAGACAATGCCATACTTTCAAACTTCCAAACAGGATTCCATCCGGGAAGAGGCATAGAATCTGCCCTCCTTGCTATCTGAGATAACCTGAAGAACACAGTTGACTGCAAAGGGGTTGCAATGGGGTTGTTGCGCTACTCCTCTTGGACCTCTAGGCTGCCTTTGACATGGTTTGCCATGACACTCTGGTACAAAGACTCTACGAAGCCGGAATAGAGGGGACTGCTTTAGACTGGATCACGTCCTACCTTCGAAACAGAACTAGTATCATCCATACCCCACGTTTCTCGTCCAAACAGTAATCCACAAAAGCTGGGGTCCCTCAAGGCTCTATCATCTCACCCATGCTTTTCAACATCTACATGAAGTCATTACCGGTACTGATCAATCAATTTCACCTAACGTGCTATAGCTATGCAGATGTCACGCACATACTCCTTCAACTGGAATGCCCCAAAGACATTGGAAACTCGTCAATTTATTGTTGTCTCCGAGCGGTGGATCAATGGATGACTTGAAGCCGTCTCAAATTGAATGCTTCCAAAACAAAAATACTCATGTGTGGCAATTGGAAACATTTTAACCAGCTTGCCACTTGGCCAGATGAACTGGGATCACCGCCTAAAGTATCGAAGGAAGTAAGAAACCTCAGAATGACCATGGACTCCAAGCTATTGATGAATACCCAAGTGGACAAACTAGCAAGATCAAGCTTTGTTTCCATAAAAACTCTGCAACAAATCTTCCCTCATTTGGGATTTCCACACAAGGTCCAAGCTACCATCTCCCTTGTTCTGTCCAAACTCGATTACACGAATACCCTCTAACAGGGATCGCCTTTAATGACTACGAAAAGTCTACAAAGGATTCAGAACTCTGCTTCCAGACTACTCTTGATATCAAACCACAAGACCACATCTCCCCCGCCTTGAAAGCCCTGCATTGGTTACTGATTGCCAGAAGATCCACGTCCAAGCTGCTTTGAATCACCCACAAAGCGATACACGGAATGAGACCGCTCTTCATCAGGAATAACATCACTAAACACATTCAACATAGGAACCTCCGCTCTAGAGTGGCACCTCGCCTCAAAAATCCCAAGATACAAGAAAAAAACCATGGGTAGCACATCCTTCTCTGTTCAAGCAGCCAAGATATGGAACTCTTTACCCCCAACACAAGATCCACCGACAACTACCTTATCTTCAGAAAACTACTCAAGAATTGGCTCTTCCCTACATAAGAACCATACGAAAACAGAAATATACAGCAAATCCCTCTTTATATAAGCATTTATTTGTACCATAGATATGTATATGTATATTACTTTGTATGAATATGTAGAATAATTGTTTATCAAATGCTTCTTTAATCTACATATACTTACTTCCTTCCTTTATGCGTTTAAATACCATCTATGTACTTGGAGCTATACATTTATTACTTTACTCCCACCCGCCCCCCCCCTAAAAAAAAGAAGCATATTTCTCACTCTATACCTCTATCAATATGTTTAATCTACATATACTTACTTCCTTTATGCAGCCATATACTTTCCATGTACTAATGGATTGTGACGGAGAGGGCCGGAGGGTGGAAGAACGAACATCACAGGAAGCATGGTGGGTCACTGATCCTCCCTCCCCATCTTCCCTTCAGGGCGACAGGTCATCGTGGCCCCTTATCGACGAAACAGAGGAGAAAGAGCATGGCGCCTTTAACTGGGCATATACGGATAATGAGGACACGCCCACCAGTGACGTTGGACTTGCCAGAGTGGAGAAAACCCCGGAAAAGAGAGAAGCGGCGTGTGACGACACCCGGGAGAAAGGAGACGGAGCGTGGTGGAGAACTTACAGTGCCGATAATGGAGCTGTGGATACAGGAACGGAGAAGGAAGACGAGCCAGGAGGCCAACGGTCCTGTGAAGCGCCGTGCCACACTCCCGAGGGAGGAGTGTGGCTGCGACAGGTACGTCAGCGCTTAGCCGGCTGGGTTGGGAGGCGGGGAAACCCTCCTCCGTAGCGCTACTAACAGCTCCTGCCTTTTGTCTAAATACCCTGTTAATAGCCCTGTACAGCTTCCCTTATACCTTCATACCTCGTCCTAAACCCTCCCCTTCCCCTGCACCCTTTCCTCACCACGAAGCCTCTGACACAACCTCGTTTGTACATAGCACACCTAACTCAGCGGTGTCCTTCACGCCCCGGGTTCCCCTGGTTCTCTAGATAGAGATATTGAGTCCTGACGGTATTCTTCTTGTTTGTTATTTTCTTGGCGAGCCACCGGTGGGACACCAACGCGAACACTCCAAGTAGCGGACCCCGGGAAGGTGAACATTACTGTCAAGCTGGAAGAAAAGATCTCTGCCTCAACAGATCCAGCCGAGTTCGCGCGTGAAAGACTGACGTCTCGTACCCGAAAGACATTACCAAAAATAAAGTCTTATTTAACTCGCAAAAGGCTCCAGTCCCTTACTGCACCCACGTCACATGGATCTATATATTTATTTCTTCTAATGCAGCATATCAAATGCACTACCCTATTTCTCCCTTTATACCTCTATTAATATATCTTCTACATCAACTCTCTCATTCATCCCAAACACCATACCACTACTACGATCCCCAAAATAGCCGTTTCTAGACTATCCTCTACTCTACCACCCCTTGTACCACCTGACACCCCTTACTAAATCAATCCTCCAAAACAAGCCTTTCTAAACTCTTGCCTCGGACTCTTTCCCTCCACATCCGTTTTTACTCATCCCAAGCCTCGTACTGCTGCTATGACCTCCCCCCCCAAAACAAATCCATCACTCTTCTATCCCTCCACTATCCTTTTCAATCAAAATAACAGACCACCATGTCTCAAATTTCATATTTCACTATACTAATTCACCACTAATCCTTTATGGGTTCCAGAGCAGCGTGCTACTCGCCAAAACAGTGCTTCAACACCTCATAATGGGTAGCAAGCACTATATAAATGCAAACCTTTTCCCCTCTTCTATCCCTCTAATATCCTTCCCTATCCAAATAACTGACTAATATCCACCACTCAAATTACTTTCATATTTCACTATACTAATTCACCACTAATCCTTTATAGGTTAAGGTGTAACATGCTCCTCGCAGAAAAAAAATTGCTTCTATACCTCTTATGGGGTAACCAGCGCTATATAAATGTAAACATTTTTCCCTCTTCTATCCTTCTGAATCCAAATAACTGACTAACCTATCCACAACTCAAATTACTTTCATATTTCTCTATACTAATTCAACACTAATCCTTTATGGGTTCCAGAGTAGCGTGCGACATGCCGATAAATGAGTTATATAAATGCAATTACAATACAATAGTTAGATGGCAAATTATATCATCATTTAACACTCCTAAACCACGGCTTAGATACAAAACCAACAAGATTTGAATCCTTGCTCTACTCCTCCCAACACATTCTACCACTCCAGCAGATGATCAAATACACAGCGAAAAATATCCTTCCATACTCATGGGGCTCCTAATAAAATCCTGCACATCCTAAAGTGCTATATGTCAACAACAACAAAAATGCCAGTGCTTTCTTAAAGTGCCAATGCTGAAAGCCTGTCTCAATCCTAATATGACCTGAAAAACAAAAAGAATACTAGCTAAGAGAGTGCACAACCACCTCGAAAGAGCCTAGGCCTTTGTAAATAGACTTAAAAACTGAATTCAAGACATTATCCCTTCCAGGCCCATTTCCTTTGTAGGGAACGATTACCTATTGTGTGGTACCAAGCTTCACGCTTGTTGAAATTCCAATTTTTTTACTCCCAGTCTGCCAACCTAGCAGCAGAGGGGGATATCCAGTAAGTGGTGATCAGAGAACAGGTAATTAACATTGCAATAATATAAAGTACTCCATATCATTTTGCCCTGCCATCTCCCCATTCCAGATACCCAAAAGTGCCATCCTCTGAGTATGAATGTCCTGTTCAATTGTCTTGCCTACTACCTGTAACGCACCACTGCAAAACATCTCCAAATGACAGCCGGACCTTAACATTTGAAGCCAATCTCCAACTGGATCGCTTTTTGGACAGTTTCTAGATGATTCGGGAAACATCCTTTTCACTAATTGTAGAGTAGGATACAAAATCCACCCATTGAAAAAAGCCTTTCTATGGAAATTGACCCCTCTAAGGGTGGAATAACTACGTTCGAAATATTTTTCCCAATGCGTTTATTGACCTAATCCCCATATGGTTTTTGCCATTTTGTTCTTATTTTCAGAGCAATGTCATCCAGTCGTTCTTTGTACCAGTAGCTCAAAAGTAATATTGTATTTATACTCACAAAACAACTGTCCAGCGCTGCGTCTTGAAGAATCAGCATCCTTCCCTAATACATTACTAAAAATAGCCCTTATTTGGGTATACATAAAAAATTGAAAATGTGCCTGCAACATCTTGCCCAAGAAAAGGGCAACGGGGCTTTCAGCCAGGCCCCTTCAAATAAATCCCCTACCTTTGTACTAGATAAGTCCGCCCATTTTTCTATTGTTTCTTCAGTCAGGGCAGGAGGGAGGAATTGGCAATAGCGCAATCTGGTATCTGCAATAATCTGAGGGATTTTGTATTTACTGAGCACTTTATTTTTCAACAGACATATAACATTTAGTAGATTATACCTGACTTTCTTAGGCAATTTTGGGATTTGAATGTGTTAGATTTGGGGGTCTCTAGTTGGTACAGGTAGGTACTTGTGACAAATAGGGACCCTCTCCTCTAGTCAGGATAAGGGGATTACACTCGTAAAATAACCCCTGCTCACCCTCTAGGCTGCGTGGCGCGAGCAGTCAAGGCTTATTTCTGAGGCGTTGTAAATTAAGCAGTTTTGACCACATACAGTAACCCAGTGACAACACTACAAATGGAGACCACACAGGTTTTATATAAAAAATAAGTAGACTTTATATAGAGTTACCACAAGACCATAAATTACAAAAATGCACACTAGGATTACTTTAAGATGGTAGATTTAAGCTTAGTTCAGTTCAGTTCTTAGATCCAACACTCTGTGTCAATGTACCTTAAGTTGCGTTGCGCTTCCACAACAAGCAATGTCGCAGCGATGGGAAATGCGGCAAAGTTCAGATATAAAGACGTGAAGATCTTCCAGATGCGGCACGCTTCTTGGGTATGCGAGAAGGTCTGTGTTTGATGCGTGGACTACAGCGGCGACATCCAAGATGAGTCGGCAGAAACTCCAGCGGCGACGCTCTTCTCCCACGATGCGTGAAGCTTCCGCTCGACGCGACAACTACAGCGGCGACATCCAAGATGCGACGGCAGCAGCTCCGACGGCGGAGCGCTTCTCGGGGATTCGTGGTGCTCTTGATTGATGCGGTGCAGTGCGACAGTTCCAGCGGCAACACCCTCCTTTGGAGTTGCGACGGCAGCCACAGCGATGGCGACACGCTCCGACCTCGTTGCGAGATTCTTCTCCTGATGTGGTGCAATGCGACACCTCCAGCGGCGACACCCTCCTCCTTCGGAGTTGCGATGGCAGCAGCAGCGACAGCGACACGCTTCCTCTTCCTTGAGGCACGCTTCTCTCCGATGCGGTGCAGTGCGACAGTTCCAGCGGCGATACCCTCCTTCGGAGTTGCGACGGCAGGCACAGCGACGGCGACATGCTTCTTCTCGTTAAGTCGTGCTTCCAGCTCCTTGCGACACACAGTTCCTCAGAAGGCCCAAAACAGCAGCAGGCACTTCCACAAGAACTCTGGGGAGCTGGGGGTGAAGTCTGTTGTCCCTGAGACTTCAGCAGGAGGCAAGCTCTGTTCCAAGCCCTTGGAGATCCTTCACAAGTTGAAAGCAAAGTACACAAAGTTCCTTTCTCCTTCCTTTGGCAGTAAGGCAACCGCTGCAGGCCAATCCCCCAAGCAGCACTTCAGCTTGGGAACAGTCTCTCCTCAGTTTCTTCAGGTTCCTCTCCTCAGTAAAGGTTTCTTCTTGTAGTCCAAAGTGTTCTAATTTCATTGGATCAGGGTCCCACTATTTCTACCCCAAAATCATTTGTTCTCTGAGGGGAGTGGGGCCTTTGCCCAGTCCATGTCATGTCATGTCAAGGTCCTTTGCCCAGTCCATGTCATGTCATGTCAAGGTCATGTCATGTCAAAGGTTTTTTATATAGCGCAGCTTATCACCGTAAGGTCTCAAGGCGTAAGGTCCCAGTTCTGAAGCACTCTGTTTACCAGACTTCTCCTTTCCTTTCACAGTGCAAGGCAGAAGCATCCGACGCCCCACAGGAGGTGGAGCCAGCATTGTGGAAGGCAAGTACAGTCCTGGAGCACTTTGTTGACAGGACTCCTTCTCTTCTTTCAGTGTGCAAGGCAGAGACATCAGCCGCTCCACAGGGGGTGGAGCCAGCATTGTGGAAGGCAGGCACAGCCCTATTCAGAGTACAGGTGCACGCCTCCCTCCCATCTAGATGCAGATCTCTCTATTCACCACTGGGTGACTCAGCCTGTCTCCTGGAATTCCCCAGCCCTGTCACTTCATGAAACCAGACAGAGGAATACACATCCTAGCAGAGGCAGGTTTGAATGGTTAGACAAGCAAATACCTACTTTCTAAAAGTGGTATTTGCAAACACAGTATATTAAAATTAACTTTACTAAAAGATGCATTTTATTATTCAGGCATACTAAACTCGAATTTCTACCATGTTCTCTGAGCCGGTTAGGATTATAAAATGTAACAATTCTAACAGCCCATCCTTGTATATGGAGAACAGGCAGCCTTGCAATAGTGAAAAACGAAAATGGCTGTAATTTACTATTAGGACATGCCACACACATCAGGGCTTGTCCTCCCTTATACTTACAATGCACCTTGCCCTTCGGCCTACCATAAGGGTGACTGAATAGAAGAAAAGGGAAGGTTTAGGGACTGGCAAGTGGGTGCACTTGCCAAGTCAGCATGACAGTACCAGACTGCACGCAGGCTCTGCAATGGCAGACCTCAGACACATTTTACAAGGCTGCATCTGTGGGTGGCACAACCAGTGCTGCAGGCCCACCAGCAGCATTTGGATTACACGCCCTGGGCACACTCAGAGCACTGTACTAGGGTCTGACAAGTAAACCAAACATCCGATCATGGAATCACTAATCCATACACTAATTTACAACAGGGAGCACTTGCACTGTGGCACTGGACAGCAGTGGCACAGTGCCCAAAGCATCTAACACCAGCAAAAATACATGAGGCAACAGCAGAAATGGAAGGGAGACCCATGCCAATGGTGCCAGGTCTAACAGAATGTATCAACTAAAACCAGGCATACCCAACTTGTTCAACATAAGTAGAAGAATTTAGTTATTAAAACTGGAAGCATGCATTGAGAAACGCCACAGATGTAAGATAAAAGATGCCATATAGTATTTCTGAAGATTTGGCAATTCAAAGCCTCCCTCCCTCTTGGGCAGCTGTAACACTTTCAGTTTCATTCGTGGGCATTTATGGTTCCAGACAAATGAAGATATGGCTTGGTCACATTTTTTTTGGTAAAAGGAAGCCTCTAAATTGCAAGGAATGGATAAGAATTAATAGATGAACAATAGTGAAATTGACATTTTAATCAGGGCAGTCCATCCAATGATTGCTAAAATTGTTTTTCCCAAATTTCCAATCAATTAAAAACCTCTCTCAGCAAAGGTTTACAATTGTTGTTAATAACTTCCTCCAGCTCTTCTGAATAAAGAAAACCCTTTGGACGTTCTCTATAGTTTTCCTTCAAAACGAATGGAAGGACATCCGGGAAGGAGTTAAAAAGCAGTCATTCGGTTTTGGTTTTATTCATTTTATTGTCCCCTATATTCATGAAAGTTTTAATCGACTGCAAGACCCCATTAATATTAACAATCATTGGCAAAGTCAATAGGTTTCATCCATGCGACATCTATTGAGTTACTCAATGTATTTTTAAACATGGTGCACAGCTAATAATATCTATTGACAAACTCACTAGATGGCATACAGGCAAAACATTTGGCTTTGCCAAAGCTTCTTCTAAAGAGCAACTACACCGATTTTGCCCACTTCATAGCCCTTGCCAATAGCATGTGCAGTGCATTCCAGACTTCAAGAGCTAAATGGACACAAGGTTTCCCAGGCTCCTGCCAGGTTTAAATTAGCTCACCCACAGGTCTGCTAACATTACTGATTTGGCAGAAACATCGGGTCTCTTTCCAAAGGGTTCAAAGTCAAAGGGTCATTTTATTTCAGTTAATAAAAACCATAATATATTGCACAGATAAAAACATTATAAAATGTACTAATATATTATGAATCAGTTTTTAACAAATTAATTTAAGCATCACAGGAGTTCATATTATACTCTGTTTGGATAAAATCACTATGGAGCCATCTTTACGTTGCATTCATCAGACATTTTGTGGTCAGTAGCCATTCTGCTTTAAGATAAAATGTTATGAAAGCAGCTATTATTTGTGGGGACTCCTCTTTCATAAAGAATAGTAAAGCTTGCAAACATGATCTAATAACATACGTATTACAAAATCTTTTCCAGAAAATTGTTCGTTCCGTTAAAAAGGTCGGGCAGATTGATAAAATGTGATTCAAGCTTTCTTCATGTAATAGACAAAGTCTGCACTTTATGTTCAAAGGTTGTGGTTGCAATTAGGGGCTAGTTTCTAGTTTTTGGCATAAACCAAACCATAACTGCAGTAGCTTGCTTTTATAAAATGATCTAAGTAGTGTCGTAAGGGGGAGACGACCTTTACTACAAGGCGTTTCACCGCTGTAGGTTTACAACGCGGGCTTTACAACGCAAATCTTTTCAACAAATTGCTCTGGAGGGCGCTGTAAGAGAAGGAATAGTACGATTTACTTTCCAACACCTTCCCTACTGTGCGTAGACAGGGTTGAAACGATTTACTATTCCAACACCAAAGTCAAGCGCCCTCCAGTGCAAGTTGTTGAAACGACTTGCGTGGTAAAGCCCGCATTGCAAGATACCGCAATCAACATGATCGCGTAGTATCGTCATACATTCATCGTAAGGTATTCCTGGGGGTGAGGCTCCCTGTAAGGGTCAATCGTTATCCAGATGTGCCTTCTTTTTCTGAACTCTTCTTCATCTTCGAACCATGACAGCCTCCACGTTTGCTTATTAATAACTTTTTTTTAAAGAGTTGTGTGGAAGTGGCATGTCCCATAGATCTTTAGCTTTCAGTATTGTTAATGCTATGTTAAGAGCTCGGGACCAGTTAGTTGAATTTTGATGCTTGTTATTTTGAATTTCATTCCATATCAGAGCTCGCAATGTGTTTTCATCAGAGGGTCTTACTAATGACATGTATTTGATCAGTGCACCTGTTAGTGGTAGTTTTTGATTTATTAGCCCGAATTCTAGTCAGATCTAAGAGGGAGACACACTGAGGAAGCTCAAATAAAAGTCTCTTTCCGACATGTCCAAGGTCTCTCCACAGCAGGTTAGCATGAGGCGGCAGGCATCATTGCGAGCACAACTTTGTAACTATATGACAACCTCACGAGAAAAGCTAAGTGTTTCAATAAAATAAACAGCAGCAGAGTTGCCAAACCTGGGGCATACGTGCAAGTCTGCACCAAAGGGCATCTTTGAACACCCCTTCCAAAAACAGTGGCAGAACAAACGTGATGTGGGGTTATATGTATGAAGCAAATTCGCATTTGCAAAGGCCGAAATTCGCAGAATTTCGGCGTTTGCGAATTAGCAAAATGATATGTATGAAGTAAAATCTGGTGCAAAATAAGGAATCGCAAAATTTGCGATTCCTTATTTTGCAATTGCATTTAAGGAATCACAAATTTTGCGATTCCTTAAATGCAATGTATGAAGCCCAAAAAAATGTCTAAAATGCACTTAAGGAATCGCAAATTACCACCAACTTCTAGTTGGTGGTAAGTTGCGATTTCCTTGAAAAATGCACATTTCAGCATTTTTCAAAGTGCCATGTGATGCACATACATGCCCTTAGGGCATGAATGTGCGTCGCATGTGCCCCCATGCATATTTCAGGGATGCAACAGGATGTCCTTTGGACACCCCTGCACCCTTGAAATTATTCTCAATTAGCGATTTTCAAATTGAGAATCGCAAAATTGAGAATACCTTCCCATTTATTCCTATTGGCCTCCTGGCCCATAGAAATGAATGGGAAAGTATTCCTTAATTGCGATTCGCAATTTACGAATCGCAATTAAGGAATACTAAGAATTCGCTAAAAAAAGCGAAGTTGTACATACATACCAATTTGCGATTCTGAAATAGCGATTTCTTAAAAATCGCTATTTCAGAACCGCAAATCGGTACCTTCATACATATGGCCCGTGGTCCCTAGTGCAAGCAACGAAAATGGGTACCCTGACCCAACAATGGATAGTAAAAGAAAGCAATAATTTGGCAGATCTTCCTCATGCCACTGCGTCTCACCCCGTAGCTACACCCACTCAAAAAACAAAACCTGCACTGGTTCGGGGGAGCCTTTATGTAAGTTCATTGTATGTGATGGAGGTCTGTGCCCTCAACACTGCCAGAAACCCTGTTGGGCTAACTGAAGACCGACCCAGAGCAAAGCATGCAGTGGGCAAGTTACTACTCTACATCAAGCAGACCGATCACCGCTGGAATGGCATCTGCTGTAACAAGATCTATAAATTCAGATATGAAATAAATATTAGAGAATAAAGTCGGGTCACTGATAAAACCATGCTGATCCTTGGCTATATGAAATTGGGCTACCTCATCAACTTGCTGCGCTAACATTTTGGTATAGAACTTATAATCTGAATTTAACAGAGTTATAGATTTATAACAGATTTTAGAGCCTCATTCTCTTTGCCTGTCTTTTAAAAATTCACCAGCACCCCTCTCTGAAATAAGCCTAGCACCTGACTACTGGCAAGCAAATGATTAAAAATAATCGTCATGGGGTCCATTAAAATAAATACAAAACCTTTATAAAACTCAGAGCCAAATTTAATTCCTTCCACACCTCCTTCTGAAATAGGGCTTAGTAAAAATAGAGGCTGCCTCTTCCATCAAAGTGGGTAATTTGTATTTTCTGAGAAGTCATCAATTTGCTGTTCGTTCCCTATATTTCCAGCCTGATCATCCGAGTACAGATTGGCATAGCACTAAAAAACAAATTGTTTAATTTCTGCTGCCTTTTCCATGCACTACCTAGTTTAGGGGTTCCTCATTGTGGTGATCAAATGATGGTTCACCCTCCAGTCTACAAAACGACCTATAGGTTCCCCATCCTCATCGACCTTTCGTAGAAATGTATTGATTATTGACCAATGCCTTTTGTAGGAAAAAATCTTTAGCTTTTCTTTTGCACTGATCCACGTATTCACTGAGGTGAATGACCCTAAAGCCTGAAAAGCTCGATCTGCTTTTGTTTGCAGGATGGCTAGTTCTTCCCTCTTTTCTTTACTCGGAATGCTTGTAATCATATGAGGGTCCCCCTGATGGTACATATAAAAGCCTCCCAAATCGGTGACATATCTGCCGATACCTTGTTGGTCGTAAAGAAACAATCAATCTCTAATGTGCTCAGGTCCATCATATCATCCTCCAAAATAATTGTCTTATCCATCACCCACCTTTTAGCGCTGCTTGGCACAGGGACGGCACATTTCAAAACTACCACCCGATGATCTGGAAAGCTGTTAGCATAATATGAGATATCAACAACAATAGGGAAAGAAGTGGGTCCTAACAAAATATTGATCCAAAAAGCTGTATTGAACCTTTTAGAATAATGTGTAGGACTTAATTTATGCCTTGTTTACCTGTCACATGTCCACTATCCCTAAACAGAGAGAAATATATTTTTAAATTATTTCCATGTGCATCTTCCTTTACACCCTGCAAGAGTTGGAGGAGTCCAACTTCAAATCTGGTACAAAATTAAAGTCCCCCCCAATTAAAGCTTTCCCCTGCAAATAACTCAGTACCCACCCCCAGCTTCCATAAATGTTTCTGGTTATCAGTTACCAGACCATAGTAAGAGGCAAAGTTAACTTTACGACTATTGATCTGTACGGGAAGTCTTGCCCAGCATCCTATACTTTCTACGATCACGGGTAGGAATCTCGCTATCAAAACCTCACCCTTATTCAAGGTCATCAACAGTGTGAAACAATATAGAAAGAAGTGTGGGTGGGTCAGAGAGTGCCTCACGTAAGCAACCACCACAAAGCTGCTGATAGGTACTCCCCAGTGTGCTCACTTTATCATCATCAACACTTTCATGACCAAAGGAAAAGTGACCTAACTCGACTGAATGTGAATCAATATTCACATTCAGTTGAGTTACATTCAGTTGAGTTATGTCACTTTCCTTTGGCAATGAAAGTGTTGATGACGATAAAGTGAGCACACCTACTAGCAGCTCTGTGGTGGTTGCTTACGTGAGGCACTCTCTGACACACCTCGCACTTTGTTCTATATTATTTCACACTGTTGATGACTAGCGTGCCAGTATATTCTGTAACGTTTTTAGGAATACTGGGCCTGGCTGTGGTTGAATCTTTTATCAATAATAACCATACACCTATGGTGGGTATGACTAAAAGAGTATAAGCATATCTTACCAAGGAGGTATAGTCGATACCCAGGAAATCAAGAACACAATAGATTGTCGTATATGCATTAAAATCAGGCCTGTGTGTCGAGTACATTAAATTGTATGCAACATTCAGAAATAGCTTCCCTCTTCACTCTATTGTTAATCCAAATGGCATGGAGGCTAATCACCGTCAAGCCCGCCAACTGAGGCAGTTCCTAATGTACCACCATAATTTAGCTGCTCACCCTATCTTAGTGGGGGTCTCTGGCACTAGTCCCGCTGGTCTCACATATGCATAATGTTTCTCATCGCTTTTGGTACGGGCCATCCAGTTTCCTTCCTTGCCCTTCTCTACAGCCCCCTTCTGCCTCCCACCTCCAACCGCCCTCAGATCCCCCACGGTCTATTCTGCTTCTATCGGACGGGCGTTCAGATCCATAATGTTAGTCTTAACTGCTTCCAATTTTTCTTCCAATTTGTTGCAACTGGCAATCTGTGCTGCTTTCATTTCTTGGACTACCTTTAAGAGGAGCTGCAACATAGAAATAATTTCTCCCATAGCCCTCCCATATCGGCCTTGCAGTATTCGTTGTAGTAGATTCTCCTTGTTCTATAAAATGTCTTACCTACATGCTTACTTGCACCCCAGAGGTCCCTGAGCAAACTGGTAAAGATACAGCCTGGCGGGGTGTTTTGCCCTTTAGAGGTCCCTTGAAAGAGACTCGTCTCTATTAAGGAGCCCGAACTGCCCAGAAGGATTGCATTGTTCCTTGAGTTTTCTGTGCCTGCCTAAATATATATATAATACACTACCAGCTCCCTCGGCTTTGCTGTAAACGTGAGCCTGCTAAACCCCCCTACAGTAAGAGAATGAGGAATAAGCTGCCATGATAAGGAACACTGATTGATTATTGAAGAAATGTCTCTATCGTAGATTGTTCAGCCAACTGTTTAAAGCATATAGTAAATAGTAGCTAGTACGGCTGTGGCTGCAGCAATAAACTTAGGGCCAGATGTAGGTGTCAAAATACCGGTCGGAATCGGCCGAAAATACCGATTTTCGGCCGTTTCCGACAAGTATTTTGATATTGGTATGTAGGGGCACTGAAAACATACAGATTCGGTAATTTTACCGAATCGGTAATTTTACCAGAATCGGTAAATTTTATCGAGTCGGTAAAATTACCGATCGGTAAAATTACCGAATCTGTATTTTCCCATGTGTGCATGTACACCTGTGCCATGTGGCACACACAAATGCCCTAAGGGCATGTATGTGTGCCACATGGCGCACAAGCTACAGGGGTGCAACAGGGTGTCAAAGTGACACCCTGTCCCCCTTTGCAATTCTGTATTTTTACCGATTCGGTAAATACCGAATCGGTATTTGCTATTGAATCCAATGGGCTTCAAGGCCCATAGGATTCAATAGCAAATACCTATTCGGTAAAAAAAATACCGAATTATTACCCACATCAGATTTACCGATTCTAAAATACCGAATTGGTAAAATTCGGTATTTTAGAATCGGTAAATCTAAATTACCTACATACTGACCTGTTCTGAGACCATCGTATTTGATCAGGAAGTGGCAAAGGTAAACCTCTAAGGGGGAGCAGGTTGAGGCAGCTAATAGGCTCCCGCGCGGGGCTACACATCAGAAGTACCAGAAGGTCTGCTTTGCACTTACAGAATTAATTCCAGCCTCTGCGGCTGTTGAAATGGGTAAGAAGGGGACTGAGCTAAAGGCATGTTAAAAAGGAAGACCCCCATGAAGAAAAGGGAATCTTTTCAAGGTAATACTGTAACGAAGTTAAGTAAAATCGGGCAAGCTAGATCCCCTGTTTTTTAACGAATAAGTTATCTGAAGACCTCTGCAGATCAAGGTGACCTTAAATCAGGAAGGCCTAGGCGAGCACAATACCCCATATTCCAGAAACCCGGTAAGGGGGGGTGTTTGGGGGCCAAGTCTCTAAAGGTTGCATGCAGACAGAAGGGGGCACTCAATTCCACCTTGCGAGAGAAAACACATGACAATATACTTCTGTATTCCCACAGATGGAAGTTCTGACCACCTGCTCACCACATGGGTCCAGAGTCAGCATGAACTCAGTCTACTCAGAAGCACCCACTGACCCCTGTGCCCACCACATCTTCTAGCTCGGAAGCAAGGTGATCAGCAACAAGTTCACTGCCATCTTCAATGCATTCATCACTGCAACAGCCTTCCCAGAAGAACGGAAACAAGCAGAGGGCAAACCCTTTCTCAAGAAACTGTCCCTCGACCTCACTCAAGCACTACCATCCCATCTCTTTGCTCCCCTTTTCTGCCACAGTCCTCGAAAAAGCCAAACGCCAACTCATGGAACATCTGGAGAACAACAATCACCTGACACCTGTCAATCCGGATTCAGCATCAACCACAAAACCGAAACCACCCTGATCGCTGCCACCGACGACAGAAGATTCTTTCTTGCCCGGGGAGAAATGACAGTCTGATTCCCTTCCACCTCTCAGTAGCGTTCAACAAGTTCAAGTTCAGTAATTTGTATAGCGCACTACTCACCCGGAGGGTCTCAAGGCGCTTGAGGGAGGGTGGATGCGTTATTTATCGAATAGCCAGGTTTTTAGCTGCTTTCTGAAAGAGAGGTGGTTCTGTGTGAGGCGGAGGTGAGTGGGGAGAGAGTTCCAGGTCTTGGCCGCTAAGTAGGAAAAAGATCTTCCTCCCATGGTGGATCTATTAATGTGTGGAATTGCGGCGAGGGCTTGATTGGATGAACGTAGTTGGCGGGTGGGTGTGTAGAAGGATAGTCGTTTGTTGAGGCATTCGGATCCTAGTTCGTAGAGGGCCTTGTGTGCGTGGGTGAGGAGATGAAACTTTATTCTCTTGTTGACGGGAAGCCAGTGGAGATCTTTCAGGTGACCGGAGATGTGAGCTTGACGGTGGATGTCCAGTATGAGTCTGGCTGAGGCGTTTTGGATGCGTTGGAGTTTTTTCTGTAGTTTGGCTGTGGTTCCGGCGTAGAGGGTGTTTCCGTAATCTAGTTGGCTAGTAACTAGTGCGTGGGTGACTGTCTTTCTTGTTTCGGTGGGGATCCAGCGGAAGATTTTTTTGAGCATGCGCAGGATGTTGAAGCACGATGGGAAACACCATATCCCACTACACCCTTATCAAGAGGCTTACGACATTGGTATCCAAGGAGACACCCTCAAATGGATCGCCTCCTTCCTCACCAGAAAACCCCGGAGAATCCGCCTACAACCTTTCACCTCTGCACCTAAGGACCTCATCTGCGGCGTCCCTCAAGGTTTGTCCCTCAGCCCTAAACAGTTCAACACCTACATGACCCCTATGGATTAAACATCATATCCTACGGGGATGACACCTAGCTCTTCCTCTCGCAATCAGAAGCCCCCTCCATCATGATGGTCGACTTCCGCAGGTGCATAACCAGGGGCATAACAAAGGCCCCCGCAGCCCCAGTGGTGCAGGGTGGGGAGCAGGCATACCCATACTGGAGGGTGGCCTCTCAGCCCCTACTGATGTGGGTGACAGGGGCCCCTTCAGCATATCTTGCAGGAGGGCCCCTCACGTTTCCTTACGCCACTGTGCATAACAAGCGTCACCGACTGGATGAAAGACAACTGCCTAAAACTGAACACAGACAAAACGGAAATGCTGATCTTCGGGAACAGCACCTCCCCATGTAAAGACGTATGGTGGCCTTCCAAGCTTAGACCCAAACCCACTCCGAAAGAACATACCTGCAACCTTGGCATCAACCTAAACAGCAAGCTCTCCATGAAAAGCCAGATTAACTCATTCTCCTCCGCCTGCTTCCTCACTCTTAGCATGCTCCGTAAGATCTACAAATGGCTCCCCGTCAACACCAGATGAACAGTAACTCAAGCCCTAGTCACCTGCCGGTTGGGCTACAGCAATGGACTTTACGTAGGAATCACCTCCCGAAAAGACTGCAGACCATACAGAATTCAGCTGCCAATCTCATCTTCGACCTCCCAAAGCAAACCCACATCACCCCCCATCTCAGGAAGCTCCACTGTCTCCCCAGCCAGAAGAGATGTCAATTCAAGATGCTGATCCACACTTACAAAGCCCTACACAACCAAGGACTAGCATACATCAAACACCACTTGAACTTCCACTAACCCTCCAGACACCTGCCATCTCCCTCTCTCTCACTCCCCAAAATCCGTTGAAGCAACAGTGGAGGACGCTCCTTCTCCTACTTGCTGAAAAGGCATGGAACGGCCTCCCCGTTCACCTGCAGACCTCATCCTCTCTGTTGGAATTCAGGAAACGACTCAAAATCTGGTTGTTTAACTGATCCCTCCCTAACAGCAGGGTTCTCATCGCCTGGATACCCTCACGGGAGATTAGCTACGCTTTACAAGTCCTGTTTGATTGATTAATGATTTGATAATACTTTCATGAATATATATTTCTGTTACCAAACACATTTTAAGTTACATACATTTCTCCTCTACCATAAATATATGTACAAGTATCAATTATAATTTAAAATTATAGCTAATTCAATATAATCTTTTGCCTTTGCCTAGCAGCAGCGATCTATCAAGCTAAACCACATTGTGAAAAAATCTTCCCCATGTCCCGTTAAAGAAATGTAATCTACCTCGAGTTGGAAATGCTATTCTTTCTTATAATTGTTTGTGTTCACTGACTCAATTATCTATATATGCAAAGGTAATAATACCTTGCCATTTATATGAATTAATTTTTTAGACCACCAAAACATCTTTCTGTACCCAGATTCCTGCAAGATTGCTTTGTGAACAGAGCATTGATACATCATTAAAATAAGCACTGGCAAAGCCAATAGGTCTTCCATTGGCTGTAAGTCTATTGGCTTCGTCAGAATACTTTTCTGGCTATTTTTAGGCTTAGAATTTCAACACCAAGTTTCCAGGTTAACTGTCCTAACAAGCATTTACAATGCAACGGTCTCGCCTTTGCAAAAGTTAGAGCTATTGGCATTGTAAATGATAAAATTGTTATTTATGTGTTGGTTTTGAAAACAGATAAATAAATGGCATTGTCATTTACAATGCCAATAGCTTAATCTTTTGCAAATGCGAGACCTATAGCATTTGCACCCCCCCACACACACAGAGCCACACACACACACACACACACACACAGCCACACACAGCCCCACACACATACACCCACACAGCCCCACACACAGCCACACACACAGCCACACACACAGCCACACACACACACAGAGCCACACACACAGAGAGCGCCACACACACACACACAGAGTCACACACACACACACACAGAGCCACACACACAGAGAGCGCCACACACACACACACACACACACACAGCGCCACACACACACACATATACACAGAGCGACTGGTTGGAGGGTGAGGGGATGTGAGGGTGAGGGTGGGTGAGGGTGTGTGAGGATGAGGGTGAGTGGTGTGAGGGTGAGGGTGTGAGGGTTAGTGAGGGTGTGTGAGGGTGAGGGAGGGGGAGGGGGCGTGAGGGGGAGGGTGTGAAGGTGAGTGGCTGTGGGTGTGAGGCCGAAGGTGTGCAAGGGTAAGGGGGTGTGAGGGTGAGGGTGTGAGGGTGAGGGTGTATGAGGGGGTGAGAGGGTGAGGGGGTGTGAGGGTGAGGGGGGTGAGGGGGTGTGAGGGTGAGGGGGTGAGGCGGGGGGTGAGGGGATGGGTGAGGGGGTGGGAGTGTGGGAGGGTGAGGGGGTGGGGCTGTGAGAGTGGGGGGGTGAGAGTGGGGGTGTGATGGGGTGAGAGGGTGAGGCACGTACACCTATTTTTACAACCGCTTATCTGCCTTTAAATAATTTGTTTGGTCTTGCTGAGCGTAAGTATATCAGGGTAGACATTTCTCTAAAAGTCACGGACTCTGTCAGACATGGATGAAAGGTTAAAAAGCCTGTGTCAGCTGAGGCAAGAAACAGCTATAAATGTGTAAACAATAACGCCTCAGGAAAAGAATTACAGGGGAAAAAAAACACTGAAGTTTTCTTTAAAAAAAAATGCTGCAGCGAGTGCTTTGGAAGCGAGAGAGAAAAGAAAAGCCTTTTGTCTGTAAGCCCCGTCCTTTTTAGACTGGGGGGCATGTTTTTGACTGTTGTTTACAGCTTAGAAATAAAGTCAAAAAACACGCCCCCCAATCTGAAAAGGACGGGGCTTAGATCAAAAGAAGAACGTCACTAGGACCTCTTCTCCAATGGCTGGTCACCATTTAGGAGGCCAGCCAATGGAGAAGAGGGGCGGGGCTTAACCTCGCTAGTGATGCTCACTCTACCCCATTAAGTCTCGCCAGCGAGACTGCGCATGTCTGCGCAGCCATCGCAGGCTGAGACCTAAAAAGGACACTAATAGAATTTCCCTTAGCCGGTTCGTTTCTCTAATCATACTTTCTTTATTCTCATTGGGTAGCTTTCGGTGTGATAAGCATTGTTCAGAAAACTAAACCCACTTTTAGATTCTGGAATTTGTAAATGTTTGTGAGAAAACTGTAACATTTTCCCTAACCATAAAAGGTTCATAAACATTCTTATAAACTCTTGAAAGTAAACAGCCGGGCACAGACCCCATAAATTACAAATATGCAGAAATTTTAATCAATTATTTTAATTGCCGCAAAAGATCGAAAATAAGTGAAAGCATGTGGGACAGATATAAAAACTGAGGAAGAATGTAGATGTTATCTGCCCCAAGACAGTTAGGGGGTAGTTGGTCCATATTTGAACCTACCTGTTTTCTTTGAAAAGGTATGATATTTTAGTGTAAATGAGAGTCCCCAAACTTTTTAGAACCATGATCCATCTTTTAGAACGACAAACTTTAGTAACTCACCTAACTTTAATGGACATGAGAAGGTGCCATTTTTTAATGCAATTGAAACATGGTGTGATAGCGCACTGTCATTTACAGACAGTACAATTTCATTAAAGTAGCTACTGACTTTGCCCAGACATACTGATTTATTGATAAAACTATACAGCGCACAAACGATAATGTGTGGAAATCTGGTTTCTGAAATATTTATCATTTGTCCATCACTAAGTAAAGTGTATTGATTTGTTGCCATTAAAATCCGTTTCTAGCGCACAAAAATGTGCTTTATGTTCTTTTCTTTTCCTAACGGCTGAATGAATACAGTTTATTTACAAGTATATACATTTTGTTTGTTACGTGTTGCAAAAAACACATCACACTTTCCTAAACTTCAGCAAGATTGTCACATAATTCACTTCAAAAACTCCTTTGACATTGCAGTCGGAGAAGGAAAAGTAAACACCAATCCCATAAGCAGCAATGTGTTAGAAGACAGCCTGTCTTTGAAGCACCAAATGCGAAAGATAAACACAGAATTAAAGGCAGCTTTATCTATTGCTCGGTCTTTCGCGACTCACCAAACAAGGATTTACAATGCAACGGTCTCGCCTTTGCCAAAGTTAGAACTATTGGCATTGTAAATGACAAACTTTTTATTTATAGGTTGGTTTTGAAAACAGATAAATAAATGCCATTGTCATTTACAATGCCAATAGCTTAATTTTTTGCAAATCCCTGGAACAGCTAAAAGCGAGCTACATCTTCACCATTAGTTTTAAAGGCTCGCACAGAGTGCTGTCAATGTGCCCAGTGATGTATCACTGAGCAAATCTCCTATGCTGAAGCTGTAGCGTATGTTATAAGAATACAGCCATTTTACTGAGCACTTTGAGGCAGAACTGATTCAATTTTATCAGAACTACTCCGTTTATTACACTACAAATCAGCCATTGGACTCAAAAGTGCAAACGCTATTTTACAGGGTATGTACAGCCCTGGAATGGACACACTACTACAGGATCAGTACTTTGACAGCTGGTTCCTATCAACAGCTGCCGGCTCTAACAACAGCGGAAAGCTCAGACGATGTGATCACTTTGGGGAGAGGGAAAGAGGTAAGAAGTTTCAGTTCAACCTTCTTTGCTCCCATCCTTCTCACCAGGTCAGTGCTAAGTATCCCCATTTCATTCCCCGACATCCACCCACCCACCATGAAAGACAGTACTATTTCTTATATCCGCGTACTGACCGTGCCCCCATCTTTGATAATGATTTTCTTCGATAGCATGACGCTGCGGTTGCAGCGCTTCTTCTTCTTGCCCTGGGTCATTGTACCATCCTCCGCCCCACCCCCTCGCCGCCACCCGCAGCTCATTCACTCGTCGCCGCCATCTTGAACCCGGAGTCCCAGGCACCGACCAACGTTAACTCGCAGCGTCGGCAAACTTGCTGCTGTTGTGGTCACGTGACCCTGGCGAGGAAATGACGCATGCTGCATTCTGACTGGCCGGCGCCATTGGCGATGTGTGCTTTGGAAACAGGTCTTTCCCGGTTGTGCTCTGCAGTTCCGTCCTGGCTGGAAAGAAGGCGGCCCAGAAATAAACCTGACAATCACAAAAGAAGCTTCAGCCTCCCTCTACTTAGGGGCAGCTGACTAAAAGCGCACCTAGGAATGGGAGCCTTTGTACTGCATTTTTCACCACCCCAAGGTTTGCTCTCGAAGGAGGAAGGGCTTAAATAGTAGAAGTCCGTGACTTCAACTAAGGGGATAATTTAGATCTCTTACTCAAACTTTACGTCCACAAGCATGATTGATGGAGCCAGAATGGATGGAGACCGCTCGCCATGGCAACCTGTACGGGATCTGGGACAAAGTTTCAGGGAAGGACACACTGGCATCAGTAATTGCTTTTACGATGTGACTGTTATTGCAAACTTTCTAGAGCGACTAGTTGTTTTTTTCTAATTTCTCAAGCACTTTGTTTGAGAAGAGAAATATACACATTAAATCTCGAAGCAGATAATTGTGCGAAAAACAGCACAGATACATACACCTAACAAGCGCTCGAGCGCTCGCCATTTGTCTGTAAGCCCCGTCCTTTTCAGATTGGGGGGGCGTGTTTTCTAGGATGTAAATAACAATCAAAAACACGTCCCCAGTCTGAAAGGGACGGGACTTACAGACAAATGGTTCTTCTTTCTATCTAAGCCTGTCCTTTTCAGACTGGGGGCGTGTTTTTTCCTGAAGACGTCACAGAGAGAAAGGACATCATAAAACACGCCCCTCAATCCGAAAAAGACGGGGCTTAAATGGAAAGACGCCCGTCTTCTCCAATAGCTGGCCTCCGTTTAGGAAGCCAGCCAATGGAGAAGAGGGACGGGTTTAAGCCCCCCTACTCCAATACATAAAATCTCGCCAGCGAGACTGCGCAAGCGCAGCCTACGCAGGCCGAGACCTAAAAACGGCACAACCCACTATTTGGGAAACACTGGTGTAAACAGTTCTTCAATGATATACCCAATGACGTTGTAGTATGAACTATACAAGGGGTTCATACATTCAATGACTCTGTTGCACAAGCACAATAACTGTGGAGAGTGTGATTACTGTCTCTCTGGTGAAAATAACAATGTTGTTACTAAATACTGCAAAGTGATAAACTGTCTTTACAGTGCCATTCTAATATTCATGTGGTCGATCAGAGCTTAGACAGGAATGCTACAGATAAAATGCCATCAGCATTGGTAATAAAGAACAATGCTGGTAAAAAATTAAATCCGTCATCTTGCTATTTAGAAAAAAACGATTCGGCTGGGGCTTTGTGCAGAAGCATAATGCCTTAAATTAACTGGAAGGGAATCTCCATTTGACTCAGCACTAGCCACAGAATGGACCACTAACGAACATGGCTGAAAGCCTTCTCTGCATCTTAACATCCAACAGCCAAGTGAATATCTTTGAGCTTAGCCAAATGCAAAATACATGTAATTGTGTTAGTATGCTCAGTGTTGTGTTGCCCTAGTATGAGCCCGGTGATGCTTGGGAAACAGGAACTTAATAGCAGAATGATGCAGCTGGCAAAAATGTTAGATACATTTTACTCTCAGCATTAAATGAAGATATAGGACTATAAGTGGGCCGACCCAAAGGGTTCTTGCTTTTCTTTAAAATGATGCATATGTTGGCATGTGATCAGTACTCGGAATAGCTCCACTCCTGCAGCCCTGAAACACCTCCACTACCAAAGGCTGTAAGGGCAAAGATTCGTATGGAATGCCAAGATCACCAGCTACATTCTTATTTGAAAGTGGACTAATTATCTCTGCAACTTCAGAAAAATTAACTGTATATAACATTGTAGCATTTCATTTGTTTAGATGTTGTTTTCCCTCAAGCTTATTACCTCATTACCTGTCACAAAAGAGGAGAGAATCACACTTGTGAAACCAATCTATAGCAGCTTCATAGTTTGCCAGATATATTTGTCAATTATTATCGCTTTTAATCTCTGATCTTATTTTTAGTGTTTTCTTTAGCACGGTTGCTGTGCCCTAAGTTTTTATTTACATAAGCTGCCAAGGCCTTCTTCCTGATGCTACTGTTTTTGGATTAGTCAAATTCAAGGGAGCTTCCAATTCTCCATCCGTCCATCCCAGCCTTTTTTCTGCAATTATATGCAACTGTTGAAGGTTTTCTCGTTTTCCTAGATTTAGTTTCCTGTATTTACTTTTTGACGATATGACAATACGATAGATAGACAAATTCCCCTAGCAGTAGTCTTCAGGACATTACATACAAATATTTTCGCTAACCCGGTTAAAGTCAAACACAACAACAGAAAATGTAATTGCATCTATAAACTCCTGGTCTGCCAGATAGTGGAGATCGTAAGTCCACACGTGAATTCCATGCACCACCGTAATTTTTAGGCACATGAAACGTCATCAAGCCTTCAAAATAACAAAGGTGGCTTTTTTTTTATTGACCAAGTCAGACACTGTGGCCAACCTTACTTCGTGCATGGCCAACCATGTGTGTTTGGCCACAGAGCAAAGGTTGTGCATGGTAACATTTGGTATTCATTACTTTTTTTAATTATTATTAATTCTGGCCCGTATGACCTTGAGGGACCGCACGGAGTCCAGTGTAATTGTAGCATTTTCATTTTTTCTCTTCAAATGTTTCCAAAGGGGGAGTGCCTCTGGGATGCCCCCACAAGAGCTAGGGGTCAGGGCATGCCTACACTGTCCCTTATATCTATTTTTAGGTCTCGCCTATTAATCCCGCAAGGGTTAATAGACGAGAGAGGCTCATTCAAGGTCTGAAACCATCGCACGGATTACGTTGAGTGCATGTGCACATGCACGTGCTTTTTACCATTTGATCCCGAGCCGCCTTCCTCCCAGAGCTTCACTAAAAAGGCATCCAGTCCCCCGCCCCCTGCTTCACACTTCACGGCCGCCAGGCGTGTTCTCGCATTTCTCCCCCACCCCCCCTCCCCACAGCAATGCCAAGAGCTTGTTATAATAATATGGGTAAACAACGGAACATACACTGTGGAAGCAATAAACTATAATAACACTCATTAAATTGTATTTAAAATAAAAACATCGTAACTTGTCATTGTATTTCTAATTCATACATACATGTTTCAGAGTGTTACATTGACATTTAAACTTAGTCTGGAAATCTTTCTCGTTTGCCCACGATTCTTTGCCTCCTCATATACTTGCAGCACCTCATGTTGCTCATCATTCTGTTTCCTTGAGCGTCTGAGCCCAAAAAAGGACTCTGTTCTTGTTTGGTTATTTCAGGGCACCGAATTTCTAGTCGACCGTTGTACTGGCATTAATGGTTATGGTCAATGAACGCAATTTTTAAATATTTTCTTTCTATTTCCAAGTGGTAGTTCTTTTCCCACCTTCACAAATGTGATGAATGAAAATATTACTCATCTTCTGCATTGATTTTGCTTCGTGGAATCCAAACGAGACCACCCTGTGCATGTACTTTTAGTTTTTAAAAGTTTTGCTATGGTGAGGTCTATTTTCTTTCCTGAAATGTTTCACTTTTACAAATGTTTGAAATCGGTTTCTTCCAAATTGAGCAGTGCGTTTACATTTTTGTGTGCACGACTGGCCAAATACATGATTTTTGGACACATGGCATTGTCCTTTCCACAGTACGTGACTATCCTGCTTTTATTTTATGTATTTACACCGTCCAACTGCTTTTCTGTTTAATTCTATAAAAGCCACGGAGTGAGGGGGGGTTTCAGTGCATGTGAGCGGGTGCGTGCGCGCACCACTCGAATGCTTCCACCACCCTCCCACCCATCACTTTATCTGCTGGCATTCCCCCCTCCCTTCTCGCCCAGTCCTTCTTGTCACCTCGGCTGTACACTCACCCCTCCTTTCTCCCCTTTCAGACGCTTTGATGTTCTCATCTCAGTGACCTGCGCGTGGGTATTGTGAGCAGCAGCAGTGAGCAGCAGCAGCAGGACATGCTCTGCAATGATGTGCTGCCTGAGGGAGAAGAGGGAAATATACGTGCATCTGGGCCATTCAATCTCTGGCCTCTTTACTGAGGCTGCCAAGGAAGCAATATGAAAATGTATTTTTTATACTTGTATTTAGTCATTTGAAAAGTGCCCACGCGATTTGCATCCTCAGTTTCTTGAAGAGTAACAACTTAAAAAAAAAAAAGCAGCATACAATATTAAAAGCGAAACCGTAAGTATTATTTTTGACCCAGGATCTGTGACTGCGTTATCTTGCTGACGGGACTGAAAAACATTCAGTCTCTTGCGTCACTTCTTAGCCTCCATATGTCCAGGTCTTCTCAAGAAATCTCGTCCTACAAGCACACCAACTGTGAAACGTACTAAACATTAGGCTCGACAGTCCCACTTGTGAACTAGTGCTTCGAAAACCAGTCAAAGGAGCAGCTCGTCCCCACCAGTGCAAAGACTGGTAGCCGGCGCAGGTCCACCCAAATGTACACAATATAGCCAGTCAGGGCTCCAAGTGCCACTGCCTTACCCACTACAAATTAACATGGAAGCCAAGCCGTTCCAAACGAACACATATAAAAGCAGTATTTTCTTTCGGCCACTCGCCAGTCAGACTGCAGGAGTACAGACCAGCCCCCTCCACCAAAGGCCACCCGAGAGGTACACATCTCATTAAGTGCCCGCGATCACTTTGGCGGCAACCCTTTGACGACCTTAGTGAGCCTCTTGGTGTAAACATCCAGCCCTTCCATGAGCCCTCACAGAGTCCTGGTCTGCCCGAACATGCCTTTGAAATGTCTCTCAAAGGACAGACAACTGCCTACTGGGGTGAGCCAACCCTTTCAATGCTTCTTTGATAAGCCCCTTTACCGCATACTGCAGGGGCTCCTCGAGACCCCCTGACATTTCCGCCACTCTTTTAAAGGCAGCTACACAGACTGTTTGGCTTCTGTGTCTGCATGCTCACTTCCTCTGCTCTTTCCCACAATGCTTTCAACCCCGAATTAAACACAGCAAATTAAGCTTTCAACATCGCCATGCAGACCCTGCCCACAAACATGGCTTCTTCTGATCTGTTTTTAATCACACATGTGCCCACTCCTTATGCACCCTTCCCAGAAGCAGTTCTTTTTTGCTATCTTCATGTGGGTATTGTGAGCAGCAGGACATGCTCTGCACTGATGTGCTGCCTGAGGGAGAAGAGGGGAATATCCGTGTGCATCTGTGCCCATTCAATCTCTGGCCTCTTTACTGAGGCTGCCAAGGAAGCAATATGAATGAATGTATGTCCATCTAATTTAAAGCTTCATCATTCGCCAGCAGTCTTTACATTTAAATATCTTGCGCATATCATTCAATTCCTTGATGTACCTCCAGCGACTAGCACGCTTCGTAGTTAAACATTAACAAATGCCTCTTAACTCACACGCAGCTGGTCAGTAGACTTCGCAGCGCTAACTGCTTCAGATTGCACGCAGCGCCAATGGCTCTTACCAGATCTAACAAGGTAACTAATACAGTCTCAAGTGTGACCTTTCGATATCAAGCAGAATTTCATGTAGAAAGTCTTCTTTTTTTTTTAAAACAGAAAAACGTCTCAGCGCTGCTCTCCTCGACGAGTTGGGTCTTTTATTTCCCGCATTTGGGTTAATCTATCCTCTTCACTGTATCACCTTTCCCATCTGGCAAGAGTACAAGCGTCGCCAAATTTGTTGTAGTTAGAAAAGCAGGAAGACACAAAAGGGTATCTTCAGGTGTGTTTATTATAAATGAATAAAGAGCCCAAACAGCCTCTTGCCAGACACAGCTGGGCCAACTGTCCCTAATGCCACTGGGATGACATCGGGCTAGAATCCCACAACATCATCTGAATGAATATTCTAGGCTACATCTTAAAGACACATAACAGGGGCCTCTCATACAATTCTTCAAGAAGAGCTTTGCTGTGGTTTGTTGAACAGGTTCTCAGAGCACCCATTTTTAGGCCTGGGGAAAAGGGCGGCTCTTACAAGAGAACACGTTTCATGGGCAATAAAGTAGTAACATCACACATTTAAGAAATACAAACATACGTATGTCCATGAAGAAGACAGTAAAATAAATGCTTTTTGTTTTGATGGAACACAGATTTTTAAAATAGAAATGTTTGCACGTGGGACCTTCCTAGGACTATTATGTGTTCCTTTCTCACTGTCACGGTCCCATTGCTTGTTTTTATTCCCACTTAAAACCCTGCCTCACCCTGCATCTCTAACTGCCCATAGTAATCTTGGCCTTCTAATTCACAAGAGCTTATGTTTTCGGTAGTGTTTCCATCCAACCCTCACCCACTCCATCCATCCATCCATCCCCCCCACTCCAACCTATCCACCACTCTAGCGCCCACACTCTAGCACCACCACTCTACCCGCCCACCACTCTACCCTCCAACTCCACCCTCAAAATCCACCATCCAAATCCACCATCCAAGCACTACTAAACCCTCCAAATACACCCTCCGACTACACCCTCCACCCTCCAACTCCACCCTCCAACCCCACCCTCCAACTCCACCCTCCAACTCCACCCTCCAACTCCACAGCACCACTCGACGCCACAGCACAACAGCACCACTCGACGCCACAGCACAACAGCACCACTCAACGCCACAGCACCACTCAACGCCACAGCACCACTCAACGCCACAGCATCACTCAGCACCACTCAATGCCACAGAACCACTCAACACCACAGCACCACTCAACACCACAGCATCCCTCAACGTCACAGCATCCCTCAACGTCACAGCATCCCTCAACGTCACAGCATCCCTCAACGTCACAGCATCCCTCAACGTCACAGCATCCCTCAACGTCACAGCATCCCTCAACGTCACAGCATCCCTCAACGTCACAGCATCCCTCAACGTCACAGCATCCCTCAACGCCACAGCATCCCTCAACGCCACAGCATCCCTCAACGCCACAGCATCCCTCAACGCCACAGCATCCCTCAACGCCACAGCATCCCTCAACGCCACAGCATCCCTCAACGCCGCAGCATCCCTCAACGCCACAGCATCACTCAACGCCACAGCATCACTCAACGCCACAGCATCACTCAACGCTACTGCATCATTTAACGCTACAGCATCACTCAGCACTACTCAAAGCCACAGCACCCCTGAATGCCACAGCAACACTCAGCACCACTGAATGCCACAGCATCACTCAGCACCACTGAATGCCACAGCATCACTCAGCACCACTGAATGCCACAGCATCACTCAGCACCACTGAATGCAACAGCATCACTCAGCACCACTGAATGCCACAGCATTACTCAGCACCACTGAAGGCCACAGCATCACTCAGCACCACAGAAGGCCACAGCATCACTCAGCACCACAGAAGGCCACAGCATCACTCAGCACCACAGAAGGCCACAGCATCACTCAGCACCACTGAAGGCCACAGCATCACTCAGCACCACTGAAGGCCACAGCATCACGCAGCACCACTGGAGGCCACAGCATCACTCAGCACCACTGGAGGCTACAGCATCACTCAGCACCACTGAAGGCCACAGCATCACGCAGCACCACTGGAGGCCACAGCATCACTCAGCACCACTGGAGGCTACAGCATCACTCAGCACCACTGAAGGCCACAGCATCACTCTGGGCAACCATTCAACAACAACTGGTTCTAATATGTTCACTCAATGTTTCACAATTTATTACAAATGTCACAAAAAGATGTTAATATTTCACTTCTGTTCTTGGATTTTCATCACAATAAAATATACTGAACATAATCTTCCCAAAAGTTATTTACAAAAGTTTAAGCTATTGCCATTATAAATTACAATACCTTTTATTTAAGTATTAATTATTTAAAAAAATCAAAGCCATTGTTATTTGTAATATTAATACATCTAAGTCATGTAAATACAACACATATTGCATTACAAATGCTATAGGTGTCACGTTTGCGAAAGTTAAAACTATTGGCATTGTAAATGACAAAGCTATTAATTTCGCTATTTTCAAAACCAACACATAAATAAAAAATGTGTCATTTACAATACCTCAAACTTTCCTAATGCGAGACCTATTGCATTGCAAATGCTTGTTTATTAACATTTTCAGGACTCTGGGACCAAGTTCCAAACTCTTGTAAAGGCAGACACAACATTTTTTACCCGTTGCAGCCAGCCAATCACATCATTTGGTCCTGTGGGACCAGCCAATCTAATCATGCGCCCACTAGGACCAACTGGAGCACTGCATCACTGGATAGCTGTGCATTTTTAACCTTAATTTCTCCAAAACTACTGAACAGATTTACACCAAATCATGAAAAGCTTGCTTTCTGGATCTAGCTTCCTGATAGCCGATTCTGCTGTAGCTGTGTCTGAAATTCCTATGGGAAATTGCTTATGTGATTCATTCTTTTTCAGCCCCGTTTGACAAATCACCCCCAAGTTTCTGAGGTGGATGAACCTTTTTTGTGAAGATTCGTCAAAAAGGTGCAAACGCTATTAGTAAACAAAAAAAATAAATCAATCTCCTATGGAAACCTGGTCCTAACTATAACTACACAGTGGCGATGGCCACTGTGTAATAGATAGATAGATAGATGTGACAAGTAAGCCTGTTAGAACTTATAGTGCCAATGGTTTGTCAGAGGGGGTAATCGAATCCAAAATCCTACAAAAGTAATCTGTGAGATTTTAATTAACAAAATATGTCTGCCGGCTTAACACAGATCAATAGCAATCCACCCTAAAAAGGTACTCTGGCTGTAAAATGCGTTTTGTCTATATAGATATATATATATATATATATATATATATATATATATTAAAACTAAAGTATGTCTGTTTGTCCTTTATGCATTACTACACCATTCATCCGATCGGCATGAAACTTTGGGAAGTTGTTGAGTACACTCCCAGGAAGGTTCCTGGCAAAAAAATAAAAATAAAAATAAAATAAAAAAAAGAAGAAGGAGAGAAAAATGTGTTAAATATCGGCCCACAGGGCCCTCAATCTTTCCAATACTGAACATTTACAGTTTCCGGTGCGACTCGCTTTTTTTTTAATGACCATCAACAAAGCACAAGGACAATCGCTGCAAGTGTGTGGACTAGATTTGGAGAATCCGTGCTTCTCCCATGGACAACTGGATGTGGCCAGCTCACGCGTCGGAAAACCTGATTTATTCGTGTACGCACCAGACGGAAAAACAAAAAATACAGCGTATCCACAAGCACTCGAATGAATAAACAGAATTAAAACAACACTTTAAAATGTTTTCCATATTAAAATGAATAAGTTTCAATAAAAAAATGACACAATGTAAATTAAATGTTATCATAACAAGTTTCCTTCAATTTCCTTTCTTCTGAGATCGCAGGAAGGCGCGACAGGTAAACTAGTAATACATAAACGAGGCCTACTGTTGTAACTTTTATAAAAGTGGAACTATGTCATCCGGCATACCTTTTCCTGATGACCCCGATCAGGCCTATAACCTTTATCATTGGCTTGTAATCATAACCAACTCAGACCCACTTTATTGAGCATGAGCTTTCCATCAGGACAACCATCAGGTACACCGACATAAAATTACCAATATATACACAAAATTACAGTTGTCAAAACCTTGTAAAATACCTCTTAAGAGAGCCTAATAAGAATGATCACAATGCAAATCTTCTTACCCCACAGCTTGTTCAAGTAAGTCACCTACACAAAAACGTTTGCCTACAATGGTAATCTGTGAGATTCCACGTAACAAAATACCTGCCTACAAGCTTAGAACACAGTGTAATAAACAATACACCATTAAAAGCCTATTGCTTTTAACGAATGCATTTTACAATAAACAAACCACCCAAGCCTACTGGCTTGATCAAAACATTTTATAATAAAGAGCTCACAGTTATAGCTTTGGATGGAATTTTTATTAGTAAACGAACCAGGCCTGTTCCCTTTATAATTGGTTTATCAAAATAAAACTCAGGCCTAAAATAATGAGCCTAAGCTTCCCAAAGAGACAACCAGTAGACAAAATTCACAAAATTTGAATTTTGTTTACAGTTTTATATAGCGCAAACATAGCCAAAGGCATCACGGTGCTTTACATGAGCACCAGATTACATTACACAAGGTCAAATGTTTTTGGTTAGGCACAGGTTAAATTATTTGCCAAGAATCACTTAATCTAAACAAAATACTGGGTCTCCTAAAAGGGCCTAACAAGGATTATCATGGTATAAATCTTCTATACCTGCCTTAGTCAAAGGGGGTAACCAAATTTAAAACCCCTGCCTAATAGAGTAAACTATAAGATTCAATGTAACAAAATAGCTTTCTGAGGATTTTAATAGAGAAATAACAATCCACACATAAAACCTATTGATTTTAACATATACGTTTCACAAGAAATAAGTCAGGCCCACTGACTTACTTGTAACTTTTCATAATAAACAGATCTAGCATGTACCTTTGGTCACTGGTGTGCCACCACAACCAACAAGGTACTGCTATATGAAGTATAAGCTTTCACACAGGACAACTAGAGGACAACTAACAATTATATAATTATCCTGAATATGTTGTTTAATAGCATTGTAGTGGCATTTGTGTGACCTTAAAAGTCAAGCACCATCCATCACTGTGGCATCTGGGCGGCAGAAAGGTAAAACAATAGCTTTGCTTGATAAAGAGCCTGGCTCAAGCAGCTAGTTAAACAAATTATGATATCTGCGTAAAGGATAGGTACTCTGGTCTCAAATAAACGTGATTTCGATTTTCTTATCATTTATGTTTTTTGTTTACTACTCCTTCCTCTTAAGACTATTGGTCCACGAGAAACAGTTTTGGTATTACCTTGCATGTGACTATTTCAATCTACCACATTTGTTCTGATGCATCAATAGTGTGTTTATATATCTGCTACAACCGAAGGACTATACAGTACCATTCGTATGGTGCATGTGGACATGAGGTTTAGCTACATTTAATTAATCGTAAATAATTAACAGGCTGAATAAGTCACCTTATGAGCGGTATGTAGAGGCACGAGGATCTGAAAAACTATGAGGCAGAAGATTTCTAAACAGAAGGGTCTTGAAGCTGTGTTTTCGCTGTATTGTGATGTATTTGTGCGTCGTATTACTTCTTGGCATTCGTGGATTTGATTACTAACATTCTATAAACAATAAAACATTGATATATTTACATGTGCCTTGCGTTGTTTTTATTTTGTTTTATAAATCTGTGAGGGTTTGTACTAGATGCAAGATTGCTAACATGCTTTCGATCTCCTTGGTACGTCGTTTGCGCCATAAACTGACAGTATAGCTAAGACCACCAAAGCACACATGTCCCAGTGAAATGTCCCTGTACGTTTCCCTACACATTGCATGCTCTTGCATCACATCAGAGGTGGCGTTTTCTGCAATCGAACTCGACTGTCCGTGATACACTTCCGTTCACTATTCCTTTTACTTTAAACAAACATATATAATGCTTATCATAATATCCCTCCCCATGTGACAGAAGAAAGCTGCTTCCGTGGGACCTGCAGAGTGCGCAGTTCTGCAACACTTGTTCCAGTTTTACTTCCTATTTAATTTCACGAGTCTCAAGTTCCTTAATTGTTCCCATCAGTGAGCATGTTATACACAATAACAACACGCGCAACCAAAGAATATTCTTCGTCACTCCACACCCGCGAAACACGAAAAGCGTCTAATGATGTTATCAAATGACAAGTTAGCCTGACCAAATCCATATCGGGTGCTTCCCTCAATTAACTAATACTACATACCTGATGACAGTGTGAAGTCTCCTCAAAAGCCGACCAGCCAGGGCCGCCATCTTACTTCCCCACCCAGGAAAATATAATGACAGCACTTCCAGGGTCAGGTCTAGTCATAGAGTCGTCTGAGATGACGAGCACTGTTACCATGGAAACACAAAAGCTACTCTGGCTGCACGAACAGGAAACGCCACTCTTTTGGCATACTGTCATGGAAATAGAAAAGAGGCACTGCACTGGAAGCTCTTTAAGAAAAAAGTGGCAGCCACCTTGGAAATGGATGGCATCTATGTAACGCTTTTCTGGGACAGATGCCTTAGTGAAAAAGGTACAAGAAATTGCTATATTTTTTAAATAAAAATCATGCACATTTTATATTTTGATTTATATTGTCAGAGGTGAGGATTCTATGGCAGGACAGGAGGCTCAGATTATGCTTTCTCGATTTCTTTACTACCAACAGCAGCCAATAGGAACATAGTAAAGAAAAAAGCAGACTACAAATCCCATGAGCACTTAGGCAACCATAGAGACTACATCCTATATAAACAACCATAGAGGACAACACTTCCTCTTTCTTTGCTGCTTCGCAGCCAGTTAAGTCTTTTTCTATGCTTCCTGTACTACTTGCATGTTCATAGATTGTATTTGTGCTTACTTGCATTGTGAACGCCGCTTATCTGCTGCTTGTTTGCCTATACTGCCGCTTCGCTGTGTGGTTTTGCTGCCTTGCCTTTGGCGTGTTTCGGTTCCGTTTTTGTCCGTCTTGGTTTGTTATCGTAGAGAGTGCGGGTCGCCTCTCTTGCAGTATTGGGCGCTTTGTGCCCGTATATTTTTGTGTGTGGAGCGGGACCGGGACTCGAGAGCTCGTGCGCTAGTGTCGCGCGTTGCTCTTCTTCCTGATTTTCAGGCGAGCCTCCGCGCATGCGTGTTGGTTTTGTTTGCACTCCGTGTTCTCACAGAGCCCAGACACGCTGAGAGGCGGCGTTTTCTCCTGAGCCTCAGCCCACTGCCTGCCGGAGAGTCCCTCGTGACGCCCTTTAGCTCGAATAAGGTTTTGGGCTGTATAATTTATAGAGGTGTTGCCTAGGGTGACTTGTACTGCAAGCCTGTCCCTCCACTCTTAAATTTAGTGTTTTTTGGTTGAGTCTTGCTCTGCCTTTTTGGCTTGCTTGGGGCTGTCACTCCCCCTGACAGGGTCGCTTGTGTTTACCACTTGATCTTTGCTTTATTATTTAGTGGGCATATATATATATATATTTTTTTTTTTTATATATATTTTCCTCTCTTCTGTGCTGTCATTTCTTGCACCATGGCTGTTTATGACGATTCTGAGGAATACTATTATGATGAGGAGCCTGAGGAGTCTTTTGAATACGATTTGGTCGACGCCCCTGACCAAGGGGTCCAGCATTCGGTCAATACTGCGCTGGTCCGCGCTACTGGACCGTTAAAACGCCATTTGACCGACTATGCTCAGCAACAAGGCTGGATACCGTCCTCTTCTGGCAAGCATTCCTCTAAGTCGCCAAAAAACCCACACAAGTCTGACTTTGTGAAATTAGCCAAGTCTTTGTCTGCCTCCACTGTGTCCAAACAGTCTCGTCCACCTCCCCTGGACACGGATGACACCTCCTCCTCTTCTTCTTCAGGTCCCTCTGGTCCTCCCCCTGCTAAAAGATCTAGAAAAGAACATTTTGTTGACGCCTCTTCACATCCGCCGGTCCTGAACTTTGAGCCAACTGATATAGTTCACCCAAATTCCAAGTCTTGGCTCCCTGCACCAGAGGTTGCGGAATATATCCAGGCACAAATCCGTGAGCCCTTCGATCAGGAGGTGCGCTCTCGGTTGCGTTCCGAGTGCCCTCGCCCGGAGTTGGCGGATAAATTGGCAGACACCCCGGAGGTGGATTCGACTATTCTGACCTACCTCAAGAAATTCACCAAGGATCCCAAAAAGGGAATTGACCGCTCTTGGCGCCTGTGTCAGGATAAGTTGCTAGATCTTCTTGGCCCCCTGACGAAGATTTTGGATTTAGGTTATCAGGCTCAAGGGTCTGCATCTGGCATCGACCCGGATGAGCTTATTGGTTGGGCCCAACGGGCTATCTGTCAACTGGGGAAAGTGAACTGTGCTCTATCCACCGAGCGTAGGCGTTCCATCTTGTTGAAAATGGATCCCAGGTTATCTGAACTTGCTACGTCTGAGTCGGGTCCCCTGGCTCAGGGTCTCCTGTTTGGTCAACCGTTCTTAAAGGAGTTGACTAAGTTCGTGGCTACCTTTAGCGGCCTTGACAAGGCACAGTCTTCATTACGCAGGGCGTTCCGCCCGGTTTTTGGCAGGGCCGGACGCTCCAGGGGACGTTCGTTCGGCCGAGGTTCTGGCCAGCAGCGTGGCCAGCAGTCCCACCAGGCAGGAGGACAACAACAACAACAGTCATCCTATTCAGGTTCCAAAACGACTTTCTATCCCTCCCGTAAAGGTCATGGTCAAGGCAACAAAGGAGGCTATGGTGGAAACCAGGGAGGTCACCAGGATTTCTCCTCTACAGGTGAGCTTGATTCCCTACGACAGTGTTGTTCTGGGGGGCAGTGTGCAATTTTTTCTGCAAAATTGGTGCACGATCTCAAACGATGCATGGATATTACAAACAGTTCAAGGGTATCACATCGAATTTTATCACCCTCCCCTTCAAAGTCACGTCCCTTCTCCCCTTGTTTTTTCCCAACGAGATCGGGAGGTGATATCCAGGGAAATCGAATCTCTTCTGCTCATAGGGGCCATTGTGCGGACGTCCCTGCATCCTCAGGGGTTCGTCAGCAATGCGTTTCTGGTGGAGAAGAAAGGGGGAGGTTCTCGCCTTGTGCTCAATCTCAAGGAGTTCAACAACGGGGTGGTCTATCGCCACTTCAAGATGGAGGGCATCCATCTTCTCAGAGATCTTCTTCGCAAGGGCGACTGGATAGTTCGCCTGGATTTGAAGGACGCTTACTTGTCCGTCCCCATCTTTCCGCCTCATCGCCGCTTTCTTCAGTTCCACTGGTCAGGGGAGTGGTTCGAGTACACGGTTCTCCCGTTCAGCCTCTTGTCCGCTCCGTGGTGCTTCACGAAGCTCCTGTGACCGGTTATGGAATCGTTGCGAGCGCGCGGGGTGCGTCTGATCGTGTATCTGGACGACATTTTGTTGATGGCTCAGTGTCCACTACAACTCCGTTCCCTTTTGACATGGACGATCGATCTGTTGCAGTCTCTCGGGTTTCTAGTGAATCCTCAAAAATCTCATTTACATCCCACTCAGTCGATCGAGTTCCTGGGTTTCCTAGTCGACTCAATATCTTGCCAGCTGCTCTTACCCTCCCAGAAAGTCAGGTCTATCAAGAGGGAATTGAGGTTACTGTTGTCCACACCGAATGTATCTTTATGGTCGATCGCTCGGATTGTCGGACTGTTGGCCTCATCCATTCAAGCGATCTTTCCACGTCCCTTACATTATCGGGCCCTGCAACGTCTCAAGATCCGGCATTTGCAGAAGGGTCTTCGTTATTCCGACCTTGTTCCTCTGTCACAGGACGCGAAGTTGGAGATGCTGTGGTGGCTCCATCACATGGAGGCTTGGAACGGGAAAGCCCTGTTCGGCCCGACTCCGGATGTGGTGCTGGAGTCGGATGCGAGTCTTTGAGGCTGGGGAGCCCGATGGGGGGATGTGACGACGGGTGGCCGTTGGTCACAGGACGAACTAACCCTTCACATCAATTGTCTGGAGCTTCTAGCGGGATCTTTTGCGATTCTTAGCCTTGCTCCTCAGGCCACCAGCTGTTGCATACTGCTCCGCATGGACAACATCTCTGCGGTGAGATATGTGAACAAACTGGGGGGAACGCGGTCGAAACTGTTGGCGGAGATTGCGAAGGATTTCTGGCACTTCTGCCTTCAAAGGAAGATCACTCTTATTGCAGAGTATCTCCCGGGTCGCCAGAATCAAGTGGCCAACTGGAACTCTCGCCATCTGCTGGATTTCAGCGACTGGCGGCTTCACCCCCGTGTATTTTGGAATCTGTCTCGCCTCTGGGGTCGGCCTTGGATCGATCTTTTCGCCTCTCGCCTCAATGCTCAGTTGCCCAAGTTTTACAGCTGGCGTCCGGATCCGGAGGCTCTTGCCAAGGATGCCTTTCTCCAGACTTGGCCCCCTCATCTTTGCTATGCGTTTCCCCCATTCGCAATGATTCCGCGGGTCTTGGCCAGAACGAAGCACTTCCAATCGGAGATCATTCTGATAGCTCCTCTTTGGAAGGCTCAAGCATGGTTTCCGGACCTTCTGGAGATGAGTTGCTCGACTCTGTTCCTGCTTCCACAGAAGTGGAACCTGTTGTTGGATCCTCTGCTCCATCCACATCCTCTGGTTCTGTCGGGCCAGCTCCGACTGGTTGCGTGGCGTCTTTCAGGGAACGCTGGAAAATCCCTGGCTTATCTGGAGACGCTGAGAGATTTATCGGTGAGGCTTGGGCCCCCAACACGCACAAGCGTTATGCATCAGCTTGACGACGATGGTGTGGTTAGTGTTCTGAACGAGACTTGGATCCCGCTTCAGCGGATGTTGCTTTAGTTGTTAATTTTCTTGCTTCCATCGCTTCTTCTGGTTCTGCTTATAGGACAGTCAATTCTTTTCGCTCAGCTGTCTCTGCGGGCCAGGATTTTGTTGACGGGAAGCCTATTGGGGAACATCATCTAATTTCTAAATTGCTTCGTGGCATTCGGATGACTAAGCCGCCTTGTCCGAAGTATGTGGCTCTTTGGGATGTCTCCATTGTCTTACGTTTTCTGGAGGCTTGGCCTCCCAATTCTTCGCTGTCTCGTAAGCAACTTTCAGCGAAGTTGACGATGCTCTTGTGTTTGGTGTCTTGTAAAAGCATTTCGGATGTACGTGCGTTAGACCTCGCGGGCCGTTCTTTTTCCCCGGAAGGGGTTACTTTTACGGTTTCCCGGCGCACCAAGACTAATCTGTCTACTGTGACTTATCCGGCTTTTCCTCAGAACCCACAGTTATGTGTGGTCCAGTGCATAAAAGATTATGAGGTGAGTACTGCTCCTTTTCGTCAGGATTTGTCTGGACAGTTGTTGATTGCTTTGCAAAAGCCTTTTAAGCCTGTGGCGCCAGCTACCCTGGCGCGTTGGGTGCTTTGGCTTATGTCTGAAGCAGGAATTGATGTCTCCATTTTTGGAGCTCATTCCGCGCGGGGTGCCATGGCCTCTAAGGCTTTTCATGTTGGTGTGAGTTTGCAAGACATTGTGAAGACCGCTGAATGGTCTTCCGAAACTGTGTTTAAAACGTATTATTTCAAACCCATTGTGGATATTGCATCTGTTGTGGTGGACCAGCTTTGAACAAGCATAATCTGAGCCTCCTGTCCTGCCATAGAATTAAAAATTTGCAAACATTCATGACAAGAATTTTCAATTCTATTAAGGACACGGAGGCGAGGATTAACCCACCCAAATGTATTCTACTGCATTGCTTATGTTTGCATCTTTGCTTTGCTATGACTCTGAAATGTTTCTTGCATTGTTTTTTCCCTACCCTATGTGATGCTACCTTCCAGGGTTTTGAGATTGTGTATTACGGCTCTGATTTTCTTTCAGGTTCAGACCAGAAGTGATTCTTCGTCGTGGTCTCTCCTGCATCGTTTCCACCAGTTTGGTTTTTGGATATGCTGTGTTTCCTGCTACGGCCTCTTCGCCCTTGGATGATTACGTGTCTCCTGTTGGTCCTTTTGCAGTTGCCTTTGGCTCTTTTCCTTCAAGCTGTTCAGCGGTATCTCTCCAACAACTTTTGACAGTTTTCTATTTCCTGGACAAAGAAAAGGAAGTGCTGTCCTCTATGGTTGTTTATATAGGATGTAGTCTCTATGGTTGCCTAAGTGCTCATGGGATTTGTAGTCTGCTTTTTTCTTTACTATGTTCCTATTGGCTGCTGTTGGTAGTAAAGAAATCGAGAAAGCATAATCCTCGCCTCCGTGTCCTTAATAGAATTGAAAATTCTTGTCACGAATGTTTGCAAATTTTTAATTATACCATTCTTCCCGTTGCTTTATTTTCACAGCAACTCAATTCCAAAATGCGAAAAATTCATCATTATCTAAAAACCAACTGCAAAACGAAACAAGCATTTGCAATGCAATAGGTCTCGCATTAGGAAAGTTTGAGCTGTTGGTATTGTAAATGACAAATTTTATATTTGTGTGGTGGTTTTGAAAATAGCGAAATTAATAGCTTTGTCATTTACAATGCCAATAGTTTTAACTTTCGCAAATGTAACACCTATAGCATTTGTAATGCAATATGTGTTGTATTTACGTGACTTACATGTATTGATATTACTAATAACAATGGCTTTTAATTTTTTTAATAATGGATACTTAAATAAAAGTTATTATAATTATAATGGCAATAGCCTAAACTTTTGTAAATTACTTTTGTGAAGATTATGTTCAGTGTATTTTATTGTGACGAAAATCCAAGAACAGAAGTGAAATATTAACATCTTTTTATGACATTTGTAATAAAGCTTGAAACATTGAAGGAACTTATTTGAACCAGTTATTGTTGAATGGTTGCACAGATTGATGCTATGGTGGCGCGGATTGATGCTGTGGCGTTCAGTGATGCTGTGGTAGCGCATAGTGATGTTGTGGTGTCCCTGAGTGATGCTGCGGTGGTGCTAAATGATGCTGTGGTGATGCAATAGATAGATAGAGTGAGTGCGATAAATAGAGTGAGGGCGATAGATAGAGAGAGGGCGATAGATAGAGGGAGGGCGATAGATAGATAGAGGGAGGGCGATAGATAGATAGAGGGAGGGTGATAGATAGATAGAGGGAGGGCGATAGATAGAAAGAGGGAGGGCGATAGATAGAGGGAGGGAGATAGATAGACAGAGTGAGGACGATATATAGAGAGAGTGAGGGTGATAGATCGACAGATAGAGTGAGGGCGATAGACAGATAGAGTGATGGCAATAGATAGTGTGAGTGCGATAGACAGAGTGAGGGTGATAGATAGTGTGATGACAATAGATAGTGTGGGTGCGATAGACAGGGTGAAGGCGATAGATAGATAGATAGGCAGATAGATAGAGTGAGGGCGATAGATAGATAGATAGATAGATAGATAGATAGATAGATAGATAGATAGATAGATAGATAGATAGATAGAGTGAGGGCGATAGATAGAGTGAGGGAGATAGATAGAGTGAGGGAGATAGATAGAGTGATGGAGACAGATAGAGTGAGGCAACAGATAGAGTGAGGCGACAGATAGAATGAGGCGACAGATAGAGTGAGGGCGATAGATAGATAAGAGTGAGGGCGATAGAGTGAGGGCGACATATAGAGTGAGGGCGACAGATAGAGTGAGGGCGACAGATAGATAGATAGGTAGATAGAGCGAGAGAGTGATGGTGATAGACAGATAGAGTGAGGGTGTAATTATGTGGCGTGTAATTATGTGGCACTGAGTGGTATTTGGAGTGTGTGTTGCATTGAGTGCAGTGTAATTATGTGGCGTGTAATTATGTGGCACTAAGTGGTATTTGGAGTGTATGTTGCATTGAGTGCAATGTAATAATGTGGCGTGTAATTATGTGGCACTGAGTGATATTTGGAGTGTATGTTGCGTTGAGCGCACTGTAAGTATGTAGCATATAATTATGTGGCAGTGAGTGGTATTGTCTGGAGTGTATGTTGTATTCAGTAGAGTGTAAATATGTTGCATGTAATTATGTGGCACTGAGTGGTATTGTGTGGAGTGTGTTGCATTCAGTAGAGTGTAATTATGTGGCGTGTAATTATGTAGCACTGAGTGGTATTTGAGTGTATTTTGCATTGAGTGCAATGTAATTATGTGGCGTGTAATTATGTGGCACTGAGTGGTATTTGGAGTGTATGTTGCATTGAGTGCAGTGTAATTATGTGGCACTGAGTGGTATTTGGAGTGTATGTTGCATTGAGTGCAATGTAATTATGTGGCGTGTAATTATGTGACACAGAGGTATTTGGAGTGTATGTTGCGTTGAGTGCAGTGTAATTATGTGGCGTGTAATTATGTGGCACTGATTGGTATTTGGAGTGTATGTTGCATTGAGTGCAGTGTAATGTGGCTTGTAATGTGGCACAGAGTGGTATTTGGAGTGTACGTTGCATTGAGTGCAGTGTAATTATGTGGCGTGTAATTGTGGCACTGAGTGGTATTGTGTGGAGTGTATGTTGCATTCAGTAGAGTGTAATTATGTGGCGTGTAATTATGTGGCACAGAGTGGTATTTGGAGTGTATGTTGCATTGAGTGCAGTGTAATTATGTGACGTGTAATTATGTGGTGGTGAGTGGTATTTGGAGTGTATGTTGCGTTGAGCGCAGTGGAATTATGTAGCATATAATTATGTGGAGTGTATGTTGTATTCAGTAGAGTGTAATTGTGTGGCATGTAATTATATGTTGGTCTGACTTGTTACAACCATGGCAAAGCCAACCAGTCTTGTCTTTGGAAACTATTAGTTTTGCTACTGGGTTTTAGCCATGCTGCACAGTATGCATGATGCTGTGTTGCATGGCTAAAGAATTTATGAAAAAAACAGTGTAATTTTAAAGGCACGCACACGTGCTTACAAAATTATGCCAGTGTTTTTTGTTTTTTTTAGTAACTAAAAAGGAAAAAAGTAAACCAAGGAGAAGAGCGGAAGCAAAATGGGAGGCTGGGTCAGGTGAGAAAGCAATAGGGGTGATGGTGATGAGAGCTGAAGCCACATGGGGGTCGAAAACGACATGAAACAGAGAAGTGCAAGGCAAGACAAAAGAACACGGAAGGAACACAGCTGTGAGACAGAGCAACACAGAGGCAGGGGACACAACACAAGGGACAGAAACAACATGGGACACAGAGAAAGACACAGTGAGACAGAGCAACATAAGACTGGAGGGTTGGTGTGCATAGAAGCACACAGCGAGACAGGGCAGCATGGAGACGGGGTAAGAAGCACACAGCAAAACAGAGCATTACGGAGACAAAGGGGCAGATAAGCACATGAGGAGACAGCCGGAAAACACGCGCATTCCCGAAGAGCGCAAGGACCTCGAACTCGAAGAAAGCATTGATGACCCAGAAATTGTCCACTTCAGAGGAACGAGTGAAGCCCAAGGAGCCACATGGGTCTAAGTCAAGGTACACCGATGGACCAACCTGTGACTCACGTTGCCCCCTCCTCCAACCCCCCCTAAACCCTGTTACCATTAGCTCAAAGAGTCAAAGCATGTGGTAAATTGTAGCAGAGATGTCCCTGAAATCAGGTGTAAGCCCGTGGCAAGGGAACCAACAACAACAGGTGGACATGGTTATTACCGATCTGGAGACTGAAACCCCTCATTTCACGGTGCAGCTGTGCAATTACAATCGGCAATCTTTGCATATTTGCCCTGTCAACTCATACGTAGGCCTTTAGTAGTTCATATGCATGATATAGTTCACTCATTAGTTACACTGACACCAAGCCTGTTGATCATTTGCATATACTATAATAAAAATAAGAGAAGGGTTTGTCCATGTGTAATGTAACTGGTGCCTATGTAAAGCGCTGCTATCACTTCGGGTCGTGGTTGCGCTACACAAAAGTGCAAACACACCTCAAAAAAGACGTCGGTAGTAAAATGAAACATTGTAGAGGCTGGAGTCGCCCGTGTGAGAGCAGCTCACCGAGGCACTCTGTGAAAGGAGCTGGACGCATATTGTGTAATGTAACTGGTGCCCATGTAAAGCGCCGCTATCACTTCGGGTCGTGGTTGCGCTACACAAAAGTGCAAACTTACCTCAAAAAAGACTTCGGTAGTAAAATGAAACAGTGTAGAGGCTGGAGTCGCCCGTGTGAGAGCAGCTCACCGAGGCACTCTGTGAAAGGAGCTGGACGCATATTGTGTAATGTACGGTGCAGCTGTGCAATTACAATCGGCAATCTTTGCATATTTGCCCTGTCAACTCATAGGTAGGCCTTTAGTAGTTCATATGCGTGATATAGTTCACTCATTAGTTACACTGACACCAAGCCTGTTGATCATTTGCATATACTATAATAAAAAAAAGAGAAGGGTTTGTCCATGTGTAATGTAACTGGTGCCTATGTAAATCGCTGCTATCACTTCGGGTCGTGGTTGCGCTACACAAAAGTGCAAACGCACCTCAAAAAAGACTTCGGTAGTGAAATGAAACATTGTAGAGGCTGGAGTCGCCCGTGTGAGAGCAGCTCACCGAGGCACTCTGTGAAAGGAGCTGGACGCATATTGCGTTCACGGGCAGTTAACATCTTTGGAGTTACTCACAGAGGCTTGAGTCGTCCGTGTGAGAGCAGCTCACCAAGGCACTCTGTGAAAGGAGCTGGACGCATATTGTGTAATGTAACTGGTGCCCATGTAAAGCGCCGCTATCACTTCGGGTCGTGGTTGCGCTACACAAAAGTGCAAATGCACCTCAAAAAAGACTTCGGTAGTAAAATGAAACATTGTAAAGGCTGGAGTCGCCCGTGTGAGAGCAGCTCACCGAGGCACTCTGTGAAAGGAGCTGGACGCATATTGTGTAATGTACGGTGCAGCTGTGCAATTACAATCGGCAATCTTTGCATATTTGCCCTGTCAACTCATACGTAGGCCTTTAGTTGTTCATATGCATGATATAGATCACTCATTAGTTACACTGACACCAAGCCTGTTGATCATTTGCATATACTATAATAAAACTAGCGGAAGTCAGGCAGCCTTCGTTGGGGCGTGGGCGGGGCCTGTAAAGAAACAGGAAGGAACTGCCGGGAGAACGTCCTGGAACTCTGCACGCTGAATGCTGGCTGCCGAGGGACACGCGGAAAGAGCCCGGTGAGTGGAGGGGGAGGGGGGATTGTACGCGCGTGTGTCTGTGTGTGTTCAAGTGTGTCTGTGCGTGTGTCTGTCTGTGTGCGCCTGGGTCTGTTTAAAGGGGGTGCGTGTGTGTATGCAGTGTGTGTGTGCCTGTGTATGCGTGTGGCTGTGTATGTGCGCATGCGTGAGTGTGGCTGTGTGTGTGTTTGCGCACGGGAATATGTGGCAGTAGATGGGCACGGCGCCGTTTGCGCCCACGAGGTGAAATCTGCGCTCGTGCCCCTCTCGTGTCTACATTCCCAGAAACGGGTGACAATAGTTGTCGAGCAGACAGCAATCAATGCTTCGCATTTATTGCACGTCTAGGCTCGACCTAAAAACGTGATCCGCATCATCCATTCAAAAGATTCCTCATCAATAAAATTCAAGACCACACGTTTGCTCATGCTTAAACTTTCTTTACATGCCTCGCAGCAGCCATCAGTAACAAGCACTGGCAAAGCCAATAGATGACGCCTAAGGCAAAGTTATTTATTGCCTTTGCCAATAGGTTTTAGCTATGTTGAACACCAGCGTCGCTGATGGAGTGGAGTGTCAAAAAGTTTAGTAGAGTGGAATGTTATGGTGTGGCGTAGAGTTGAGTGGCATTTATTTTATTTATTTAATGTTTTTTATATAAGTGCAAATTTTACCTGATGGTGTCAGAGCGCTTTGCAATAGGACCAGTTACGTTCCAGACGGACACATTAATTTTAGTTAGACACGGGGAGATTAAGTGATTTGGCTAGAATCACAGAATGCTGAGCGTCCCTGCCGAGACTGAAACCTGGTTCCTGAGCTCCGAGGTCAACCGCCCTAGCTGTTAGGCCACATTCACATGAGTTACATAAAAGATAAAAAACTGAAAAAACTCTAAATTCACATAAGAATGGTAGTAAGTGCAAAAGTCTACTACAGCTACTAGTGGTTAGAGTTACATATTTTATTGCAAAAGAATCCGTAGATGACTGATCAAAAAGAAAATAGCCAGCTGAAACGGGGGTTCACCAATTGGGAGTAAACCGCCTCTAGAAAAGAACATTTCTTTTCTTGAGTCCGCTCACTCACCCAGGGTTGCCCCTAGGTGACATGCTTCATCATTGGGGCCATCCCAAACATCTACCTACCTGCTCCTATTTGGTAAGGATAACAAGCATTGGCGTAGCCAATAGGTCTAGCTTTTTGGACCCTATAAGTATTTAGTTATGCAGCAGAATATCCTTGGTGCAACAACACCAACTTTTGCATGGCTAAACACTTATAAGGTCCCAAATGCGAGACCTATTGGCTATGCCAATGCTTGTTGACTTTGGAGATAGATTGGTCACATTCTGTGGGTTGCTGTGGTCTCTACATGAGTCATGGGTCATGGGACAGGTTTTCTTTTGTCTACCGTGTTCCATGTGCGATTGCTCATGGAGAGGCCATTAGAAGACACCTCAGAGTGCGCTAAGTGTCACGGCCACCAGTATTTTGCAGCAGATACTGAATACTTCCTTTGGTTCTAGCCTGGTGTGGAGTGTGGTGAATCATGTGAAATGAAAGGTGTTTGAATGAGACAACCCCTGGCAGCCTCAAAGCAGAGAACAGCAGCAGTATGTCGAGGGTACAGTGTTAATTAAGAAAGGCCCACCAGAGTTGTGCTCAGCGGACGAGCGCGGCATAAAGGGCTACTTATTCGGTTAAAGTGAAGCACTGTTAATGGAAGAGTCAGAGCAGCCAGGGCGGGCAGTGCTGCGGAGTCCTGATCCAGGAGAGATTGAAAAGTATTTCTCGAAGCTGCTTTCATGATTTTGCATTTGGAAGGCCTGACCCATTTTTGCCTAAGATCACAAAGGTCATCAGCTCACTGTGGTAAGGGGGAGCAGCGCTTTAGCGTGTGGGGCCTATGTGGTACTGCTTGCTATACAATGAAGGGAACATAGAAAGAAAAGCGTGGTGCTGCAGTATCACAAAATGTCAGCTGTACAATGCTAAAAGAAAGGCACAGCGTAGAGTGAAAAGGGCTCGTCATACAAACTCTCTGATGTACTTTTTCAGTGTAAGAGTCTGCGTCCAGCGGAGATTGCTTTCACTTTGTTTCCCGTGGCCTATTGGAACAAGCGGGTGCTGAAGCTGACGAGGTGGGAGTGGGAGGGGGGAGTGGGGGCGGGCACAGTGGTGCGGCCGAAGTTGTAAAAGGAAGGAAGAGGGTGAGATTGAGAAAGGGGAAGATAGGGATAAAAGGATAACAAGCGGACGCAGAAGCTGACGAGGAGGGAGTGGGGGGGGTTAGGGGAGGGGATTCATGCGCTGTAGAAAGCCAGATGGCAGGGCAGCTGTGCGCGTTGTGTGAGCTTGTGTGCGGAACAGCAAGCTGGTGGCCGGCAAAGGTAGCTCTTTGAAAAGCCCCTTAACAAAAAGTTGAGCCGAGCAAGCAGCGCATGCGCTGCTCTAGGTTCGACCTAAAAAGGGGTTAATAAAAGGGAAAAATAACTGTTATGTAATTACAATCCGTCATTTTGACCTACTCGTTCCAAGAAGCGGTCCACCCTGGGAACGAGTAGATCGAAATGACGGAGGGTTGCTGAGCACAGGTTACTACAGGCCCCTCCACCCAGACAGACCATGAGGCGTATTATTGCAGCAAAATAAATACTACGGGGCCTATTAGGATGACGGGCGGACTTTGTCTGCCCATCATCCTAGCGGGGGTCCCGTGGGGGGGCATTAGGATGTGCCCGCCACAGTGGTGGGCACATACTGCATTTTTAGCATTGTGGCGGGTGGTGCTCTCAGCACTGCCCGCCACAATGCTAAAAATGCATTACAGCATTTGCATAAACAAAGTGGCAGGCACCGCGCGGTGCCTGCCGCTTTGTTTATGCAAATGAAGGGGGGTACCACAGTTACCCACCGTGTGCACCCCCCACCTCTCCTTCACTCTGGGGGCCCACAGGGGGCCCCCCAGAGTGAAGACCGCCACCACGGAAAGGCATCCGATTTGGGCCATCCTAATATGGCTGGCGGTGTCTATTAGACACCGCCACCATATTAATCCTTTTCCGTCCCGGCCGCAAGGCGACCGGGGGGGGGGGGGAAGCGGCGGACGGTCTTTCCGTCCGCCGCGGTCCCCCACCATTCTAATATGGCGGGGGAATTCAGGACAGGATGCTACCGCCGGCCTGGCGAGGGCAATCCGCCCGACATCCTAATGGGCCCCTACGTGTTCAGAATCAACCGTATGTATTTTATCCAATGCTCACACAATAGGTGTGCATTCATAATTTCAATTTCCATTTTCACTTTATTATAGGTCCTTCACGGAGTGGTACACATGGGGCTGGTCCCCACGCTGTCCTGAAGAAGAGGTTTAGGGGATACCTCGAAACATGTTGACGAAATGTTAGGGATTGTAATTACATAACAGTTATTTTTCCCTTTTATTAACTCCTTTTTAGGTCTCGCCTGACCCAGCGCATGCGCTGGCCTGGCGAGACTTTTAGTGTGTGGGTTGTCAAAGGGCTGCCACAGGCTTTTGGTGGCCTAGCGCTTGCGCTCAGGCGAGAGTGCACGCGCACAGCCACCATCTGTCTTTGATCGCGATCACTTTCACTTTCGTGGGCCGCGTGGCCGTGTCACTTTCATGGCCGCGCGGCCAATGCTTGTTGTTTTCTGCTATCACTACTCTAAGGTAAAATATTTTCATTTTCTTTTACTACAGTTTGTTTTGTTTTACAGTTCAGCACATTAAGGGTTAGATTCATTCTTACGTGAAGGGACATTATCTGTAGGGAGCCTCAGCTGCCCTTTAGGAAGCTGCCTCCTCCCCTCTCCATCTGACAGACCCCCCTTGGTCAAACTGTTCCTTGTCTTCTTATTCCATCCATGAGTAGAAACGCTATCAGTCAACGACACCCCAGATGTTCTGGACAGGCAGAAATGCCTTGCTGCCTTGGCGTCACTCCGATGCGCCAAGTGGTTCCAGGTTTGCATTTTGTTATTATTTGTCTTTTAGTAGAACATGTTTAGTTTTAAACTAAGTTAACATTTAAGATTACATTTGTTACTAGCTGTGCAGGACTTAGCGTCTGTCCAGGAACAGTTGCTAAAGAAGCACTTTAATGCCGAGGCACGACTTTCACGTAGCTGCTGCTTTGTGTTAAGAGTAATTGTAATCTGCCTGTAACTTAATTACGTAATTTGTAAACCAGTAAAACCATAAATAGTTTACCCTTGACAAATTAGCAGTAATTAATTTATTTTTTGTTCATTTTGAGGGATGCGTGTGTTTTATTAAATTTCTGCCCCTTACCCATTTTAGGCGAGAGCGAATGGTTTGAAATCTTGCGTCATAGTAATCTGTGTTCTGAGGGATCTCTGTGCTCGTGTTCCCACTTGGTCTCCTCTTAGAGGATGGGTAAATATCAGATTCTTTTCATTTTGCACTTGTGATTAATGGTATTCGCTTAGCTGGTCTAGACCATACGTATCCATTTCGAGTCCCTAATTGGGAAATTTCGATAAACCATGGTATTGGATGGGTGGTGGGTTAAACTTTTTTTTTTCCCCCGGGGCTTTGATCTGCTTTTAGTTGTTACATTCCTTAGAACGGCCACCAGCTGTTTTTTCGAATCCAGCTAGTCTTTTTTTATTTCTGGTCTGTGATGGATTGTAATGTAAATGATTGATTTCTACCTCCCTTTTGGTCAGCCTTTGGAACTTCTCTGCGAAAAGGCAATCGGAACCGCCAACCGCCAATTCTACTTTGCTTTTAAGATCTTGAAATCCCCCACCTCTGGTATAATATCTGGCCTGCTCTCGACCTACACTCCCTTGCACCATCTGCGCTCTGCAGGCAAACATTTTGTCTCTATACCACATGTGAAGAGGGACCTGGTGGTCATTCGTTCCGCGTTCTGGCTGCCAAGCTCTGGAATGATCTTCTGTCTCACATCCGGAGCATGGACAACTACTTGACCTTCCAAAAAGCGTTAAAGACCCATTTGTTCCCTTATTTAGTCCCCCTCTTTTGAACCACCTGTCTTCCCTGGCTCTTCCTGTCGTCTCTCAGGAGGTATACTTGCAGTTTAGTCTCTATTTTGCTCAGCGCCGGGACGCCCCGTTGCTTGGGCATCTGCGCGCTTTACAACTTATCTTAACATAACATAACATAACATAACAACAGGCCCATGGGAGCTGGCAAAGCTATTCGGAGAGTGCTAGAGTGCCTTGCATCTGGAATCCTTATGCCAGGTAGGTGGCTATTTTGTCTCCTTCCCATTATCCAGGGTCTACAGTCGATACTGAGTCGGAATAGGAATGCAATAGATTCTTCATTCAGGGTTTTGTCGTATTTACTTTAAACTGCTCAGTGCACATTTTTTATATTTGTACTTTTTTCTGTTGGTAACCATGGTTCTGAAATACTTTCAGTGCTTCTACCAAATAAACGTAATATTAGTGAGTCGCTGTTAATGGATATGCTTGTTTTAGCCGAGACCATTTCTAAACTCTAAATTACAACTCTTCATGAGGAGTCCTTAAATCTTTCAGATGGCCCTGGCCTCTATGACCCATGCGAGAAAGAGGCTACTGATGGAATTGGTCATCTGGACTTACAAGAAAGAGAGGACATTACCCAGAGTGCCCAGGTAACCATTTCTACAAACGTTGTTAGATTGGCCCATGCTAGACATTTATTTGGCCGCGGTTATCGCTTGCTCCTGTTTCAGTTGTTACCTTCTACATTTCCTGTTGTCCATCGATAAAATCAGGCCCATAGCACATCAGATTTGAAAATCTGGTTTTTGCTCCGGATTTCAAGGGTCTGACCCGACATTTGATTACTTTACTTTGTGGGTACCTCAATCGAATGCCCTTTTAATCTCTGGTTCAGACCAGTAAAAATCAAAGGGTCTGCTACACACAAGTCGGATAAGCAGCCTTCATCGTTGTTTGTGTCTCTGTTGCTTCTTAGGCCTTGCTAGTGAACTGATCCCATTTCCTTTTGGAATTGTAAATGCCTAGCTATTCTGCACAAACTCTGTACTGTTTCTAATATGCTCCCTTTGGTAAGCCAAGCGATGCAGGAACAACCCTTCACTTCATGCAGCGCTGTTGAAAAATCTCTTCGATTTTCGAATTAATCGGATCATTCTTTTTGCACCCTTTGAATGACTGCTAAGTTCCCCTGCATGCTACGTCATTTACTTGTTTTGTCGTTTGAGGCCGGGCTGGAGGGGCTTAACGTTCAACGCAGGAGAACAAAGCAAGAGTGCATGCGCTTGTGCAAGTGTTTATATTTCTCAAAGTAGCAAGCGCCTGGTCTGTGTTCCAAAGCTGATAAATCGATTTTAAGAATGACTTTATTAGAATGAGTGCACAAAGTGATGCTTTGCAAGCCATCTCCTCACTTTAAAAGTAAAAAAAATTGTTTATAGAGGGAAAGACTTGACATTTCTTACTTTTTTGACTTCCTAATTATTAGATGCCTAAGCAGCTCGACCAATGCGAGCTTGTCCTTTAAGTTCTGGCATTAGTCGTGCTTAATCCATGATCATTTCAGGACTAGCGATACCAGAATGCAAAGAAGACCGGGCCGGGGAACCACTGATGCATGGAATTTGGAAACTTGAGGCTCCTTTAAATAATTCACACACAAGTGCACGTAACTGGCGTGGGATAATCGCATAGCCAATAGGTCTCGCCTTTCGGACCTTATAAGTGTTCAGACATGCAACAGTTGATATTGTTGCACCAAGGATACTCTGCTGCATAACTAAATACTTATATGGTCCCAAAAGTGAGACCTATTGGCTATGCCAACGCTTGTTATCCTTACCAACTAGGAGCAAGAATAAAAGGTTAGCTCACTAGTTAGGTCAATTTAAAGTCACTCACACCACTCCCCCTATACTGCATTACACATATTATCACTACTAAGTGCTCCTACGTAACTCAGCAAGTTGCAGCACGCCCCAAACAGTCGATGTTTGGGATGGCCCCAATGATGAAGCATGTCACCTAGTGGCAACCCTGGGTGAGTGAGGGGACTCCACAAAAGTAATTTTCTTTTCTACTAGGAGAGGCAGTTTACACCCAATTGGTGAACCCCCCGTTTCCCTTGGCTAGGTTTGTTTTGATCTGTCATCTACGGATTCTTTTGCTATACTGTGATCACATAGGAGAGTGAACCTAGCTCAATTCTCCTCCTCCCTCTGTTTTTGAATAGAGTTACATATAAACAAGTTGCAGATTCACTCAAGGAAAAGATACAAACAGATAAACTCTAAATTCACGTAATAATTGTAGTAAGCACATAAGTCTACTACAGATACTAGTGGTAAGAGTTACAAATATACAAGTTGCAAATTCACTCGAGGTTACATTTTAAGAAAAGTTGAAGGGGAAGGACATATTTACATAGCTTGATCTTCTCCTCCTAAGATGTCCCCCTAAGATTATGCACATGATTCCTACACAAGTGACATAATACCTGGGCCATATACTGAATAACATGTTGGCGGAAAGAACCTTCCTGACTCATTGGAAACATGCCTCCATTTTGCCTTTGCTAAAGAAAAACAATCTGAATGCACTGGACCCGAACAACTATCGTCCTATCTCAAGGCTTTTCTTTGCAGCCAAGTTGGCGAAGAAAGTCATGAATCAGCAACTTTCAGAGTACCTAGAGGAAAGTCTGCTTCTGCACACCACCCATCACAGCTTCAGAAAAATTGAAGTACTGAGTCTGCCCTGGTAGTAGCCACAGAGGATATTCGGGACGTGCTGGACAGGACAGGAACGGCTGCCCTAATCCTGCTGGATCTTTCTGTGGCATTTGACATAGTCAGCCACAAGAACTTAGTTGACCGTATGCACAGCCTAGGGATTGAGGACGCAGCTCTAGACCTCCTCCAAAAAATGTTTTGTTCAACAGACAACATACTGTGTCGATGGGCAAATTTACAAGTAAGCCTTTTTCCCAGTCCTGCGGAGTTCCTCAGGGATCGGCACTAAGCCCAACACTTTTCAACCTTTATTTTGCACCACTCGCGACAATCATCAAGAACGCGGGATTTCATCTGGCATCCTATGCTGATGACACCCAAATTGTGGTGTCCCTGACAAAACCAGAAAATAACTCGGGCATGGCACTCAGAACATGTATGAGCAATGTGAGTAACTGGATGGACTATGACTACCTTTAATTAAATGATACTAAAACTGAGGTCATCCTTTTTGGTAACAACCCCTTACTCTGGACGCCGCAATGGTGACCACCCGAAGTGGATTCACTTCCTGAACCCTCTAACAGAGTAAAAAATCTAGGTGTCCTGATAGATACTGAACTGAAGTTTAAGGACCAAGTAAATAAAGTTTCATCAGCCTCTTTTCCTTTGCTAAGGCTCATAAAAAAGATTGAAAAATTCTTGCCACCTGAACTGCTGAGAATGGCTATTAGCGCATTGGTTCTCACTAAGATAGACTATTGCAACAGCCTTTATCTTACTCTCGCAGTGGGCCTTGAAAAGAGGATCCAGACGCTGCAAAACACGGCACGCAGAATCATTTGGGAAACTGCACCACTTATTACAGAAGTGGACCTTTACCATGTAGGGGCTAGTCCTAGTGGGTGGGCTCTTCTCCACAGAGGATACCCCTTCAGAGGCTCTATGGTCTGACCAAAATCAAGACAATACTGACTCTCACTCCTCCTCAGCCTCTAATGAAGCATCCAAACGTTAGAGGGATTAACTTCCCCCTGGAGGAGAGAAGAGTCCAAAAAGAAACTGAAAACTCTGCCTTTAACCCCAGTTACCGGGATTAGGGGAAGGACCTCTTTGATCACAAAGACATCAGGCACCCTCAGTCTTCGGAGTGGGAGCCACCCTCCTAGGTGGCATACTACCTCAAAAATGACTAAGGCACACCTTGGACAAGGAAGTGTACAACTAATTGAGGGTGGTTAGCTAGGGGCCCTCCATCGAGGTTAAGGTCACTGCAACGCCTGATCTAGATCCCACTTTTGGAGCAAGGATTCAAGAAAAAGAATCTTGTTCGGAGCAATCCTTCAATAACTTTTATTAACCGTTAAAACTGTAGTTGAGACAAAACTAACACGCACCAAACACCGACACAATGGAGAGAAAGCTTTACGCATGCTTAATTAACGTGGAATAAAATGCAACATGACTAAACCCGCTTTAATTCGGAAAAACGCTTTGCACATGTTGAGGTTCCGTGACAATTGTAAGTGGTGTTTTCGACTCGTACGAATATGGTCGAGTCTGGTATCTATGAACCGCAAATGACGAGTTTAGTAAGTGTGCGCAGTTTCGCTGTGCTAACTTAAACCGTTCGTTTGTTATGTGGGTTTTTCATCTGTACCCACGGGTTCCATCTTAGATACGGCATCCATTTTGTCTCTTGCCCTCAAGTAGCCAGCGAACGGACGTTGTCCGCTTCGCGACCCTGGGACTCCCAAGATATTTGCGGAAGACACATGTCCTTTGTAAGTGTCTTTATGACGAGGGGGATGCTACTGTAAAGCAGATGGCGCCGCTCGAGGCTCATCTTGCCGCACGGACTTATTGTCTCAGCCGTGCATCTCATTAGGCACGTCCCTTTGATGCCTGTATCTCGTGTTTCCCGATACCTCCCCTTTTACACCCTTTCCGATCTCCCCACTGTCTCCGTCTTCCTCTGCACCTGTCCTTGTTCCTATTTCGATCTGTTTTACTGCTGATTGGAATTTGCTAATGGTGGGAAGATGGGTTTTTACAGTTGGGAACCGCCAAATGTTTCCGCACTTATGTTCCGGACCTCATGTGTATCAAAGTGACCAAAGCGACCCCTCTGGGGGATAATGGTGGGAACCGGGTTGTAAACTTTTGTGTGCCATGTTGTCCTATGGGTAAAAACTGTATAAAAGGAGCGATCCACAGAACCAATTTGAAGCAGTCTCCCCAAGTTGCACGTGGTGTACTTGTCGTGACTTCTGTGTTCCCTGCAGCAAATAAACCTTGAATCTTTGACGCCGAAGGAAGTGTCCCGTGTCTCTGTGATTCGTACGCCGGAGCAGGTTACCCACGAAGGTCTCAGGTGTTGTGCCCTGGCACCGCTGGGTCTTAAAGAACCCAGTCCTTCAGTTGGCGCCCAACGTGGGGCTGCATCAGTGGTACCGGTCCAAGCCCGACGATCGTGAGGAACTTCGTGTGAAATCTCCGAGGGAAGGTGCACTCCGCTTCATCGATCCTGTTGTCGAAACAAGTGGCCCGAAGACTTTTCCCGCGAAGATTCCCGCCTCCTGACGGCTGCGACGGACTGCTGCCCTGACTGTAGACCTGTTTTGGCGCCTGGCGTAGACCTTGGTAGAGCGAGACGACTGACGGGCCTTCCTGGTGACGCCATCGATCTTTGAGTTAAGTATTTGTGGGTCGCTCCCAGAGTTCTTGGTTGTTGACACTTTAGCGAGTGTTTTTGTTGTTAACGCTGTGTGAGTGTTTTTGTCGGTGACACTTTGCTAGCGTACTTTGTTGTGTTGTTTGACGACTGCCGCCGCCAAAAACCGAGGGTTTTGTTCTTTGCTGGGACTTGGTAAATCCCGTAACCCTTGAAGTTTGTGAAACTCGGCTAGTGTGCAAGATGCCTGGTCGTAGTACTTTGTTTAGTTGTTTCAGACCTTGTGGTACGGATTCCCGACTGGAGGACTCGTGTCCGATACCTCCGGTTGGAACTCCCACTTATGAGCTCTATAGTAAGCATGGGCTAGGCCCAATTACCTTTAACGATTATTGGATTAAATACACGAAGAAGGACGGCGACCTTCGCTGGCCACCTCATGGTAGCTTCGAGGCCCCGATCTTGGATAATCTAGAGATTAAATTGTTCGAAAGAAAGTCAAGGCCGGCCATGTTTGATGCCTTTCGGTTGTGGCGTAAGGAAGCCCGACAGAAAGACATCAGACAGACTAAACGTAATCAGCGAGATAATGTCGCTACCATAGTGAAGAAAGCAGAGCAATTTCAGCGAGATAAGGAGGTTAAGGATAAGGAAGTGTTTGACAGATTACAGCGTATGACCATAGATAAATGTTACCCCGCTTTGCCTACGGAGTCGGAAAAGAAGGAAGAGCCAGTTGAGGATCCCTTAATGTCTTATCTTATGAAGTCGCCACCTCCGTACGTACAGGGTACCGCAGCTCCTGTGGTCCCTGCCGTACCTATTCTTCCGCCTATTCCTCCTCCGCCTGTTCCTCAACCTGCACCCGTTCTTCCGACTGTTCCTGCTCCTTTGCCTGTTTCTATTCCTACTGCTCCTCCGCTTCCACATACTCCTGCTCCCGCTACTGCTCCTGCTACTGCTCCTGTTTTGTTAACCCCTGCTGTTGCTACTGTTTCTACTCCTTCTCTTGTTAGTCCTGTATCGTATGCTTCTCCCTCTGTTCGTAGTCGCAATTCTCCTCTTGCGGCTAGCTTCTTTCATTCGCTCGGACCTGTTCATGGGTCCGCTGGTTCTGATGGTCCTCAGAGACGTAGTCAGCTTCCTGGAAACAGAGAACGCGTTGCGTTATATAATATGGCGATGGGTTGGATGGTAAACCCTCTTAGGTGTCCACCCCGTGTTGTTCTTGATACATTTTGTCAATTCAATATACCAACCCAGAGATATGTGTTTAATGAAATGTGTAAGTTCCTTCATGATCAGATAGCGGCCGATGCGCCTGACGAGGTGCTGACCGCCCTGTCTGATCTTCAGCTTCAATTCGCAAATGGACTGATAGTGGATACTAACGTTCGACGTGCTGTTGAGCGGTTGCTATCTTTTCGTCCCGCTCCCATCCCTCATGCATTGTTCGTTGAGGATATTGAAAAACAACCAGACGAGTCTGGCCAATATCCTATGCGTGAAGTTCCGCCGGTTTGGATACCAGCTGATCCTGCTGCTAACCCTGCGACAGTGGCGCATTTCCAGAGAGTGTGGATACACCTCCCATGGAAACGATCGGAAGTGCTACAGGTGAAGCAATCTTTGCCTGATCCTCGCAAAAATCCTACAGGGTATTATAAGGAATTATCGCAGCTCGTGGATGCTACGGTAATGAATCTTGCCGATATCGATATGTTGTTCGGCAATGTCGTACCGCAACCGGTATGGGCTAAGATTCGGCAGGAAAATCATCCAGCTGAATTAGGCGGTGATTGGGCTGCCATTGTAGCGGCAGATGCCGGACAAGTGGCTGCTACTAAACCTGACCAGTTGATCACTGCTCTTCCCCAAAGAATAATAACATTAATGAAAACTCTTATGCCAGCTATGAGAGTAAACTGGGACAAATTGTCAGCTTGTAAGCAAAAGAAGGACGAGAGTGTTTCCGACTTCTTTACGAGGTTCGAGGAAGCATTCATTGACCATAGTGGACAGGATATGGGTACCGAGGGTGGTCAGAGATTGTTTGTGGATAAATTTGTTTCAAACTTATTGCCCGATTTGAGCAATAAATTAAAGAATTCGGAAAGTGCATGGGCCGTCTCTACTTCGGCTCAGATATTGGCTACGGCGCAATATTATGAGAATAGGGAGAAAGAGGAGAACGACCGTGCTGACAAAAAGACGAAGGAACTGAAAACTAAAGTGTTGCTTCAGCAAGCGTATCCTCCACGTTCGAATCAGAATAATTCACAACAGAATAGATCGCAGCCGCAATCGAACAGATCCCAAACTCGTAATGACTCCTCCTCCCAAAGATCCTCGTTAGGGTACAATCAATGTGCTTATTGTAGACAGGAGGGACACATTAAATTCAATTGCCCTGTTTTGAATGAACGTAACAATGGTAACTCATCTAGAGGAGGTCGTGGTGGTTCGCAGCAGGCGTCACGTGGTAGAGGTCGTGGTGCTCAGAACGATCGCTCAGATAACTCATCTAATTCTAATAATTGTTTCGATCAACGTGGATCATCGCAAGGACGATCTGCGCAGTACAATGTAGACGATTATTACGTCGATCAGGGAACTGACGACTGTAATTACTAGGACAGCCATAGACAAGGAGAGGGAGTGGTATCAGTTCCGGTTGATCAGAGAGGGCCTTACGTCGCAGTTGCTACATCGGGCGTCGTTGAGCCTTTTCTGTTGGACACTGGTGCAGCGAAAAGTTCTATCATGCATTCGAAACTCCCTGGCGCACCTTTGTCTGGCTTAACAAATGTTTCCGTTGGATTCTCTGGCGCCCCTGTTAGCAATCCAGTTTCGCGCCCTTTGCCCCTTAAAATTGGGCCACGTGAGCTAGAAGCTCCGTTGATTTTGACTACGGGTTGTGGTGAAAATCTTTTGGGCCTGGATTTGCTTAAACGTTTGTACGCAACTTTGTATTGTTCTCCTGCGGGTGTAAAGCTTACGTTAGGAGAGAGGGTTGTCTCTCCTATGTATTTGTCCCTCGATAAGCTTCCGCCGGAATTGAGTTCTCTTCCTGCGTCTTTGTGGGCAACGGGTCCAAATGACGTGGGCCTACTTGATATCTCCCCTTATGTTGTTCAGTTGAAATCTAATGTGCGACTGCCACGTATTCCCCAATATCGTATCTCCCTTGATGGTGAATGAGCACTGTTAGCGATCATCTATGATTTGATCGAGAAAGATGTTATTGAAGAGACTCGGGGAAACGTGTGCAACAGCCCTGTGCTGCCCATTCTTAAACGTACTGATCCTTCAAAACCGCCTGTTTATCGCTTTGTTATCGATTTACGGGAGGTGAATAAAATTGTGGTTCCTCAATTTCCCGTTGTGCCTGACATCACGGCGCTACTGACTCTGATTCCAGCTTCTGCATCGTGGTTTTCGGTGATTGACTTGAAAAATGAGTTTTTCAGCATCCCGATTGCCGAGGAGAGCAGGGACCTTTTCGGTTTCTCTCTCGGTGGACGTAGCTTCCGGTTCAAACGCGCTCCTCAGGGCTACTGTGAAAGTCCATCTATTTACAGTCAAGCCTTGAAGGGTCAACTGGATGCGTTTAGGTTGCCGGTCGGTGCGGCCTTGATCCAATACGTCGACGACTTATTGGTGGCTGCTGATACTCAGGACATTTGCAAGATTGCTACAGTGTCGTTGCTGCAACATCTCTGTGAGTTGAATCATAAGGTGTCCCCTTCTAAACTCCAATATTGTTGTCAAGAAGTAACCTATCTAGGTCACTTATTGTCAAAGGAGGGAAGGAGGTTGACCCCAGAGAGAATTGCAGCAATTGCGCGAATGGCTGTGCCAATAACCCAAAGAGATGTACGTGCCTTTCTAGGTATCACGTCGTACTGCAGGCAATGGATTCCTAATTTTTCATTGCTAGCGAAACCATTGGTGGCTCTTACGTGCAAGGATGTTTCAACTCCTTTACCATGGACGGAAGAATGTCAGAAAAGTTTTTCTGAACTGCGTGATTCATTGTGTTCGGCTCCTGTGTTAGGTACCCCTGACTACAGTAAGCCGTTTACATTATATGTTCACGAGAGGGAAGGTTGTGCTTTGAGTGTCTTAACGCAACCTTTTGGTGGTAAGCAACGTCCATGTGCATATTTTTCCTCGACCTTGGACCCGGTAGCTAGAGCATTGCCGAGTTGTTTGAGAGCAACTGCGGCAGCCGCGGTCTCCATCCGACAATCAGCAGGATTGGTCATGGATAATATGCTTACGGTGATGGTTCCGCATGCAGTCGATACTCTTTTGAATCGAACGAAAACTCAGCACTTGACGAGTGCGAGGTTGTCTGGGTACGAATTGACGCTCTTGGCAAGCCACATTCAGATAAAACGTTGTAACGTTCTGAACCCGGCAACTTTGTTACCAATTAGCACAGAGTCAGATGAAGTAGCAGAACATGATTGCTACTTGAGGACTGAAGAGGAAACAAAAGGTCGAGTGGACCTTAAAAACACCCCATTGGAAGATCCGGATGGTACCTTGTATGTGGATGGGTCATGTTTTAAGTTGCCGAATGGCGATGTGACTACTGCTTATGCTGTTGTAACGTTGAATACTGTTGTTGAGACTGCAAGGTTGAATCAGAATTCTGCCCAAGCTGCGGAGCTGATTGCTCTTACTAGAGCGTGTGTGTTAGCGAAAGGGAAACGTGTGAATGTGTTTACCGACAGCCAATACGCGTTTGGCGTCGCTCACAGCTTTGGACGATTGTGGAGAGAGAGAGGTTTCTTGACGTCGCATGGTACGAAGATTCAGCATGGCCAGCTTGTGAATGATCTTTTGGATGCATTGACGTTGCCTACGCAAGTTGCGATTGTTAAATGTAGTGCGCATCGTAAAGTGACGGATGATGTTGGTCGTGGTAATGCGTTTGCGGATGAGACTGCTAAGGAGACTGCCCGGAACCTTAGCACTCGGATGTATGTGACGAGTTCGGTTAGGTGGCCTACAGAATCGAGTATGTGTGTGGACACTATCGAGAGTGTGAAAGCAATTCAGAATGAGGCCACCGAGACTGAAAAGACGAAGTGGAAAGAAAGTACGGGAAAGTTGGATGCGAATGGTTGTTGGATTGATTTGTCTGATCAGAAAAGATGGATGTTGCCGGATGCGTATGTGCTGGCCGTTGTGACAATGGCGCATGGGTTAGCACATATTAGCGCGAAAGGTATTTGTAAATTGTTGTCTCCGGTGTGGAAGAATGATGGCATTACGAAATGTGCTGAACGTCTGGTGAAGAATTGTATGGTGTGTATAATGTACAATCCTGGCAAAGGAACCCCAACTCCTCCTGGCAGTTTTGCTCCCCCTTCGTATCCCTTTGAGGTGATTCAATTGGACTTCATCCATATGGAGCGATGCAATAACCTGAAATACGTTTTAGTTGTGGTTTGCGCATTCTCCCGATGGATCGAGGCCTATCCTCTCAAAGACAATACTGCTTTGTCTACTGCGAAAATCCTACTGAAGGAATATTTTCCTCAGTATGGAATGCCTAGAGTCGTGTGGTCAGATAACGGAAGTGAGTTTGTTGGAAGTGTGATGAAGAGTGTGTGTAAGGGCCTTGGAATTAATCAGAAATTCCACAGCGCCAATCATCCCCAGTCAGCTGGATTGGTTGAAGGGTACAACGGCACCCTTAAACTAAAGTTAGCGAAGATTCAGGCTACGACTGGTCTTTCGTGGCCTGACGCTTTACCTTTAGCATTACTGTCAACTAGGGCGACTGTACACTCCCGAGTAGGGCTTAGTCCCTATGAAATAGTGTTCGGCCGTCCTGCGAATGTGTGGGGGGTTCCTAGGCCAGGAATGTTTTCTGATCTTGAGTACCCAATGTTGATCGATTATCTACATGACTTGACTGCTAAACTGAGGTTAATTCACCAACAGGTTTACGACGCATTGCCGACGCAGACGGAGGGTCCAGGCCACCAGCTCCAGCCCGGAGACTGGGTGGTGACGAGAAATTTTTCACGCAAGAATAACCTGGACCCGAGGTTTTCTGGACCCTACCAGGTGCTCCTTGTCACGAGGACTGCTGTTCGTCTCGAGGGACGTAAGAATTGGGTGCATGCCACCCATACCAAAAGAGTCCCCATCCCTTTGCCAGCAGACCCGTGGGTAAGGAGAGGCATTGCATCAACTGAAACAGAAACATTGTCGGCGTTTGTACCTTTCAGCGACGCACAGCCTGTTGGAGAATCCTCAGCGCAGCAGAAAGACACTGTTGAACAATTAGCATCGAAAGACTCAAGACCAGAACACTCAACTGATCAGCAGGACGCTGTCTCTTCAACGGATCCTTTGTTTGACAAGCAGACACGTCCTGGGAAAACCCGATGCTTTCTACGATCTCGCACTAAAGACTAATAAAAGATCCTGCTTTTCTGTATTGACAACTGCATTATCCCGTTTTCCGTGATCAGTTTTGAATATTCATATTACTGTGACTATTTTGTACATATATTGAGCTTCATTCCTTAAACTTTTGCTTTTACAGCTGAGAGACTTTGTTTTTGCATACATACATATTGTGCATTAAAGGCCGTAGGGCCGCGCGCGTACTTCCTTCTGGATAGTAGGTCTTGACGCTAGGTTAAAGGCCGTCGGTTCCTGGGAACTCCTAGGGATTGACTATTACTGCACAGAACGAAGTGCGTCAAGAAACGTTGCGGACGGTCATAGGGAATGGCATTCTCGAAGCTGAATGATTTGGAGGGAGCTCAGGTTCACAGATTCAAGCCGCAGCAACTCAGTCGTACCAAATGTTTTATATTCCAACTGTTTGTATTGTTCTTGACTGCTTCTGCATTATTGGCGGGTGGGGTGTATTATATGATGTCTTATTTCTTGCCCTCTGCTACACCTACTCCTACTCCTGACCCTAAACTTACCTCTACTGTTTCTTCCCATTCCTTTCATATGTTACCGGAACACGAGCAGGCTAGACGTGTAGAATTCCGCAACAATTCCTTTATTCAGCTCCTTCATCAGCATCAGTTAGTGGTTAACACTACTAATTGTTGGGTGTGTGGGTTGATGCCACATACTACGGATAAGGGAATTCCATATCTGGTGTTACCGTATAGTTCCCAAGGGTCAGCTCGAGCGTTTCAAACAATGTTTCGAAGCGCACTGGGTTTTCACCCCATTCGAGAACCACGTTCCCCCTACTCTGGTCCTACCTCGTATCAAAAACCTTTGTCGATAGCAATTGAGGATTTAGATAGTGATATCTATGATCCCTCGCTTATTCCAGAAGAAGAGGTACAGGCCTATAGGGTCCTAAGTAGAGGTGAATATAGTGCGTTCACTAGCGAAAAGCAGCTTAAAAGCTCGCCTCCGATATGGGTCGTACCCCACACTGGTAATTTTTGTCTCATGGGTCGTGGCCGAAGATCGCAAGCCCGACTTGGAGCAAGTGCTTGCACTGAAAATTACATTCTGCCGATGTTCTCGTCCCCTGTGTTTCTGGCTGCCAAGGGTACATACTTTATCTGCTATGATCGTGCATATGCATGGTTGCCCGCTGACTTCATGGGCTCATGCTTCATTGCAAATTTGTTGCCTCCGACGTTCACTGTAGATGCCGATTATCATAAGACTAGAGTTGTGCGAGGCGTAATTAGCGAAGAGGATACTGCCGGTCAAGAGGCAGGAGACTTTTTCAAGGGTTTCCTCCCGTTTTGGGGACCTATGGTCAATAGTAGGAACCTGAGACAGTTGACTCGAGTGGTAGAATCGACGGCTAATATTACTGCCAGTGCCCTTGGTAATATCACCACAGAACTTCAGGCGGATAGACTTATGACGTTACAAAACCGTATGGTTTTAGATGTCATCTTAGCAGATCGAGGTGGGGTATGTAAGGTGATCCATTCGAGCTGCTGCATTTTCATTCCAGATAACGCTCCTACTGTCTATCAAGCCATCTCGAGGTTGCATAAGATCTCCGAATCCATACACGTGGATGTAGGGGATTGGACGCTACTTGGGTGGTTTTGGGGCCTGATGTCGACTTGGGGTTGGAAGATTCTGATGATCATCGGAGTCGTTGTAGTGTTCCTGTTCACGTGTTGCCTTTGTGTGCAGAGTGGTCCTGCCTTATGTGGCCTCTGTGCTACAACGTGTATAAGACAACCACCTGTTACCAAGGGGACTCGGTTGGGCAGAGCTATGCTACAGCAACATCTCGATGGTTTGATGAATATCGAATATGATTCCGACTAGTGCTTGCCTACATGAGGGCAAAAGGAGCGTCTGAGGTTCCGTGACAATTGTAAGTGGTGTTTTCGACTCGTACGAATATGGTCGAGTCTGGTATCTATGAACCGCAAATGACGAGTTTAGTAAGTGTGTGCAGTTTCGCTGTGCTAACTTAAACCGTTCGTTTGTTATGTGGGTTTTTCATCTGTACCCACGGGTTCCATCTTAGATACGGCATCCATTTTGTCTCTTGCCCTCAAGTAGCCAGCGAACGGACGTTGTCCGCTTCGCGACCCTGGGACTCCCAAGATATTTGCGGAAGACACATGTCCTTTGTAAGTGTCTTTATGACGAGGGGGATGCTACTGTAAAGCAGATGGCGCCGCTCGAGGCTCATCTTGCCGCACGGACTTATTGTCTCAGCCGTGCATCTCATTAGGCACGTCCCTTTGATGCCTGTATCTCGTGTTTCCCGATACCTCCCCTTTTACACCCTTTCCGATCTCCCCACTGTCTCCGTCTTCCTCTGCACCTGTCCTTGTTCCTATTTCGATCTGTTTTACTGCTGATTGGAATTTGCTAATGGTGGGAAGATGGGTTTTTACAGTTGGGAACCGCCAAATGTTTCCGCACTTATGTTCCGGACCTCATGTGTATCAAAGTGACCAAAGCGACCCCTCTGGGGGATAATGGTGGGAACCGGGTTGTAAACTTTTGTGTGCCATGTTGTCCTATGGGTAAAAACTGTATAAAAGGAGCGATCCACAGAACCAATTTGAAGCAGTCTCCCCAAGTTGCACGTGGTGTACTTGTCGTGACTTCTGTGTTCCCTGCAGCAAATAAACCTTGAATCTTTGACGCCGAAGGAAGTGTCCCGTGTCTCTGTGATTTGTACGCCGGAGCAGGTTACCCACGAAGGTCTCAGGTGTTGTGCCCTGGCACCGCTGGGTCTTAAAGAACCCAGTCCTTCAGTGTGCAAACCAAAATTACGTAGCGATAACTTAACTAACTCGCTTTGAGAGGGAAAAATTCTCACGCATGCGCAAGAAGAACTAACGTGGTAGTGAGGCACCACATGCCTGGCATATGCTTGCTTGAACATCTGTTTATGATTCTTTTATTAATAGTGTGCATTTGGTCCTGTAATGCCTACGACAGAAGGAGGAAAATGGCGGTTGATAAAAATAAGTTGCGCATGTTCAGTAAATTCGTGAGATGACCCGATGACCGAAAAGCTGAATAGACGCCAAGGACAGAAGACGTGAGAAAAAGAAGACATGTATCACTAGCCTGTATTGAATGAAATTATTAAAATGGCAACAATATATGTATGGAAAGAGAAAATCATCAATGAGCCAAAGGGGAAGGGTTTGGAAGACAAATAGTACTTTATATAAAAATAAATATGCCAGCATAGTGTGATGAAGACTCCCCTAGCCTTGTCCAATCATATTTCGTATTTTAATAATATTTGCAACTATTGAGGGTGGGACATGTAGAAATGAAGACTATAACTAGAGTATCTTGGAATTTAGAGTAAGAGAGGGGGAAGATATGCGAGAGAACAGAAAGATAATCGAGAGACAAGCAGAGAGCAGCATTGAGAGAGCATCAAGAGAGAGAGAGGCGAGAGCTGCTGCTGGGTCGAGAGAGAAGAGAGAGCAGTCTGGGAAGATTCAGATCCATGTGAAAGCCTGATTAGATTTGAAGATTGCAGCAGAACACAGAGGAGGGAGAGAGTGTAAGAGAGGGATGCGCCCTGATGTGTCGGGTTTTGTAGAGAGGTCTAGTAAGTATCTGCCCAGTCCTGACCTTTAGTCTGTGTCTCCTGATTCTAATTTAGGAGAATTTGAGAAATAGAATTAATTCATTAGAACCAAATCCTAGGTTAACACAGTATGAAGTTTGAATGAATGGGAAGTTGAGGCATTTGAATGAGAGAAATACAAAGGAGGTAGAAGAATTAATAGAGGATTTTTACCCAGATGGCCATTTGATACCCGAGGGGATCAGATAAAAAGATGGAGAAGAGCTGTAGTAACGGAGGGTTTGTATCCGTTGTTGATGGCTGAGGAACAAGTAGGAAGTAAGTGTAAAGAAAAAACGAAACACATAGGTATGGTAGGAACAGAATGTGATGAATCTGATGCTGAGTAATTAGAAGACATTTTAGTTAAAAGACCTCCAATTAATCAATAGAATGCTAGAGATACAACTCCTAGTGCGCAAATGATGGGAACTCCATTAGTTCAACAAGTTCTATGTGATATAACAATTGCCCGAGTATTACAAAAAAAGGAAAGGAATGCATTGAATAAGACAAAAGAAGAAGTAATTCAGAAAAGAAATCAGTTAGGTTTGAATGCAGACGCACTGACAGTACCAGTAACTATTGGTCCTGTTATTCCATTATATGGTGATAAACGAGACACCCCGAAATTACAAACAGTAACAGTCCCACAGAATAGTATTAGAAAAGAGGTAGTGATGTTAGAGGATCAAAGTAGTTAAAGTGATTTGAATGTCTCGTTATTAGATCTCCCAAATCTTGAGGCAGTGACTGAAACCCAAAGAGAATTTGACCTGTAGATACAAGGAGGAAAGTACCAACTGTCACTCCAGTGGCAGGAAATTTGACTGGGTTCTCGCAAGAAGAATAGAAAAAAAAACAACCACAATATTGATGTAAGCAAGTTGAGAGTGGATTTGGATGAAATGATTATTGGTACAATAAGTTCAGACAAATTAGGTTTATATGGAGATGATGAATTGTTGTTCTTGTGCAAAAGTATAACTTGGAGAGCAAATAATCTTCGTGAGAAAATAGTAGAAGTGGCTGTAGAATTTGGAATAGATGTAGAAAAGTCACAAATATTGCAGAAGCCATATAGATCAGAATTCACTGAAAAGGATTTGGAAAGTTTGAACAGTCAGGAAGGAGATTACAGATAAAAGAATTATTTTATATTTTGAAGAAATGGGGAGATGTAGACTGATGGAGAGGTAGATGGACAAGAAAAAGTGATGAAGCAGTTACAAAGGAAACATCTACATTCCCATTAAGGGAGACAGAAAAGGTTGAAAGAGTGTGTCCAATGAGAGAAGTTCCTGGTGGTGGATATGTTCAAGTTCCTTGGACTAGACAGGATATTTTGTCTTTTACGAATGATTTTCCTAGATTAAAGGAGAAACCTGTTGAATGGTACAAGCAGGTAGAAAGGTTTGTGAAAGTTTCAAAGGATTTGTTGAAATATTTGGATGGCCTGTTTGACATAGTGGTACCAACTGATTTGTGCATGGAATGTAAAATTACTGTTGATTGGCCGACTGAAGAGTAACCCAGAGACGCAAAGTCAGGTGCGCCTTCAGAGATTATGATGAAAAAGTATCAACAGGTGAGTATTTTCTTAAAAAGAAAAATTCCTCCAAAAGAAACAGATTGGGTTAAAATAGACAAACCAACTCTAGAACCAAAGGAGTCAGTGCATGCGTATTATGAGAGGTTATTACAGGTATTTAAGCAGCATACTGGATTTTAAAATATTGGTGATAAGGATATGAGACATTATGTGTATAGATTTGTGTATAGATTGAGATTATAAATTAGTCAGATGATTCAGCAACATATGCTTTGCTGGCAAAGCAAGCCAATAGACGATATCTTAAAGTATGCAAAGTATTGTAGTGACGATATTGATGCAAAGCACAAGAAGGTGAAAGAGAAAATGATGTGGACACAAGTGAAGTTGGCAGAACAACAAGAGACAAATCATGGTTCTTAAAATGATAACCAGATGAATGGTTAGAATCAGAATAGTCAAGTATCAAATGGAAATAAGGGAAAAGGATGAATGAGTATAGAAGAAGCAAGAAAGAAATACCCTTGTCAAGCGTGGAGAAAGCATGGACATTGGAAAAATGAGCGTAGAAATGAAGAGGGGGAAGAGATGCAAGAGAACAGGAAGAGAATCAGGATACAAGCAGAGAGCAGCATCGAGAGAGCATCAAAAGATAGAGAGGCGAGAGCTGCTGCTGGGTCGAGAGAGAAGAGAAAGCAGTCTAGGAAGATTCAGATCCATATGACAGGCTGATTATATTTGAAGATTGCGGAAGAACATCGAGGAGGGAGATTGTGTAGGAGAGGGATATGCCCTGGTGTGTCTGGTTTTGTACAGAAGTCTAGTAAGTATCTGCCCTGTCCTGACCCTGTCCTTTAGCCTTTGTCCCCTGATTCTAATTCAGGAGTCCCCTACCAGTCCTTTGGCCAGAGGGGTGGTTTTCAGTATTTTAATTAGGTAAATATTATTTCTGTCTCATAATTTGCATATTATTTTGCAAATGTATTTTTGATTTGCATCTTTTGTCTCTTCATCTATCCACTCTTATGCATTGATTTGTTGAATGAGTTTTTGTGTCAATGAATGTATTAGCTAAATGAATTTTTCTCTCCCATATGAAGAATGATGGAGTTTGCACTGTGAATTTGTATTAATGAGCGTTCAATTTATGGCTGAAAATCTTAGATAAAATGTAGGAATCTTACCCAGAGTCTGTGGTTATTTCACTGAGATCTATGAATTAGTTAGATAACTGTTAATATCACCATCAACTAACTCAACTAATTTTCCATCGACCAGAGAAAAGAGTGTTGATCTTTAAAGATTAGTTAGGTATTAAATATTGTTCTAAATTGTTTGAGTTTACAGTGAGTTAACTAATCAGAACTTACTGAATTATAACACTTGACAGCGGATTTACCAGGGAGTGTGGATGAGCATATGGGTAAATGGGTAAATGTATATGGGCCCCATTTAAATTTTTTGTTTGTGAAGCATTCATCCCTGGCCTTGAGCTGGATCACCACCATGGTCACATTTACGAGGCAGCTTGTTAAAAACCCCAAGAGGGATATCTATAGGACCTATCGCTCATGTGAGAACAAGCTTCTCAATATCTTTGGGCAGATCACAAAGATCATGGGGATGGTGGAGGATGCGAACGATAAAAGTGATAGATGCCCAAAATACTCTCAGGTTGGGCCCAGAGGGCAGTTTGCCTCTTAGGAAATCCAATTGCACACTTTCCACCAAACTGAGACATTCTCTGTTCCTACGTGTAGACCCTAAACGTCGGAAGTTAGCCTCCACTGTAGCAGGTCCGGAGGTAAAAGGTTTATTGTTTGGTGAGGCTTTTGTTAAAGATTTTACCAAATTAGTGCGGGCCTTTGCAGCCCTCAATAAAGCTCAGTTCTCCTTTATGAAGGTGTTCAATCCTAAGGAAATGGATGGAGCCAGTCGTCCGGCTGCTTTGTCCATCAAGGTTCCTGCGGCAACCAAGTATCCAGGTGTATACTGACTGGAATGAGCAGAAGGGATATACACCCTTCTTCACCTCTAGGAACAAATTTTCTCAGGGTGCAGAGGCAGAGGGAGAGGACCCGACAGCTCCTCAGATAAGGATAATATTTTCTTCCCTTGTAATACTGGAGGGCAGAACAGTGGAGTATCTACACAGCTGGGAGGAGACATCCTCATAAGCATGGGTCATTCAGACAGTGCAAGGGTTCGATATAGAATTCTGGGGTACCCCAAGGTAACAGATAAGACCGCTACCCCTTTTCCTTTTCAGAGGAAGCTGCTGCCCTAATAGATCTGGATATTCAGAATTTAGAGCGCAAATGGGCCATAGGAAAATCCTTCCTCCATCCAAGGGGGTTCCTGAGCAATATATTCATTGTAAACAAGAAGGGCAAAGAGGTCCATCGAGTGGTCAATCTACAGGAATTCAACAATTGGTTGATATACAGACATTTCAAGATGGACTGCATCCATCTTCTGGGAGAACTTCTCAGGCAAGTATACTGGCTTATCAGGCTGGATTTTAAGGATGCCTACCTGTCGATGCTGATTTTTACTCCTCATTAGAGGTTTTTCAGTTTCTCTGGGGGTCCTATATCTGGGAGTTCATAGTACTTTCCTTCAGTCTGTCATCCACCCCATGGCACTTCTCAAAACTCCTAAAAAACAGTGGTGACTTGGTTATGGTCATAGTCTGCAGACTTAAAAACTTCCTAAGCAAGACCGATACGTCTGTTTCAATATTTTTCCCTGCAAAGCGTTTTTTATTAAGCTTGTGGATTAGGCCCCAGAAGTTTGTGACTCAGGTTGATTAGGATATTTACATGTTTGATACGCCAGTAAGTGATTGTTAAAATGACCTTGAAGTTAAAGCATAGTAGGGTAAGCTTGCATTTAGGAACACTGTCAATTTTTGCACTTTACATTTTACAGATTTTTTACCCATTTGGCTGTGAAGTTACCCAATTAAATGTATGCATTTCCATTGTTTTATCTCTATTTTAAAATGATTATATTTATGACATTATTTATATGTAATTTGATTATGAATATTTTAATTAAGAATGAGATTGTTGAAATGCATTTATTTTGTACACTTTAATGGGTTGAAAAAAAAGTTTGATGATGATGACCTAGACAACATCATTCTCATGGCTCAGGACACTATCTCAGCTCAAGCCAATATAGCAGTGTAGCTCTTGGAAGACTTGAGATTCAACACCTCTAAATCAGATCTGGTTCCAAAACACAGTATATGGGTTTCCTCATTTTCACCATCAATTCACGGGAGGGAATCTTGGAATTACCTCCGGTCAAGATCAAAGCAATCAAGAAGAAGTTGAGAGCTCTTATAACATTGGAACAGATCACTCTACACAGTCTGGCGAGGGTAGAAGGACTGTTATCATTCTCTAGCCAAGCTATTTGCTCAGGGCCATTGCATAGCAGAGAACTGCAATGACTGAAATGGTCTCACCTTCAAAAAGGAATATCTTATTCGGAGAAGGTAACTTTGACGGAGGAACCAGAATAGGGATGATCTGATGGCTCAACCACATGGAGGCGTGGAACTGCTGAGTGATTTTTGGCTCCATACCAGAGACGGTGAGCGAATCGGATGCCGGGGAGCCAGATGCGGGGATGTTTCATCAATTGAAAGGTGGTCCCAATTAGAGCTAGGTTTTCGTATCAATTGCCTTGAACTCCTGTAGGTTCCTTTGCGATTTGCAGCATGGCGAAGAACAGATTGAAGTGTTGCATCTTGTTGAAAATGGACAACATCTCAGCAGTGCAATACATCAACAAGCTGGGAGGTACAAGATACAGGACTCTGGTGGAGATAGAGAAGGACTTTTGGCACTACAGTCTAGAGCTGGAATTATTATTATTTTTTTTTAATTTTTAAAACCTTTATTGCACAGTATCAGCAAAACAAATACGGGCCCACAACCGTCCGGCCGGCCACGACATCATTTAAGCAATTTAGCAAGCTATACGGTGACTCGGTAGTACATTAATGCAATATAACAACAGCATGGGTTACAAGGATATCTTCGCGCTACCGAGAAAAAGGAGAAGTTAAGGTTGTTTTATAAAGTTTTTTTAAAAGTATATTGCAAAGTATAAGAACTAAGAAGGATCAGAGACCAAACAATCCACCGAAGACAAGAGAGGGCAACGTCCACCAGAAGAGATCCAACAAGCAAGCATAAGCAGAGTAGCGGCACAGGGATGGTACAACAGGATAAACAATAACAAAATACATTGCATGCCAGACGCTGCCCCCCTCACTCAGAACCACCCTACTGACCCAAGGAAGAAACAGAGAAAGGAAAAGATTTTGAGAATAGAGAGAAAATAAGGCCCATAGAAACTGAAACGGACAAAATAAACCCCCCCTCCAATCCCCCACCCTACACGCATGCAGAGGCTACGGCCTACCCCCCCCCCCTAGCAGTGTGTCTGTCGCCCAAAAAAGAGTACCCGAAATACAGATATAGAAGAAAAGGAAGAAAGAAAGGAATCATATAAAACCGGAGGAGGGCCATACGTATGAGCTCCCGACAGTCATCATGCACATTCTCGGCCGCCCATCCCCGGAACCCTGAACCAATGTAAAATAGCATTCAACTCCCCCGTCTATCCTCCGAAGTCCCAGCAGTGCAAGCTACCGCAGTCCAAGAGAGGGGGAACATCCTCAACCCTGCCCCCTGCGATCTGATGTATCGACGTAGTCCAGCTGTACCTGAGCCATCTTGGATGAGATGGGCGAACAAAAAGACCACAACAAAACAGGACGCCGTCCACCAAGGTCCGTCCATCTCAAAGCCATGTGTGCAACAACAGTACAAAAGAGGGCAACACAGTGCAGCAATCCTCTACGGTCGGTCGGCCAGAGCAGTAGCATCAGCTGCAAGATAGAGTAGCAAATGTCTCCAATAGACCACGAAGGATTATCCAGACATGGCGTCCGAAGATGAGTCCCCATCCACTGCACAAGCTCACAGACATCTGACCACTGCATCACCATCACAGTCAGCATCTCGGGGTATCGGGACCACATACCTCTAACGCCTCCGAGCACACCTGGGTAGGCAGTCCACAGAGCTCGGACACAAGGTGTGGCGCAGTGTCCCGCAATCGAGAATATACTCGGTCAGTCGAGGGCACAACAGAGAAAACAGCATCCAGACGGTTCCCTAGATCCCGGGCGTTGTCGCATAAAGCAGTTCGAAAATTACCCAGGGCCCTCAGAATGTCCTCAATCCGCAATGGTGCCTCAGGAGGGAAGGATGCAACAGGTCCCTGCACACGGGGCTCGGAAACTCGTATCAGCCCACGGGACTGGTCATCCACGTCTCCATCAAAGAGCTGATCACCTCGCCGGTGCTCCGTGTAGCACTGCCGGGGGCACAGAGGGAGCACATTCCATTTTTACACTATGCAAGTGCAAATGTAGTGTTAGCAGCGGCCGTATCTCCAGTTGCAGCCCGGGACCGTGAAATACAAGTTTCAAATGCTCGATCTTTAAAATGGCACCCACCACATCGCCGAGCGAGACAAGAAAGCAAACAAAGGCATCCACAAGCTGAGGCGATGATACAATGTTGCGATCGCAGCTGTGATATTTTCCCAGCGTAGAGACGAGCAGAGCGGGGCAGAGTAGGACACAACAGCGGAAAAACACAATGCAGCCGCTGCTCTCCGTCGGCCGTCTCGGCCCCGTCTATAATGGCCGCTGTTGTTGTGGTGGAGGCCGGCCGACCCCGAGGAACAAAGACCCGGTCAGCGCCAGTCAGCGTCCGGGAGAAGGCGAGGACGCCCCGCCGCTTCCATCGCAGGGAGCGCGCAGGGAAACACACCGTTGGAGTCGGGGTCGCCTCCCGGACCCGAAAACGCAACTCAGAGACAGGATTGCTGGCAGGATAGGTCACTAGAGCTGGAAATTTCAATGTCAGCGATCCACCTTTCTGGCAGTTCCAATTCAGTTGTGGACCTACATTCGCAATTTCTGACAGACTCCAGCAACTGGATGCTACATCCACAAGTATTTCTATTGCTGTGCTGGTGATGGGAGAAGTGTGGCTCAAATGGTTAGAGCGGCAGACCCTGATGCAGAGGTCTGGTCCGGGACCAGGGTTCAATACCCGCCTCTGCGGTTCTTGGGCTCAATTTCCTCGGACCTGATCATTCTCGCCTCAGTGCCTATTCTAATCATGGGTCCCACTCTGCAACTCTGGGCAATAGCTTGCTTAATCTCCACAACGGCCCCAACAGCGCTGAGATGCCAGGCTTCACCTTGGGGGTGCCCACGAGTGGACATTCCACAGGGAAAAACCAGGAAGGGTTCCTAAGCGGTGTACGGACAGCGCCGGGACACCTCCGTTGGAGGAAGCTATGCTCTTTACAAATGGCATTTACATTACATTACATTACATGGTACAAGCCAATCAGTGGCCTGTTTGAATCGAGACTGAGTGCACAGGTACTTCAAATCTTGACCTGGAGACCAGATCTAGGAGCCACAGAAGTGGAAGCATTTCATCAGGATTGGAGGAAGGGGTTGAATTACGCCTTTACTCATTCATCGTGATTACTAGGGTGGTGACTCAGACCAGACAACAACAAGTGGAAATTATGCTGGTGACTCTGTAAATCTCAAGCTTGGTTCCCTCTTCTACTCGAGATGTTGAGCGATTGTCGAGTGGTCCTTCCAATATTCCAGGGAATCTTACATGGACCAGAAGGAGAGGTCCATACTATGATCTGGCACAATCTACTGACCCTGATGGCATGGAGTATCTCAGGCAAAGATGGAATATGTCAGGACTTTAGAGATCGGCTTCCTCATTTATGGAGCTTGCAGTATCCATTAGAGATACAAATAGTCTTGGTCAGCCTGGAGCAGTTCATTTCTGGAAAGACACTTGCATCCTGTGGGTACCAAAATTGTACATATCCTAAATTGTATGGCAGAGTGTACTTCACCATAAATTCCTTTTTATCTGCTATTTCAGCAGGGCACATTCCTGTTGCAGGTAAGCCAGTTGGTTCACATTCTTTAGTATGTAAACTCTTAAAAGGTATCACGTTGCCTAACTACCCGAAGCTTAGCTATACACATACCTGGAATGTGAACAAAGAACTACACCTGTTTATGAGCTGGCCTGATAATTCCAACCTTTCCAGGAAGCAGCCGTTCGCTAAACTAACTATTCTTTTGTGCCGCACATCATGCAAAAGGATATCCAATGTAAGAGCTTTGGACTTAAAAGATAGTTCTTTGATGTAGTGTGATGTTTACCCTTTCCAATCGCAAAAAGACCAATATATGAATGGTCCTTTACCTTGTATTTCCAGATTCACCCAAGCTATTTATGGTGCGCTGTTTGCAAGAATATGAGAATGTGTCTTTGAACTACGGTGTGGGAGGCAGGATGAAACAGTTATTATTAGCCATTATTAAACCGCTTCAATTGGTCTCCTCACGCACTATGGCTAGTATGCAGAGGGTACTTCAATCAATTCCTTTTGAACTGCCATTTCAGCAGGACACATTCCGTTGCAGGTAAGACAGTTGATTCACATTCTTTAGTATGTAAACTCATGAAAGGTATGAGGCGATCTAACTGTCATTTACAATTGCACTAAGAACAATATGTGAATGGTCTTTTCTTTGCATTTTCTTCCCTGAGGCGGAAGCCGGGGGTTCTCCTCACTCACCCGCATTGCTGTCTGTTAGCAAAACTTGCTGGTAAAATTGATTTTAAAAATTGTAAATATCTTAAACGTCATTTTTATTTACCAAGCACATTGACTCCTGCGTGCGAGATTCACGTCGCACAGAGGCTCCCCACACTCGATCTTCCTCTCACGGCGCAGCCGAGTAAGGTGCTGATGCCGTGACGATCTCACGATCACCGCCGCCATATTACTGGGAGGAAAGGGTAGCGGTTCAGCTGCTGGACGCCTCCCGCCCTCCTCCACTTTGCATAAAGGGGGTATGTCTTCCCGTCTGCGCAGCGGGCGCGCCTAAGGCGCGCCAAAGGCAAGCCCGTCTGCGCCCGTCCGCGCCAGGACCGGCCCCAGGGCCATTACCCCTGGTTCAATCAGGGCTGCCCCTATTATCCAATACACGGATACCATGCTGCGTAAACTGTGTTCACCATATACTAGCAACTGCTGTAGGATTGACCCGGCCCTTGCTATATCAGCCCCCTCATATTCCTGCGCCGACTGCAAGGCCATTATTCCCCTGGTGAATAAAATACCCACCTATAGGAAGAAAAAAAGCCCTATATCCATCTCGATAGCACTCACCAACGTCCGCTCACTGGGAAAACACAGACAAGATATAGTCGACCTGATAAAGGAAAGGAATATTGATATCTTGTTTATGACTGAGACCTGGATGGATAATACATCTGACCCTGACCTAGTGGTCGCGGTTCCTAGTGGCTTTCGGTCTATAGACAAGATAGGCAGCGAAAAAAAGGAGGAGGGCTAGCTATTATTGCCCGTGACTCTTTTACTGTCAGGATTTCTCAGATCCCCGCTTCCACCTGTGAAGCCATGCAATTCCCTATTAAATTTTCCCCCTCTGATAATTTTAAAGGAATACTTATATAGACCGCCTGGAGCACGGTCAGAATTTCCCCCAGAGCTCAGTACCATCCTAGAACCCTCAGCCATTGAAAAATCCTTAACGGTACTGGGCGACTTCAATTTCCATTTGGAGAAATTTGAAGATAGGGATACCTTCTCCCTATTATCTGGAATTAACGTTCTGGGGCTTCCTCAATTGGTCAACTTCCCTACGCACGACGGCGGTCACACTTTGGACGGCATCTTTTCTAACCTGGAGGGTTTCCACATAACGTATAGCCTGCCACTAACATGGTCGGACCATCATGCCATCCTGGCCACTATAACCGTCAATGAAGCCACTATGACTACTGCATCCATGCTAAGTCGTGAACCTTTCAAAGCTTGGAAAGATATGGACAGTTCTATTTTAAAAGCTCGTCTTTTAAAGTCCCAGCCCATATTATCGACTGACCCAAACACTGCCACCAAGCAATTTCAGGACTGGCTGGGTCTTGCTACAAACTCACTGGTACCTCTTAAACAGGTAACAAGAAACAGATTGACTCCTTCTGCTCCTTGGTTCACAGATGAGCTTAGGGTTCAGAAACAACTTTGTAGGAACAGGGAGAGACATTAGCGGAAGCCATACAGCGATGAAAGCAAAATTCGCTACAAAGAGACGCTCGCCAAATATAAAGTAATGATCCCTGAGGCCAAAAAGAAGTATTTCACTGAACGGATAGAGCAAGCAATGAATTCTTCAAAACAGCTTTATGACACCACCAAGCAGTTAGCCGGATATTCCCCCGACTTAAACCCACCCCCTTCCCATTCCTTTTGTGATGCACTGAGCACCTTTTTCTTCACTAATGATATTTATACTGCATTCTCCGTCAAAAAGAATTCAAACGATTCCCCGACAACAAATTACTCCACACCTCCAGTCCTCTTATTTACTCAGTTTAAAGACATCACAGAGGCTCAAAATAGCGGATTTTATCTCCTTGGTCAAAACCGGATCAGCCTTAGATCCAGGTCCTTTTAAAATCCTTCCTCCAGTAATGGATGCTCTATTACCTGCCATTACTCAAATTTGTAATGCTATGTTTAGATCTGGGATTTATCCGGAAACCCTGAAAAAGACCCTTCTTAAACCCCTCCTAAAAAAGCCACATCTTGATAAGGATGACCTTAAAAATTACCGACCGATAACCAGTCTTCCATTCTTGGCGAAAGTTGCAGAAAAAGCGATGAATTCACAGCTATCTGAATTCATCGAGGAACATCACTTATTGGATAACACCCAATTTGGGTTCCGTAAGTTTCATGGCACCGAAACTGCCCTGATCAAAGCGGCGGATGACATCAGAGCCATTTGAGATCAGGGAGGAACTGCGGTTTTGGTGCTACTTGATTTATCTGCTGCTTTCGACATGGTCGACCATTCGATCCTGATCGACCGTGTTGGAAAAATGGGCATCCAACAAACAGCCAAAGATTTATTGGCTTCCTTTCTGTTCGGCAGAACTCAGGCTGTTACTCTGGGATCTATCCAATCGACTAATCTGTCTCTGCCATGTGGGGTCCCTCAAGGCTCATCCCTGAGTCCGACACTTTTTAACATCTATATGTCGGACCTAGCCAATATCATTCGTGCATACGGGATGAGCCTTACCTCATATGCAGATGATACACAGTTAGTCTTGTCCATTAAAAACAACGGACATAAGATGGCCGAGAGCTTCAAAGAATGTATGTTGGCAATTGGAGACTGGATGGCCTCCAATTGTCTAAAACTCAATTCCGATAAGACGGAGGTAGTCATTTTTGGACAACTTACACCAAGCTGGTCTCCTGACTGGTGGCCTGCGTCTTTCGGAACTTTGCCAATACCCGCCTCCAAGGTAAGGAATTTAGGTGTAGTTTTTGACGACCAACTCAATTTTGTCGCCCATGCCAATCAAGTAGCCTCTGCGGCGTTTCATAAACTACGTTTTAATACGGAAAATCACCGCTTTTCTCCCGGAAAATACAATTAAAACGTTGGTAAGCTCCTTGGTGTTGTCTACCTTGGACTATTGTAATGGCCTTTTCGCCAATGCCCAGAACAGGGTATTTGATAAAATGCAAACAATTCAAAATGCGGCAGCAAGATTATTAGCTAGAATTCCCAAATATAAGCCGGCCACCTACACTATCAAAAAACTTCACTGACTCCCAGTCAGAATCAGGATTAAATTTAAAACGCTCTGTATTGTTAAGGCTTTGCATGGACAAGGACCTCAGTTCCTCAGAGACCAACTGATTCTCTATCGTCCCACAAGGGTACTGCGATCCTCTACTCATTATGACCTAGTGGTGCCCCGTACCAAGACTGTCTCCTGGGGAGACCGTCGGTTCCTGGCCTCAGCCCCTAAACTGTGGAATTCTTTACCTTAGTCAATCCGGACCTGCCCCTCTCTTTGGTCCTTTCGTAAACAGCTAAAAACCTGGCTGTTTAACCAGTAATTTTTCCTTGATCATACACAGCCAGTGGAGAATCCGATGCAGATGCTGCAGCGCCGAGACGCCTATGGGCATTTGTTTGCGCTTTATCAAATTTCATAAATAAATAAATAAATAAATAAATAAATATATAAATGAATAAATAAATACCTTGTGTTTCTGGATTCACCCAAACTATGTATGGTACCTGTATCCAAGAATATGAGATTGTGTCTCATGGACTACGCCCCAATAGGGTGAAACAGTTGTTAATTGCCAGTACTAAATCACATTGAGCGTCTACTCACCCACTACGGCTAGATGGGTAATACAAGAGGTAGGCATCGATATCTCCATGTTCAGTGCCCATTCAGCCAGGAGTACGATGTCCTCTAAGGACTACATATTAGGAGCTAGGTTGGAACAGGAGACTGGTCTTCTGATTCCACGCTTACGAGAGGTTACTTCAAGCCAGTTTCACAATTGGCTTCAGTGGTGATAAGTAAGCTTTAGAACAAGCATAATTGAGCCCCAGGTCCTGACATTGAATGAAAAATTTCCCAGCAAGCATGAAGGAAACTTTCACTTCTATTAAAGACATGAAGGTGAAGATTATCCTGCCCTTACTTCTTCTCAGATTCCCTCCCGATTTGGAAAGAGAACAATGATCTCCGTTGGCATATGTATTTATCAGGTTTTGTTGTGTAGTTCCTATAAAACCTATATAGGATCTGCACTTTTAGACAACATACACTGTAGGACTGGTGTCAGACTGATTCTGGACACCCCCACTGGGTATGTTGACCTGTGTACCAGCCAGCTCACAGTGCCACTAGAAACTCCTCTTACCAAGGAGAGAATAGTTCTTGGCAACTATCGAACATGACAACCCTGATCCCTTAGAACCGTGGAAACAGTGCACTAATTTTCACTCAGTTACTCGTGCTCACTTAGCCTCAGAGAGATACACAGAATAAACGTTATGGTTGTTTTTCAATAAGCATTTATTGAACAATGGGTGTTCTGGTGTAAAATAGGTGTGCTGAAACAACCATTAGACAGTAACAGATATAAATGATTAGAAGCACGAGGAAAGTAAAAGGATTGGAGATTTCTACCATTTTGCTATAACCATGAATACAGGCAAGTATATAAAATACATGACAATAAAATGCGTACTCCTACGATGCCACCCTAACTAGATGTACCTAAGAGAGACTGTGGGACCCCGTCTTGGTCTTGACGCCCCGCAAGGGATGTTAGACCACTGTGAGCTGCAGTATCTGCATGCAGGAAACTCAGCTTCTCATGTCAGTGTGTGTGATGGCAGTGAAATCCTGATCTCCTCTGTTTGTCTCAGCACAATGTGATGTTTATATACCCAAAGGTCTCCCCAGGAGTTCTACCTTGCTGTGCCACTTGTCTGACTTAGGATGACATCGGTAATGAACTTTATACATAGATATTATACAGGAGATGGTAGTCCTGCTGAGTTTCCAAGAATCCTCATGCATAATGTATGAGACCTTTTCCAGGGAAAATCCTGTGTTCTGTGTGCAGTGTTATATCTAGGTAAACGGTCAGTCCCTAAAAACAGATATGTATGTAATGTAGGGAAGAATATAGGTGAAGGGTTAGGATATTACCTCAGCCTATATTGGGGTGCCTCTATGGAATATAACACCCACTCCTCATCCGACTGGACAACATAATTGAATTCAAACATACTACTAGGCTGCCTAGGCATTGGTATGCAAACAACTATAGTAAAACAATAGTTTTGCTATAAAAAAATTAAAAAAATCTAAAATATGAAAAAAGGTAAAACATTGTCCCTCAAGCAATAGCTCTAATGTGTCCATATACATAGTTCGAATCACTACAAGCATCAGAAAGGCATGCAGGTCATTAAAAAGTTTCAATTGGTTTGAAGTACCAATTATGAGTTTAGTTTTAAAAAAAGGCATAATTTTTCCCAGCAAACGATGAGCCAAATGTTTATGTGTCCTGGTTGGTAGACGCAACATCGCTGTTGCCTGCCATCGCAGATGGCGTAACACCTCACAGATCACATCAATTGAGCACAGATGATCTTCCGTATAGCCTGCAGCCGATGCTGGGGTAGCCTGTGCGCCATCCAAGGCCTAGGTGTCAGTGGAGGAGCCGGTATCCATTCTAACAGGAGCAGAGACTTCCTGTGGAGGCTCTAAGAATGCCGCCATCAACATAGGAATACAAATGGGGGTGGGGTCGCACACTACTCACACACCGGCGGTGTCGCCCCTAAGGACTCTGGTCAATGTAGGAACGTGTTCGCGATGCATCATCTTTCGATCTTCTGCTATCTTCGCTGTCTTCGCCATCCCTGGACACGTGTTTCGGGGTATCACCCCTCGTCAGCAGGGATAGGCCGTGTTCTGGGGTTGCCAATGGCTGCCAATTTCTGCCAGGTATAGTACCACTCAGGCGCGTAGGTGCGGGATCCCAGGCTCGTCAGCCCGCTGCTCAAGGGAGCTTTAAAGTTACAAATGGGGGTGGGGTCGCACACTACTCACACACCGGCGGTGTCGCCCCTAAGGACTCTGGTCAATGTAGGAACGTGTTCGCGATGCATCATCTTTCGATCTTCTGCTATCTTCGCTGTCTTCACCATCCCTGGACACGTGTTTCGGGGTATCACCCCTCGTCATCAGGGATAGGCCGTGTTCTGGGGTTGCCGATGGCTGACAATATCTGCCAGGTATAGTACCACTCAGGTGCGTAGGTGCGGGATCCCAGGCTCATCAGCCCGCTGCTCAAGGGAGCTGCCATCGGCAACCCCAGAACACGGCCTATCCCTGCTGACGAGGGGTGATACCCCGAAACACGTGTCCAGGGATGGCGAAGACAGCGAGGATAGCAGAAGATCGAAAGATGATGCATCGCAAACACGTTACTACATTGACCAGTGTCCTTAGGGGCGAACCCGCCGGTGTGTGAGTAGTGTGCGACCCCACCCCCATTTGTAACTTTAAGCTCCCTTGAGCCGCGGGCTGACGAGCCTGGGATCCCGCACCTACACGCCGGAGTGGTACTATACCTGGCAGATATTGGCAGCCATCGGCGACCCCAGAACACGGCCTATCACTGCTGACGAGAGGTGATACCCCGAAACACGTGTTCAGGGATGGCGAAGACAGCGAGGATAGCAGAAGATCGAAAGATGATGTATCGCGAACACGTTACTACATTGACCAGAGTCCTTAGGGGTGAACCCGCTGGTGTGTGAGTAGTGTGCGACCCCACCCCCATTTGTAACTTTAAGCTCCCTTGAGCCGCGGGCTGACGAGCCTGGGATCCCGCACCTACGCGCCGGAGTGGTACTATACCTGGCAGATATTGGCAGCCATCGGCAACCCTAGAACACGGCCTATCCCTGCTGACGAGGGGTGATACCCCGAAACACGTGTCCAGGGATGGCGAAGACAGCGAGGATAGCAGAAGATCGAAAGATGATGCATCGCGAACACGTTACTACATTGACCAGAGTCCTTCGGGGCGAACCCGCCGGTGTGTGAGTAGTGTGCGACCCCACCCCCATTTGTAACATAGGAATACGCTTGGGACAGTGTAGAACATGGGCCGTTATCGGTTCCAGTAAAGCATCAACGTCCGATTGCGTAACTGATGGAAGTGTCAGAAAGGGATCTAACACTCACTCTTCTCCGCAGCACAGGCATCGGAGAACAGGTAGGATGCAGTCCATCCAGACTGGTCTAAATGACAGGAACCAAAAGGTGCTTAGTTGCCGTAGGCGAGGTGTGCCCAGATGTTGTACCATGCGATCACGGTATTTACGCTTCAGGAATGCTTTTCTCCATCTCCTTGGTGACTGGGGCGTACATTGCGTAGCAGAAAAACTACAATCAGGATACCTGCTATTAGGAACAGGATCTGCGGAAGTCCTTAAAAAATGCTTCAGAATACAGAGTGTATAAAGTTTAGTATAACTCTGAGGACCGCCTGAAAGGTGCTTAAAAGTCCCAAGCCTATGGTCTTAAATAGGTGGACTATACCCGTTGTATCAGACATGTTAAAGATACGACTTTCCGTTTCTGTGAAATGGAAGGGGAAGTTTGTACGTATGAGTGCCTGTATCTTAGCTGAGGACCTTGCGATCTGGAGATCAAAAGTCTCTCCTGGCAAAGGTTAAGGGCACGGTTTTCTGTAGAAGCACGGCTTCCATTCTGCTCAGAGTATCGAACTATATAAAGGAAATATTCAACAAAGGCCATAGCGGCACCTCCCTGATTGTGTGTGTGAGTGGAAAAAATACTTGCATACAGCAAGTAACCCTGGAGCTCAAGGGACGAGATAAGCGATACCCAGAAGCATCCCACAACAACCTTGTTCATACAGCATCAAGTAACTCCCATTTGAAAGTAGCCTGAATACTGGGGTAATCACGGCTGCTGAGGTACCCCTCAAGTGACAGGATAGGTTCGCTACTGAACCATTGTAGGCCCTGTGCAGCTTAATATCCTGGCATATGAGAGATCCACTTAAAGCATTCTCACATTTTGTGCAGCTTAGAAACACTTCCAGATCCCCACTCCTGCATCAAAATCTCTACATGAATTTCCAAGATTCCTTGATGAATTCCCTACCCATCGCTTCATATCTGCCTGCCTGTTGTTATTCTAGACACTACTGAAACTGGAAAGTAGTGACCGGTACCACAGTAAAAGGTAATCTATCCAGTTTTTCAATATGCAACATTGTATATTTCGCTTGCCTCTGTGCCATTTTCATCTGTTTTTCCGTTGGATTGTACGCAGAAAATGGTGACTCAATGTTGATTAAACTCCAAGGCACATAACCTGCATGCAATGATTGCAGCATCCAGCTCAGCAACATAACAGAACGTAAATGTGATTGCCCTTGCTGTAGTATGGACAAATCTTGTTATAGTACATCAATCGCAGATGATACAATGCTACACAATGAATAAATCTAGGAAGTTAACGTAATCGGGCTATTGCCAACTACGGCTAACGCCTTTTCTAAATTGATCCTATCTGTTTCTCGTAGACTCTCCGCCGCTTCTTGTTGGGAGATTTTCCAAATTTCGTTATAGACAGCATAATATAAATGTTTTTGACCTGGCTTTCTGGGACCTAATAAAAAATCCCGTAGGTCCACAGCCTCTGTAAGTAAGGATAAGTGTTGTTTCACCTGTGTTAGTGTGGAGGTTTTTATCCAATCAAGGCATAACTTCCCAACACTGTATGATGTCACCACACTAGGCGTGGGCGGAAAATCCGTTCCGCTCGCGGATTTTGCGGATTTTCGGGAAATCCGCAATCCGCGAGATTTGCGAATTTCCCGCAAAATCCGCAAATCCGCGAGCAGCGGATTTTGCTCGCACTGCTCGCACTGTTCGCGTGAGTTCGCGCCCCGCGAATAAGTGCAAAATTGCAGAAATACGATCTTAGCAAAACTGAAAGTAACTACTTACCAGGTTCAAAAGTTCAGGCTCATCATTAGTAGCCATTTCCTGGAGTGCTTCCTGAGGGGCCCCTCCAGAGTTCAGTTGCCAGTTGAAACTAGTATGTGACCCTGCTCTGAACCTCAGAATAGTTACACATATGCCACAAAGGTCCTGAATTACAGCTAAGGGAGACAAGCAGGAGCCAGGCTGGAAGTTAAAATCCATTAATCAGCCCCTAATTCATTATTGTCAGTTGGGGCAGGGCAGGTGTTGTAACTAATTTTGCAACAATGAAAGCACTTAGCAAGTGCAAAAGATCACTAATCAGGGCGCACTAAGGATGCAGGTGCCAGCTAAAAAAATATTCTGTGACACATGAATCAGCCCCAAATTAATTCAGGTCACTTGAGGCAGGGAAGGTGTGCTTTGCTTTGCCGAAAATAATGTACACTGGACAACCAGAGGGTGTGGTGATGAAACAGAGGGTGGCATGGGTGGGCCAGAGGGTGGCATGAGTAGTCAGAGAGTGGCAGTGGTGACAGAGAGTGGCAGTGATGAAGAAGAGTGTCCCAAACAGGCTGGACACGTAGAAACAACAAGTTCGCGAAACTTGCGACCCAACAGGTAAGTTCGCAATTTGCGAAAGTGTACAAAACCCTCGCGAACTGGCAGAAACACGGGCGAACACAAAAAAAAAAAAAATCCGCAAATTCGCGGGAATTCGCGGATTTTGCGGATTGCGAATCCGCAAATCCGCAAAATTCGCGAACGCGAGATCCGCAAAATTCGCTCATGCTTACACCACACCTGGATGTTCTCTTTGTACATAGTGTGGGTCTGGCCTGTGGGGGAAACAACACTTACAATGCAACTTTTACAACGCACTACCTTTACAACAAAACCTTTACAACGCAACATCAATTACAACGCTTGCCATTGCAACGCAACCATTACAACGAATGTCACTACAACGCATACCACTACAATGCATGTCATTACAACGCATGTCATTACAACGCATTCCATTACAACACATACCTGCACTATCCAACACTTACCCTACAGTTGCACCCTTTGGAATTAGAATAGTAATTTTTACCCCTACACTATCCAATACTTACCCTACTGTTGCACCCCCTGGAGTTAGAATAGTAATTTTTACCCCAACACTCTCCAACACTTACCCTACTGTTGCACCCCCTGGAGTTAGAATAGTAATTTTTACCGCTACACTATCCAATACTTACCATACATGAAATGTAATGCTATGCGTTTTAATGGTATGCGTTGTAAATGTAGTATGCGTTGTAGTGGAATACGTTGTAAAGGTAGTTTCAAAGAATTCATTGTAATGGAATGCGTTGTAATGGAATGCGTTGTAATGGATGTTGCGGTGTAAAAAATGCGTTGTAAAGGTATGCGTTGTAAAAGTATGCGTTGTAACGACATACATCTGGCCTCTGGATACTAAACCCTTCGGTGGTACCCCATAATCTTTCCTGACATCTGTTTGTGTATGTGGGCCAAACCAACCATCCCTTCCAATTGGGGTCTAATCTATTGTATTGTAAAATGTCATCTAATGTAGTCCCTTTTAGTGATGTTAAATTACCCTCGGTATATGATGGTGTAGGAATCCGAGGTGTGTTAAAATGCTTATTCTTGGCTATTCCAATACAGGAAGTCTTTTGCACAGTATCATTAAGGAATATCATCTGCTGAGGAATGAGGCATGCTCTAAATAGCGCTTCTGTCCCCTGGACTTGCCAGTCTTTAGAACCCCAGACTGATTTTAAGTCTATAGTGTCTTTCCATAAGTCAAAACCCTGTTCAGACAGTTGGGTAATGAAGGAAGCAGAGTAAATCTGTTTGGTGTTAGTCAGCATATTTTACATTGCGGATGTCGGTGCAACACTATAGTAATATGAGGTTTAGTCTGAAACGTCAAACCTTGAAAAATATGAAAATATTTGTGCAAACGTTTTCTAACTACTTTTCGGTGGTGCAGGGCAATGTTCCCATTGGTGATATGTGAAAACATTCCTAGGGGTACTCGATTTGTATAAAAAATGATTAAATCTTTGTTGTCTGGATTGTGGTCATGTTGAGCAGCAGCAGCGGGAGACACGGACTGGGGTTGAATCGCTAACCCCCCCTAAGGACTCTTAAGCAACTTCTCAAGTTTCCTGCTTCGCGGGAAAAGCTCGTACCCTATACCACCAAGGGGTGAAGCCTGAGAAAGACTACGTCACCCACAAGGCACAGCGGCATAGTGTCAACCTCCCGCCACGCCCAGCCCAGAGCAGACCAGGTGATTTAAATCCTCACCGGACCCGCGCACCACGGGACAAGCCGGGCGAAGCCCGGGCCAAGGGCGGGCCCGTCTGAGCCCGTCCGAGACAGTAAGAGACTGGGCTGGGCCTACCCCCTTGGTTTTTGGCTCTTTGTTGTCATATAGTTTGATTTTTATATATTTTTAATGTCATAATGTATTCCATATATTAATTTGGTTGGTCCTTTAAATTTATTTTTAGACAATATAATCCAAGTACAACCATAGACATCTAAGGAGAATGTCACTTACAAATCCTAAAGGCGATAAAATGGGAAAAAGGGGTGGTGGAGGTTTAACCGGTACATTGGATGACTTTATCACCAGGGCAGCTTCGAAACTGGAGAACGAGATTGAATTAACTGTGCGTCGTATTTCTCTGGACCCTGTGTTTCAAAGAAGGTCATCATTAGGGAACATAGCACTGGCCCGGTCCCCTGAACAAGTCTGCAACCAGAGCGTCCCAATATCTCAGGTCAATCAGGATTTATCCACTATTTTGGACCTAAGTGGAACTGACGCGAGTATCGATTCTTTCATGAGCTACCCTAGGGCGGGGTCCCAGTCTAGGCACTCACCAAACACATGATCTGGTGTTAGAACGGAACTCTTCCAAAAGTACGCCAGCCTCTGTCCACAAGCGTAAACGCGGTGGAAATCAACAGAAGGGAGGGGGCACTAAGAAGAGCAAAGTTGCATCCCCTAAATGCAGGGATAAGCCTAATGCTGTAATGAATAAAACATCCACACACTGGAAGTCAGCATGTAAAATTCTAAATAGTCCTGTGGTAGCAGTAGTCAACAGCATACCCGAAGAAGCCAGGGATACAGCTTGTTCGTTAGAAAAAGTCAAACAGTTGGTTAAATCCCTAATCCTCCCTCTATTAGAACGGACCAGAAGGATATGTAGTCAGTTAGAAACCCATCAGAAGGCTATAGAGACAAACTCAGAAATGATAAAACAGCTGGGGGAAGTAAAGTTGTCTCAACACATTGCACCCACCCTACCCAACCCACCCAAAAGTATACAGAAACCTGCTTCTAAGGAGAGGTCTAGTAAAGGGGAAGGTGAAATGTTAAATCATGGGGAGGTAAGAACCACTGGTAAGGCCCCCAGGTTGGTGTGTCAGTCCCCTAAAGGTAGCCAAGCCGATAACAACAAAAATGGAACCACCAAGGGGTTAGATCCAACAGCTACTATGATTCATCATGTCAGAACAGAGGCTAAAAAAAGCATGGGAAATATAAAGAGAGTTGATCTCCCCCCTGACTCCTATCCCTATGTTATTGTTTTGGCTGGTGTTCCAGAATGGAATCAAGAGAGGGTGGAAACCTATTTTGAATTACAAAACAAAGTGATGTTTTGGTTAGGGAAAGATAGGCCCCTTAGGCGAGATTTACATGGGGAAATCATAAACGTTCGGAGAGTAAGCTGGGTGGGTCACAAAGTAAAGCATGTTGAGGGAGACTGCATCATAGTGAATTTTAGAGATGTATGTGTTGCAAAATTCATTAGTGGTTTCCCGAACCATGACATCTCAGGGGGAATTCTCTCCTTTGACCTAAGCTATTTTTATCCCCCAGCTCCTGCAGCGGTTGGTAGCGGGAGAATGTTTAACCGACCTATTGATAGCAATTGTTTTCAAATAGGGAGTTGCTTCAGGGCTCCTAACATGTATAGAGGTTTGCTCCTTAACAACCCGCACTGTGATCACCCAGCAGGGAACTTATTTAACGTTCCACTCATTAATCGTTTTAAACCGCTGTCTGATCTTGGGTGGGTGCATTGACAAATAAGAGATGAAGTTATAGTGAACAGTAATGAAACCTCCCTGCCTATTCATTTAACGTCTCAACAAGTGAATTTGGGCCCATTGATGACCAAAACGATTATCTTCCTGAAATCCATCATATAGCCCTCAATTGTGATATTCCAGCAACTATAACTTGCCTCTCAGGTGGAGTGGTTCAACCACCTGGAAGTACAGGTTTAAAGTTTGTAACTTGGAATATTGCCTGTTTAAGAAACAAACTAGATGATCCAATTTGGAGAGAATTTATAGATGCGGCCGACATTATTGGGCTGCAAGAAACATGGGATACAGAAAACATCCTTAGCTTAGATGGTTACTCTACCCACTTCATCCCAGCTGTAATATCTAATATGGGGAGGGCTAAGGGTGGGTTGGTTATATTAATCTCTGCCTCTATCCCTGGCACCCATACCCAACTTGCCACAGGGTCGCCATATTGTATGGCAGTACAAATAGCTTGCAAAGGGGCGTGCAATATTCTAATTGTTACTTTTTATAACTCATATGATAGAGCCACTACGACTGACCATCTGGTCTTGCTAAATCTATTCTTGGCAGATTATAGGGAGATAAATAACAATCTTTGTCTTATTATAGTTCTGGGCGACTTTAATATTCATGGTTGCCCAGATAAATGCCTGTCATTGGACCAATTAGGCCCCTATGAGCAAGGTGATACTCACTTTGAGCACTCGGCACAAGGTGATATCCTTGAAAAAATCTTGGCAGACAATGGTTGGATGCTTCCATCAAGGGAGGACGAGGAGATACCCACTTATAAAGGGAAGGGAAGCCAGTTGGTTATTGAATAAATTTTTATTAGTTTAACGTTGGTGGACAAGACTCATGGTTACTCGGCAGTTTGGTCACATTATAGTGACCATAACCCAATGGTTCTCAGTATCACCGATCTAATTAAAAAGCCCGAGATAAACCATAATAGGACTAGTAAATTTTACATGCGACCAACAGATCAAGTTCGCAGAATTAGATGGAACAGAGTTGTACCGGAAGACTTTTTAAATAATCTTTTTACTAAACTAGAAACTGAGCTCAATACTTGTATGAATTTCGAGGCAGGGAATGCGGAGGTACTAGAGGCTTATTCCAAAATTTGTACCCAGGTCGTAGCCGATCTTAGACGGCCATGTAAAATAAAAGACCTGGATGGAAAGGGCTGGTTTGACCACAATTGTTCATTAGCTAATCAGAAGCTAAGGGCCACTTTGAAATGTAAACCAGTCGATAAGCCCACCGTGGCTGTATTAAGGAAAGCTTGTAAAATTGCCTTGGAATCTAGGAGGCGAGAAATTAGGGAAGCAGCCTGGGAAGATTTAACCTCCATAGATGTGCTTAAGAATAGCTCCAAATTCTGGGTCGTTGTAAATAAACCCTTTTTCACCGATCCTTGCAATAATCAATTGGACTGTGGTATACAGGAACAAGTGTGGTGCTCTTATTTTAAATCAGTGTATGAAGGGGAAAACTTAAGGGAGGAGATAACACCTACCCCTATTAAGGATCACTACACTTTGGTGGTCACGGAGACAGAGGTGGCAGACGCCATCAGGAAGTTGACAAGCAATAAGGCCCCAGGCCCTGATGGCGTTCCGGCCGACCTCTTCAAATCAGATGTTAAGATCTGGTCTAGAGTTTTAACTAATCTTTTTAATAGGGTATGTAAATCAGGGATCCCTGTTACCTGGACTAAATCAGTTATCGTACCAATTTTTTAAAAAGGTAATAGAGGGGAACCAAGTAATTATTGCCCGATCTCACTTATTGATTCTGCCGTGAAAGTTTTAGGACGAGTGGTCTTATGCAAACGTACAGATTGGTTAGCTGAAACTAACACTCTGTCTGGATTACAATTTGGGTTTAGGAAGGGACGAGGCACGATAGATCAAAGCCTCAACCTTCAACTACTAATTGGGAAGTACACAATTGCCAAAAAGGGCACGTTATATATTTAGCCTTTATGGACCTTTCCTCGACTTTTGATCGAGTGAATAGGTCCAAACTGTGGGGGTTGCTCCTGAAGCTTGGCATCGATGAAAATATTGTGCACTTCCTTGCAGATTTGCATAGGGACCTCTCCGCCACAGTTAGATATGATCGTTTGGGTAACTGTACGGGCAAGATCGGGATCTCAAATGGAGTTAGGCAGGGTTGTATTTTGGCCCCCCTTCTATTTACCCTTTATATTAATGAGTTAGGTGCTGTTTTAAGTGAGGCGTGTAAAGACATACCGAGGGCTGGCAAATATCTTATACCGGCATTGCTTTATGCCGATGACGCCGCTCTTTTAGCCCGCACAGCAGTAGGGTTGCAACACCTTTAAAATTCGTTTGCAGATTTTATGAAAGTGTTAGATCTGAGTGTTAATTTTTCTAAATCGCATGTAATGATTGTTGGGAACAGAGGTAAAAAAAGAATTAAGACCTTGCATTGTGAAGGGAATGTTCTTTCTAGGGTCTCCAGATTTCCGTATCTAGGGGTCATTTTTGATGATAATTCCACATGGTTACCTCAGCTGGTTGCAAAACGTAATGCCTTTGCTAGGTCCATCCTGGCTGTTTTGGGATTTTCCCGTAAACTGGGGGTGAAGCCGTTGCAGGCTGTGTTGAAAATATATGATGCCAAATATGTTTCTTTAGCCATGTACGGAGCTGAATTGTGGGGGATTAAAAATGTAAAGTTGTTACAGGTGGCTGAGGATAAATGTTTGAATTCCATCCTGTCTGTCCCCCAGTCAACCTCCGGGTACATTGTTCATCAAGAGTGCGGGGTAAAATACCTAGAAGATCGCATAGCCATAGCCCCGTTACTAAAATGGATCTCAGTCTGGTTGAACCCTGAATTGGAGCTGAACCATGAGGTTCTCAAAGATTGCTTGGCTCTAGAGCATGTTAATTGCATCCCTTGGCTGAATTATGTTAAAATATTTGCAGCCAATTTAGGTCGTCCAGAATTATTTGACCTGCCACTTAAATTAGTGAAGGGGGATGTGAAATGGGTGAAGGACACATATAACTTGATGACACTCTCGGCTAGAGAAGGTAATGAACTGAGTAAACCCACAGTAAGGGCACACCAGCTATTAGTAACCACAAGTGATATTGAACCCTATTTAAGAATTGTTAACAACTCCAATCACCGATTCTTGTTAACAAAATTCAGATTGAATAAATTCCACCTTCTCATAACAGAACGTCCAGTCTGGACTAAGGAGACGGACCTGGAGATCTGTTCTTGTGACGGATTTTCCATTATGGATACCGCTCACTTTATTTTCTTTTGTGAGCATTTTCATCCCATTCGCAAAAGGTTTATTATCCCTCTTATTAAGGACAAGGGGTTCGCACAAGTAAAACCGGCCCTTCTGTATTTACAGTTGTTGTCGAATATTTGGGTCATTTTTAATGTAGCTAACTTTCTGACTATAGCTATGAGATTAAGGAAGAAAATTGTATGGACCCACTGTACATAGCGGTAAATATATTAATTGTACCAGATCATTCTGTTTTTAAATCTTCTTGTATATGATATCTCTAGACTGTTACTTCTTTTTAATGGTTGATTTTAAATATGTCAACGTACTGTAAGGATTGTTAACTTGTATACGTTTTTTGTATTTAACTATGGCACTAACTTTTGATGTAATATACTTTTATGGTTTTTCTATTATGAACCGAATAAAGTACTTTTTGACTTTGACTTTGTATAAAAAATGATGACCATAATGTTAATAACAATACAATGTGTTAAATTCTGATGTGTCTTCTAATATTTCATTACTAGAAACTACAGCAGGTTGTTCTAAATCAGACAATATATTGTTCACAGTTTCAAAATCCCAATCATCTGCAAATGTACTGGAGGTAATGATATAATTTAAGGAAATTTTAAGTAAATGAGGTACTTTTAAAGTTCGGTTGGAACAAATATATCATAATCAACCTTGTCCCATCCTATACTATCAGGTATAGGAACTGCTGTAATATTCACTGATGACCAGTCTTTTTGTTCCTGATGCAATGAAACATGAGGTTTCAGGATCAAGTTCACTTTTGATGCTGCAGAACTTTGGCGTGGCTAAGTTCCATTAATGAAGCATGCAAAAAACAGTTTTAAAGCCTATCCAGAGAAGAAAGAACAGTATACCAGTGATTACCCAAAGTTCTAGCCAAGGTGACACCACGTATGTTTTTGTAAGAAAAATGATGAAGTCTTTGATTTGTTGTTGACGAGATATTGGGGCTGGCGTTGTTTCAGGTTCACTTGGATCCAATTAAAAGGTATCAAAGTCGATGAAATAGCCAGATGCATCTATTTTAGGTAACTCAGCAGGTTTTGTTGAACTTGTAGATTTCTCTTTTGAGGCATATTTACGTAGACATCAGTGTTAGGTCAAATTGAAATTTGTTTTTCAATTTTATTTTAAATTTCTGTATCTAGAGGAACGAGTTCCATGGCATTGTTGCATAGTCCATCATTCCATATAGGAGACTACTCAGGAACCCACTAGGCCTACTATTCAGTATTGGCCACATAGTGTGGTTTGATCAGATCAATGGAGACAAATCTCTTCTCTTTTTTTCTGGCAGAAGTACAGTTCTTGTTCCTTCAATGGCCAGGACAGGTACAGGTGATGGCCCAAATTCTTTTTTGTCCACTATTTTTCCCCTGACCAGATCCCTGATTTTAGATATCCAGACAGGTCTTGCTGTGCCTGACTTGACTTCCCCATTGGTGGTCTGCTTTACCTGCATATGACTCTGTAGTGCTCTGGATTCATTCAGATCCTTTAAAACAGCCAAACATTTATTAATGTCAAATGGTTTTTCATCCGCCACTGTGCCTCTACAATCGAAATCAGATACCCACATTCTTGTCCCAAAAAGGACCTCATAAAGAGTGACACCTCCTAGAGAACTTCTTGGCATGTTATTCAAAGCCCGCTGTACCCCATATAAATAATTGACCCAACTGCAACCAGTGCCTAATACTCTAGCTGTTAATGATTGCTTTAAGTCCTGGTTTTTCCTCTCCACAACCACATTTCCCTTGAGATGGTATGGAGAGGAGTACCACATTGCAACACCCAAACTTCCAATGGCTTCCTTGTAAGCCCTAGAGCTTAATGCAGGGCCACAGTCAGAATGTAATGTGGCAACTGCCTTCGTCCCTACAAAGACTCTCAGGTCTTTAATAACAATTGAAGAGTCAGCTGAGCGCCGAGGCCATACCCATAGAAATCTCAAGCAGGAATCCATTGCAACCATGATGTGCTTGTAAGCCCCATCAGATTGTAAGGGGTCGCAGTCGTCCAAATAGACAAACGCGAGTGGTCTGTCTGATATTAGCAATGGTGTCTGCGCTGGACGTGTTATGGTGAAGCCCTTCATTTGTTAACAAATGTTGAATTTTAAGATGTAATCTTTGGTCTGCTTTGTTAACCGTAGCCACCAATAGCGTTGTTTCAGTAAAGAAACTGTTGCCATAACTTCAGCGTGTGCAGAACCCAGACTCTCGTGTGCAGCTAATATTAAGCCCACTCTGCGATCCATGATTGGTATTACTCTATCCCCCACTCCAGGAATCTGAGAAAATGGAATGTTGTTTGCATCTAACTTGGTGGGGTACTTGAGTGGATATTTTTTCGGTACAGCCGAGTTATTGCGTGTAGCAATGATAGCAACCATAATGTCTCCGTCTATTCTCATCTTTGAAGGAGTGATTGCAGCTACAGAAGCTGTATATACAGCCCCTTTTGTGGCTTCATCAGCCAATGAATTTCCTTCAACGTGAACGGCATTACATTGATGACTCAGCGTGTGTATCACGTGAGCTCTTGGTAGTTAGTTTTTCAACTCAGCTACCTGTGCTAATAGCATTTTGTGCTTAATTGGGCCACCTTTTGAGTCCTTAAATGCATTCTGACCCCAGTTGTGAAGATATTCATTGTATGACTGTACACAGTAAAAAGAATCACACACGATTAGTGTGGGGAATTCTTGATTCGTATTTATCAGTGCCAGTAATAGGGCTTTTAATTCTGCCAGCTGAACCGTGCAGTCTCCGAGAGACTGTGTTTTTGTACAGCTTGGGTGGAACTTTCCCTCCTGCATACAACCTTTTACAATCATGCATGCGGCGCTGTATCCTTGTTTACTTTCAATGGCCGGCTGAGCAGATCCATCAGTGTAAATTATGTATTCATACTGATCTAGAGTCATTATTTCATTCGGGAGAGGATATTCTTGTTCAGATTGCAGAAATGCTTGTGTTTTTAGATTTGGGTTGTATCTGTATTCTACTTCTGATGCAGTGAGAGAATTAGCCCATGGTATCCATCTCAGATGTAAGGCTTTAGCATTTGGAACGCTTGCCTTTGTAGCAGCCTCTAAGGCCGGTACCGGAGACACGACCATTATTTGTTTTCCCTGAGCCAGTGCTCTTTCTCTCACTACAGCAGTTTGTACTGCTGTCAGAATGTTTTCTGTAGATGCAAAACGCATCTCAGCATTCTTATATAAGTGTGATTTGTATGCTATGGGTACTGTTTCGCCTTCATTGTATGTTAGGTAAATGTACCCAGATCGACCCGCAACTATACGGATCACTAGGTTGTGGATATTTACATGTGTCTGTAAGTGTTTAGATGCTATCATGTCAGCTTGTAGGGAATGAAGGATATCTGTATGTTCCTGTGTCCATTGCCTAAAAAAATCAGGCCTTATGAAGTCGTAGAAAGGTTTAACCCTTTCTGCGTAATCCAAAATGTATGTTCTATCAAAATTCAGGAATCCCAGTAAAGATTGTACATTTTTCAATAATTTTGGAGGTTGGAGCAGAGCACACTTTTCTAAAAAAGTTAGTTGCCAAGCTTTTCCCTTCACTTTAAAGCTCATATCCCAATAATAGGACATTGAAGTGGGCTATTTTTGATTTTTTAAAGTTGAATTTGTAGCCTTCAGAGGCGAATCCCAAAATGATGGGGCTCACCCTGGTCAAGTGTTCCTCTAGGTCATCATCCGTTAGGTAAAATATTGTTAACATAGGACAAGGCCTCTTCATCAAGGTTCTGAAGTAACTCAGTTACCCATGCGGAAAACAACCCTGGGCTCTTCTTATACCCCTGGGGGAGTCAACAAAATTGCAGCTGGGACCCCAGCACTGAAAATGCTGTCAAATATCCTCTCACAGGCACAATATTTTGGCAGAAGAATCCCTTTGAGATATCTAGTGTTGTTTTATATTTTTTCCACACAATGTTATTCATCAATGCGGCACAGACAGGCATATGCATCAACCATTTTTGCAAGCACAAACGGTGTGATTTGCAAAAAACAGCCATTTGCGCTCACACAAAGGGCAATTGTGATTCAGCCAGGTTCAAGGCACTCGCAATTTGAGAATTTGCAAATAATTGCGCTTTCTCAAATTGCGATTGCATTTAAGAAATCGCAATTTGCGATTCCTTAAATGCACTGCAAGAACAACTTTAAAATAGCGATTTCGCTATTAGGGGGCGCAAATTACCATGAAGTTCAACTTGATGGTAATTTGCAAAAACTTTGAAAAATGCACTAAAGTGCATTTTTCAAACTTGTAGGTTACACACACACATGCCTTTGGGCATGTGTGTGCGCAACATCTGTGGACAGAGCAATTTCAGGGGTGCAACAGGGTGTGCTTTAGACACCTTTGCACTCTTGAAATTGCAAGCGCAATTTGTGGGTACTTGTTGGTACTCGCAAATTGCGCATGCAATCTCCCATTCAGGAATGAATGGGAAGGCATTCCTTAATTGTGACTCGCAATTTGCGAGCAGCATTTAAGGAATGTTTGGGAATCTCTATTTTAATAGAGATTCCTACATGCATAGGCTTTTGAGAGTCCTTAATTGCGATTCCTTAATAATCGTAATTAAGGACTCGCAAAAGCTTTTTGTTGTTGCATGTGCCTGTATGTGCATTTTGTACTGAAAAGGTTTTTGTGAATGAGTTTAGATGTCTATAGTCTAAAACTAGACGATAGAGGAGTCAGTTTCATTATGCGAAACAAAGGGTTATTCATTGAAGAGGTGCAAATTTCAATCACACCCTGGTATTCAAGTTGATCTAAGATCTCCCTGACCTGTATTTTTGTTTCCTGTGTTATTGGATACTGTCTCTGTGGAGTTGGAGTAGATTTGTATGGTATCTTGTGGTGGGGTGACTCTTCATTCCACCCAACCTGATTGCGATTTAGTACAGGAGCAAGGGCCACCGCCCACTTACGCACGTATCTGTGCTTTAAGTATTGGGGAACGAGGTCGGAAAAAGCCAGCATAATTGCTGTTTCTTCCTTTGGGCAATCTATAACAATAGAAGCCGGCAAATCTGTTTCAGCTAAAAGAATGTCGTAGCCAAAAGTCAGGTTCTCCCAAAAGAAACCTTTAATTTTTCTGGGCTAGTCCCCCTCCATTTGGAGTGTTATTTCAGTAACCTGTGTGGGACACACTCTAGTATCAGGCGTTTCCACCGTGATATGTTCACTCAACTCCACTGTCACCAGTAATTCCATCAGGTTCTGGCAAGCTATTGTTACTTCTGCTGTGCTGTCTAGCATCGTCAGAGCCCATTCAGTTCAGTAGTTGAGTCCTCAGAATTCTGAGCATGTCTAACTTTGAGACCTGCTACTTTCTTCTTTTTGAATTGAGATTTTGCTTTAGGCTTTTCTTCTTTTAGAAAGCGTAGTCTGAAGTGTGTTGTACGTCTCTGGACTCTGTACGCTGTTCTTGTCTGTGTAATGACCGTACTTCCCTCTCTGAGTTTTTCGATGAACCCTGAAGGGAACGAGAGGAACATGTACGTGTTAGGTTTTTTAACGTTGTCCCTATTCCTAAGGTTATATCTCCTTTCGGAGGGCTCCTGTTGATGAGACCTACCTCTGGATTGAGATCTATTCTCTTTATTCTTTTGTTGTTTGTTATGATCCTATTCCTTTCTTTGAAGAAGCAGGTGTTTGCTTAAAGGTATACTTTTCAGGACTACCCATCAATTGAGGCTTTATCGCTCTAGCCCCTAAAGTGTCTCTGCCCAATTCTGCATAAGCAGTTTCAATTATTTTAGGGAATTCATGCTGGTGTTGCAGTGGAGTGAATTCTCTCAGGTGTTAGCGTATTGCCACTGATGCTGCTTCCCCTTTAATATTTGCTAATATTATAGCTGATACCTGGGCAAAATTACCTAGTAACTTCATCCCTAAGTTCAGAGCAGGTTCTGCTCCATACTCGTTCTGTACTTGTTTTAATACATCTGGTATTACTTCTAATGGCAGGATACCATGAGTCCTGGTATATATAGTAGCAAAAACTGTACCCCAAAAAGGTACAATCCTCTATTTCAGGGTTATTCACCTGGGCAAGCAGATTGTTAACATTCTGTGTTTTTCATGTGGGCTGGTGTTTGGAAATACTGCCTTTAGCTGTGTTATTTTCTGAGCCACCCAAAATGGCATTTGTTCACTTTAGTGGGCATTTCACCCATTAGCACGTGTAATGTTTGTGGTGTAATTTTAGTAGTTGATGTTTGAGTCGGACCTATTGGTGTAGCCGTTGCTGGCCAAACTGTGAGTGTCCTCATCATGAACTGTGTCATATTTCTGTAAAGTTTTATTAGTTCTTTATGAAGTGTAAGTAAGTCTCCTGCTGTCATCGTTTCAATGTCAGGATGTAGTGTATAGGCAGCTAATACAGGCCATGTTGCACCATCTCTTCCAAGCCTTACTTTATTTCTTGTATGGGGTAGGGTGCCTTTAAACCAGTATAAATGTTCCTGGTAAGTGAGCGAAACTTCAATGTCCTCATACAGACAATATTCGTTCGGTCTGTCATTTTCTGTGTAGTAATGAAATGTCTTTGTTTGTGCATTTTCCTGTGGGAATGTAACCCATGAATAGAAAACCTCTGATTTAAATGATTTGTGTACCTCAATCACGAAGGTTACTGGCCCACCCAGTGCTTAATTTGTAAAATATGAAGTGCAGGTGCTCAAACCCACTTCCCTTGGCTCCACCCACTTCAACCAATGGCTCCACTCACTTACGCTAGTTGCTCCACCCCAGTGCTTAATTTGTAAACATAAGTGCCAGGGCCCTTTTCGGGAGATCTCGACAGCCTGCACCACACATTGCCCCTGCCAGCGCTGCCAATGACCGTTCCAACACAACTACTTACCATCTCACCCCTAAAAGTGATACAATTCAGGCTATTTTAATGTATTCTGACTTATTAAACACAGTTGTTGTGCTCTTGTGGGCAATATTTTGCAGACATGGTTGGGATTTTAATTTTAAGGTAAATAAAAATAGAGAGAAAGAAAAAAACACGCTTTTGCAATGCAATTGGTCTCGCCTTTGTGAAAGTTAAGGCTATTGGCATTGTAAATGGCATTGTTTTTTACATATTTCTTTTGTTTTTAGTGTTGAGGATGTATGTTGTATGTAGTGGAACTATGTGGTTTAATTGGAATTGTTAGTTTTGTGGTGTGTAGTGTAATTTGTGTGGTGGAATTATGTGGCATGGTGAATAGATAGTGGTGAGAGCATCGCTTCTAGAATATTAGATTTTATCACAGTGTATTGCAACATCTGTGTATTATAGTACAGTGCATGTCATTTGGGTATATTTCCAGGGGGTATTTTCTATCGTCCAAACATTAGGGATTGTTCTATGAGCATTCGTTATTGACGTGCCTGTCTTTTGCTATGTTTTTCTTATCCACACAATCGTGGGAGCCCATAAGAAAACTGTGGGTGTGTGTATTTACAGAGAGGTGACCTGTAGGTGTGATCACTGGGTGAGCACAGACGGGAAATAGGGAGCTGAGAAAGATGGCATTGCCAGGATCAGTGCGGTATTTGTAAAGACACTAGGGAGATTGGCAGCCATGCGTGTTACACTGTGACAACCCGCACACACGCATCAGCAATGGAGATGTATGTGGCCGGCAGCAGCGTCACTATAACTCCCGGGGGAGTATTACATTTGTTTTAACAGGAACAGCTTGCATAAACTGGAAGCCTCCAAACTATGCATGTAGTTCAATAAGTTCTGATTCCAATATTAATAATAAAAGCCTATCATTACAACTGTCACAGATTGAGAGGCATTAGAAACGAGGGGCGACAGAAAATATTTATACTGGCGAACCTAAATGTAGATACAGTATGTACTCAAAGACCCAGAAGAAACACGACGGAGCTATACAAAAGTCCGAAAAGTATCTTTGTTTGCACAGCAGCGTGGTCTGGGATTAAAACGAATTTGATTGGTAAAAAGCTTAAGCATGAACCTTTCAGGTGATGAAGTAAAGCACAAGTGACAATTTGCAATGTTGACTTGGATTTAATGTTTGTCGTGTGGTAAGTCTAATTTCGGGTGAAGAAAATAAAAGCTTGAGAAATGATTCACTCTACCTGGCCAACAACTACGTGTGCGTTCCTCGTGTCCTGCTGCACTGAGAGGTGGCAATCCGTAATTTGGAGCAGTTTAAATGGCAAAGGGGGCCATATTGCATGCATCTGTCAATCAACCTCAATGTCCTAAAGCACAAACAACCACCAGGATGAGGTAGGTTAGAAAATGTGAGACTGCACCACCTAATTGGATGACACAGTCAAGTGATCTTCCGCATACTAACACCCACACAAGAGATTCATAGACTTTCTCAAAAGTGATGATTTTTTTCAAGATATGAAATGACGTTGTCAAACGCCAATCAATACACAGTGACTTCAAGGAGACAAGCAGCTATGTACCAGAGAGAAAACAGCTGCTGTCGTTATTTTGACATGGGGCATTTATTAAATAAAGCTGATCACTTTCAGCTAAAGTGCCCTGGTGATTGGATCACGTGGTGTGGGCTGTCACAACAGTAATTGTGTCTGTTCCTGCGTTGTTCATTTTCCTACTCTGCAGCCTTCTGAGACTGTGTGACTGGGTGTCTGCCTATGACAGACTCCTGTGACTTTGAATACATTTTATGCTAGACAAAGTTCTTTGTGATTGAAACTTATGAGCGGGTCTATCACTGTGCTGCCTGTGGCGAGTGCAAACTACAATTAATTGGCACAGCTTAAAATAATATTTTTTAAAACATGTTTTCATGCCAGTTAGTTTCAAAACTAGCAGTTTCATTTAAAATGCACTAACAGTAGAATGTTTGGAAGTCCTTTACTGTGGCCTTGTTTCAAATAAAAACCCAGCGGTAGGAGCTTTGGCTGGAGCGAATTCAGGAGGGAGCAGGGCAGCGCTACACTAAAGTTTGGTGAGTATGTTTGTTTACACATCAGCGCGCGGCAGGGAGGGGTTTCTTCGCCTGAGTGACTCTGCAGGGATTAGTGACAGACTGAGTCATTTGCAAGTGAAAGAAACCACGAAGGCCAGAGTCTCCTTCCATCACAAAAGTGTGTCTGCTATTCAGAAGAAAGTGGCAGAGAGAGTTCGGGAAGGAGCAGGCCATTAGCCTCTGCATTATCATAGCTGTCACGGGTTCATGCTATGTGTGACAATTTAATAATTTCACTGTAAATATGAGTGACTCTTCCACGCAAGCAAAATCCAGCATTGAAGAGGAGGAAACTTTATAATTATAAGAAATTACACCCATTTGAGGACAACAAACTTTAAGACGATCTTAAAAATCTTGGAAATAAGTGCTCAGGGCTAAGCAAATCATGAATGCATATACTTAAAAAACGGAACGGTGGGTTTCCTTTCAGAGTTTCGAAACATATTTTAATGATTTCATTATGTAGCAGATATTCTTGGAAGTAGTGATTTGGGCCTGCAAAAAATGAATACATATACTTAACACTACTGCCCTTCCAGAAGCTCAGCTCTATCAGGGCATAAAAACACATGATGGATTCGTGGATATTCAGCAAAACAGATGAGACTCCGGCATGGGTAAGGAGAGCCAATACACACGTTAAAAAAATTAGACTGCATTATGCGCCACAGAAAGAGTTAGATGAGCAACGCTGTTAGCACAATCACCACTTTAAATATCGGGTGTTCCCGCCCAGCCCAAAATAAATGAAGTTATTCCTACACATACCTGCGTGGAATCAGAACTCCCGTGACCAGACCTCCGTTAGGAACTCAAGTGAGCACATGGTTGGCAGTTCATACGGGCGTCTCCCTGGCTCTCAGTGATACCCTGTTTGAATAAATTACACTGCCCCGAACTCCCCGGGGTCTCGCGCCTAGGAGTGGGAGCAGACCTCCTCTAGCTGCCGTTTCAGCTCTTGGTCAAATTAGGAAGCCGGCTGCAGCGCGGGCCTGCGTTGATGCCGTGATTGGATTTGAAGATACTCTCTCCATAAAAACAAAAGCACAAATGCACAAGAGCGAGTATAACCTCATCATCATGCCTCCCTGCTGTGGTGAGAGCGGCGAGGTTAGGAGGAGCCGGAGCTTCACAGAAAGAAGCGCGGGCGGCAGGAAGTCAATTAACTTCTCCACTGGGCACCTACTGCAGTCATGTCAGTTTAATTTCGGCGCCACATGCCTGCCCTCTACAACTTGGATACATACATTGTAGCAGTACTTGCAGAGCTGCAAGCAAATCTAGCCAGACCGGGCAGGAAGCGGAGAGTCGGGCGGAATGTAGAGAGTGGGGTAAGGTGCCTGTTCTGGAAGGCTCAGTCTGTCTTGGAGACAACGCAGCTTTTAAAGCAGGAGCAACTAAATTAAAACCGGGCAAAACGGTGTTCCATCAGCAGCCTTAGGCAGGAGCATGGGCAGGTACTGCTTGCTCCGTGTGTGCTCTCGGAGTCGGATAGTCCCTCTCCAGAGAGCCAGAATGTGCCTCATTAGTCATCCATTGTTAAATATTTTACAGCATTCACCAGAAAGACCCATGTGGAGGGTAGACCCGGCCCTGTGAAATAAGTGCCGGTGCTAAGCACCGGAAAGCACCGGCACAAATTAAGCCCTGGGCCCACCCCTAGCTGTTTAACCATACGGAGCTTGTTTTTAAGGTGATGTCATTTCTAACATTTTCTGTAATTTGTATTGCATCTGCATCTTGTTCTTCGGCAGAGAGTTTTAGCTCATGTATCACGTTATCCACTTGCGCAATCATTGTTTAAGTAAGAGGAGTTTTTCAAGGGAACCAGGATAAGGTGTTATGCACAAATAGGAACAATGTGTCCATCAACCAACAGCCAATAAATAGGATTTTGCCTACTCAGCTGCAGTGGATTTTTCTAACCTCCCACTCCAGACGTCTCTCGGGAAATGTGAGAAGGGGTCTCCGAGAATAGCACTACTGAACTACTCAGATTTGACTGTTAAATAAGTACCCAACCAACGTTGGCAGCGCCATGTCGTGTAGTTCCTATAAAACCTATATAGGATCTGCGCGTTTAGACAACATACACTGTAGGACTGGTGTAAGACTGATTCTAGACATCCCCACCGGGAATGCTGGCCTGTGTACCGGCTAGCTCACAGTGCCACTAGAAACTCCTCTTACCAAGGAGAGAATAGTTCTTGGCAACTATCGAACATGACAACCCTGATCCCACAGGACCATGGAAACAGTGTACTACATTTCGCTCAGTCACTCACTTAGTCTCAAAGAGATATACAGAATAAATGGAATGGAAATTTTTCAATAAGCATTTATTGAACAGTCGTTATTCTGGTGTAAAATAGGTGTGCTGAAACAACCATTAGACAGTAACAGATATAAATGATTAAAAGCACTAGGACATAGATATTATACAGGAGCCAGGACGAAATTTTGAACTGGCAAGAAGATAAGACCAACCAAGATATTTTTCACAGCCCTGTGTCTGGCGAGCCCAGTATATGCCAGGTTTCACAGGAGCGAAGATGAAAGTACCCTGAACTTTCAGAAAACAGTACCCAGAATGCAATTTGAAACACACTTACGGAAGGCTGTTCCCTAAAAGTATGGGGGAATATACCAAGGAGTGTCCACCACTCTCCCCATACGTTGATGGTCGAGCTGTTGATAATGGACTGCCAGGATAAACAGGTACTGCAAACAAATAATAGGTGTCGTAAACAAGAATGCGTAAATACACGGAACTCTCTTCAAACATTGACGTATGTTCAGCTCATATGCTCCACTTACCCCAAGGTAATTCCCAAAAGGTTTTGAGTATGAGTTCCAAAAAGAAGGAATCAAAAGTAGACGATGTCTTTGGTAGTGTAAAATTCCTACAAGTGGCTGATTATAGAAGGGTACTCTCATACAGCACTCATACCATGGGAAAAAATGTAGTGGAGGAAGTGAAAGTGAATCTGGAGGAGGTGAGGTGACCAGCCCCAAGAAAATAACAGGAGCGAAACGTCACCACACTGAAGATAGCAAAATGAGATGCTCCGTTCGGCTCTGAGGGCTGATAAGGCGGAACAGAACAATCTCCAAACAGAAGGGAAAGAGCAGAGGAGTTCTGACCGGCTCCCGAGAAAGGAACTATGGGAGCGGAGCAGACACACACTCTGGAGGAGTGCTGTCCGGCTCTAGGGGCTGAGATGAAGCGGAACAGCAACACACTCGAGGACAGGAAGAAGGAGTGCCGTCCGGCTCCAGGGGCTGAGAGGGAGCGTAACAGCAACTTGCTCGGGGACGGGAAGGAGGAGTGCCATCTGGCTCCAGGGGTTGTGAGGGAGCAAAACAGCAACTCGCTCTGGGACGGGAAGGAGGAGTGACGTCCGGCTCCAGGGGCTGTGAGGGAGCGGAACAGCAACTCGCTCGAGGGCGGGAAGGTCAACAAACTAGTAGCGAGCGAAGGGGGGTTCGGCAACAAACAAGTCTTCCTCGCAGGAACACCAGGAAGCAGGATAGTGGGCGTGGTCATGTAAGAACACAGTAAGCCAAGCAACGGCTTACGTTGGAGACGTCCATTTAAAGCTATTTAGGGACTGTCTCTAAAGTACTCAGAATCAGAATCAGAATCAGAATCAGAAACCACTTTATTCGATTACCAAAAATCATAAAATTATACTATAAATACATTTTTTTTAAAGATAGTACCAAAATTCATAAAATGTCATTAAAAATAATGTAAAAAACAGTTTCACAATAAAAATTTGTTAATCGCTTTCAATACCCTTATGGTGACAAATAATCCCTCTCCTGTTGGGCTGCCAGTCTAATCCTCCTACTGCGAATAGATGCGACAAGAAAACTTGCAACACCAAATATGATTACAGGGAATTCCATTAGTTGTAAGAACAGTAATGCAGGTTTAGACTGCAGAAATGCCTTCTCTTTTAACAGTGGAAAAATGAACCTTTTTCTAGCTTCATAATACAAGGGACAAAAAAACATAAAATGCATAGTGTCTTGGGGAGAGTGATCATTGCATTTACAAGGGACCGCATCCTCTGGCCTACTCCATCCCTTTGATTCTCTTAATACCAAATGGATCTGGTTAAACCGAAATGTTGTTAGTAGCCATCTATGAAAAGGGATTGTAATTATGGAAAGGTACGATTGCATGGCTAGAGACGAGATGAGCATGTAGTGGGCCCTGACCGTGGGTTTGCTTAACTCTTCCGATTCCCGTTCTAACTCATTGAACTTAATGAAATTAGTTTTAACCCAGTTTAGGTCCGCTTTGCTCAGGCCATCAGGATTGGAGAAAATCTCTGGGCGCCCCAATTTCCTTGTTGTCATTTTAATATAGGACAGCCACTGGATTTACTTTATTTTCTCTAATTTCATGCAGTCCTTGAGAATCTTATGGTTCAGGGTAAGATTGGGGTTCAACCAGGTTCTGATCCATAATAAGATTGGGGCATATTTATTGTATCTGAAATGTAACCCATCCCCAACTCCAGGTGAACCGCAAAAGTCGCTGTCGATTGTGTAAGGCCTAGGAGGGCGCAAATAAATTTATTTATCTCTCTTTGGATGGAATCGGATTTTGTATACCCCCCATATTGCAGCCCCGTACCTAGCAATTGAGATGGTTTTAGCTTTGTATATGGCTAGGATTGCTTCACATGGCTTTCCCCTTAATCTTTTTGCAAAACCTAATATTGCAGCGGCAGAGCTTCTCACAGCATTTACCTTAGTAGAGAGTTGCGGAGCCCAGGGTCCTTTGTTGTCGAACACGACCCCCCTAAAGTACTCACTGCGAAGGGGGGGGCACAGATTTGAATACACGCCAAGGTTTTGCCTACTCCTTGACCATCCCTAACACCCTGTTGAAGTTGCGGGATTGATTCCCCAATTCGACAAAACACGTGTTGGCTAAGAACATAACAAGAAAATAAAGAATAGATGAAGAAAAGTTTTTTTTAATTCTGTAACGTTAATGTCTAACAAATTTGAATGCATGTTTTAACCTGTGCTGGAGGTTAAAAGTGCTTATTTGTTGATTTAGGTCTTGTTTAGCAGAAGAGGGTGTTCTCCCTACCCCCAAGCACTGCATTACACCCGAGGGATTCTAAATAATATCACACAGGTCTAGGGTGCGAAATATCCCTTGATAAATTCACCCAAACCACAGTTAACATAGTTCTGATGAGTACAAAGCTGCAGCAAAACACACAAGATGATGTATGGAATGTTGTACAATGGCAAAACATTCACCCCAAGTCACAGATCTGGGTTTAATCCATCGTCATTTTGCTCACCAAGCCACCCCAGTTCAGACATGAACATATGCAAATCAGTCTTGACCCTGTGCCTCATGGGAACAGTCCAGACCGAACTGCCAAGCCATGTCTTCCCTGGACCAGAATCAAGCATCCTAGGACCGGTTTCTGGCTATCAGCCTTCATCAGCCAGGATAGCTTGACTCCAGTGGGTTAGTGAGCACTGGACCCACGTCTGGGCATACCCTTCCCACATAGGGTGAACAGCAAAACCCACAAGATGATGGATGGAATGTTGCACAATGGCAAAACATTCACCCCCAGTCACAGATCTGGGTTTAATCCATCGTTATTTTGCTCACCAAGCCACCCCAGTTCAGACATGGCCATATGCAAATCAGTCTTGACCCTGTGCCTCATGGGAACAGTCCAGACCGAACTGCCAAGCCATGTCTTCCCTGGACCGGAATCAAGCATCCTAAGACCGGTTTCTGGCTATCGGGCCTTCATCAGCCAGGATAGCTTGACTCCAGTGTACAAAGCTGCAATCATAGCAAAAACTAAATATTTCACTGAGAAAATTAGCAAGGCCATAAACTCCACCAGAGAACTTTTGAAAACTGTCACTGCCTTCTCAGATTTTGACCAGAGCAACTTTTTATTCCGTTTCAAGATTTTTGCAATATACTTGTTGAGTTATTGCAAAAGAAAAGTAAACAGCATTTACGAGGAATTCTCTGCTAATTAAAATGTAAATCACATGGTTGTTTTCCCAGGTTTTTTTTTTTGCAGGGCCGCGCAATAATCCAAATGATGTACTGAATGGTCTAGACAGTTTCCCCCCTTTAACTGAAGAAAGAGTAATAAGACTGTTGGAAACCACTAAATCTGGATCCCCGGCCCGCCATTTGTCTTCCAAATGGTTCCCAGTACGATTCCGCCCAACTTGTCAAACTCTTAAATAATGTGGTAACTTCAGGGCACTTTCCAGTAGTATGGAAAAAGGCATTGGTGCGTCCTATTTTTAAAAAACCTTCCCAAGATCCAGCAGAGGTTAAAAACGACCGGCCTATTTCCCTTCTACCACTCTCTGCAAAAACCTTGGAAAAGCTATAAATGAAAATCTGTTGCCCTTTTTGGAGGCTATGAACATTCTGGATCCATTGCATCATTTTTCAGGCCACAGCACTATACAGAATCAGCCTTAGTTATTGCTTTTGAGGAGATTCGAATGCAGGTGCAAAAGGGATGGAATGATATCTCTTTTTGGAATAATTCTTGATGGCCTGTTAATTTAGGTCCACTTCCATCTCCAGTTCAGAAGGGGAAAACTCTTGGGTCGTGTTTAATGGCCAACTCTGTTTTCTGAACAGATCAATCATATTACATCTTCATGCTTCTATCTATTGAAGATACTTCTTTCCATTGATTCCATTAGACATGCAAAAACCGGTAATAGTTTGTCCTGGTTCTATCTGAGATAGAATACTGTAGCGCTCACTACCTGGGAATTCATAAACATCTCCAATCAAAGCTACAATCTCTGCTGGAGACAAAGAGCCATGTCTTCGAAGATTTCCTAAAAACAGCTCTGTTCGTTCGAGATCTCAACGAAAAGGACATAAAATTCCAAAGCTTGCAGGCTAGGTAGAAGTTTCTGCCACTCAAATTAGCCTTCTTTATTTTATGAATGACTATTAATTGAGTAGCAAATTATCTTAGGTCACGTCAATGGACCTGCAATGTAAGGTCTTCTGAAAGTAAGGAGGGCTTATTCCATGCAGTGCTTTGTGTACTATAGACATGGCCTAAAATGTCACCCTTTCCCCATCAGGGAGTCAGTGAAGATCCCAAATACTCTTTGAAACTAATGTGGGGAGTTTTAAAAGGAAATGAGCTGTCGCATTCTGCATTAAGTAGGCCTCGATTATTTGTCTGCTCAGTTTCAGCACGCTGGTGCAAAGACGCCGCGCCATTTGCGCGCTCTAGACAAATCTTACTTACATACTATTGTGTTTATGTTGTATTTATTGCACCGATTACTAGTACTTTAGAACAAAAGGACCTGACCTTATCGAGTTCCACAGCACATTGTTCCCTTTGTGCTTGTTTAGCCTGTTTGTGACTATTGTAATGCCGTTTCTTCCCACAGAATGTACGCAGACACAGATCAGTGTATCAGCTCCTTTATTTCCTTCCTTCCTCCTTCAGGGCTACAGGCTAACTGCCCCTTTGGTCCCCCAGCTCCTCCCTTTCCGCCCGCCCTCGTCCCTCACTCGGGCCGGTCTTAGTGCCTGACCAGTTTGGTCACTGGGCACTTTGCATCAACATCACTACATCTCCCCCCTCTGTGAATAAAAGAAAACAAAATAATATACGCCACAGCAAAACAGCAAGTTATTGTCTTTAGAATTCTTTGATAAAGCGAGACGGTTTCGTGATTACACATCTGGGGCGTGACTGGAGATTGGGACTGTCGCGCTCATTCTCATCGGCAATCTCCATCAGTAACTGACTGTGAGTTGGCAGTGTCTCTGGGTCTCCCGGCTCCAGTTTCGGTTTGGTCAGTAGCTCTTTGACATTGGCTCCGCACTTTTTGAAGTACGTCACATTCCTAGTAAGTCTTTTTCCATCGGTCTCTGCAGTGATCATGGTTCCTTTTTAGTGGATCACTTTGAGTGGAACCTCATGGTTTCGGCAATCAGTCTTTCTGTGCTGCTCTTGTCGTGCCAGCACCCAGTCTCCCTTTTGGATTTGAGTGGGAGTAGCATGACGTCGCTCATCGGCATAGTCCTTCATCCTTTCCTTCTTTATCTGGTACACAGACAAAATATCGATTTTTTAATATCGATAAGCAAAAATATCGAAGTTTTAATATCGATATACAAAAATATCGAAGGTAAGTAATATCGACAGTCTAAATATCGATATTGGTATGATATCAGTAATATCGAAGTTGTAAATATCGATGTTAATAATATCGAAATTAATAACTTTGATGTTACTAATATCTATTTTTTAATAAATTTAGTGTATATTATATTGTATTAATTATGTTTTATAATTTTTTTAATTTTATTTTATTAAATATTGTGTTTTACTACTGTAGCGGGTTGTGGGTTTATAGGGGAATAGGGTGGGAAGTAATTTAATTATGTTAAATTAATTATTAATTATTAGGAATTATTAATTAATTAATTGAGAATTAATTTTAAATTATTTTTAATTAATTTATTAATTGATAAATATGTTCTGTAGCGGGTCATGGGTTTATAGGGGAATAGGGTGGGAAGTAATTTAATAATAATTAATTAATTGATATATGTTTGTACATATTTAAAATAATTAATTGGTAATTAATTTCTATTAATTAGTTAATTAATTATTATAATTTTTATCATATTTATAATTATTAATTAGTTGGTAATTAATTATTATTAATTATTTTATTAAATTAATTAAAGTAATTTTTATATATATATATTATTGTTATTAATTAATTAATTGTGCAAAATAATATTAATTATTAAATTAAATTAATTACAGCAAATGTGCTAATATATTTATTTTATTGTTATTGTTAATTAATAATTAATTGGTAATTAAATAATATTAATTAATTGTGGGTACAGGGGTATTTTTAGGGTTCAGGGTCAGTTTTCAGTTCATGGGTACAGGGGTATTTTTAGGGTTCAGAGTCAGTTTTCAGTTCATGGGTAAAGGGGTATTTTTAGGGTTCAGGGTCAGTTTTCAGTTCATGGGTACAGGGGTATTTTTAGGGTTCAGAGTCAGTTTTCAGTTCATGGGTAAAGGGGTATTTTTAGGGTTCAGGGTCAGTTTTCAGTTCATGGGTACAGGGGTATTTTTAGGGTTCAGGGTCAGTTTTCAGTTCATGGGTAAAGGGGTATTTTTAGGGTTCAGGGTCAGTTTTCAGTTCATGGGTAAAGGGGTATTTTTAGGGTTCAGGGTCAGTTTTCAGTTTTTGGGTAAAGGGTTATTTTTAGGGTTCAGGGTCAGTTTTCAGTTCATGGGTAAAGGGGTATTTTTAGGGTTCAGGGTCAGTTTTCAGTTTGTGGGTAAAGGGGTATTTTTAGGGTTCAGGGTCAGTTTTCAGTTTGTGGGTAAAGGGGTATTTTTAGGGTTCAGGGTCAGTTTTCAGTTCATGGGTAAAGGGGTATTTTTAGGGTTCTGGGTCAGTTTTCAGTTCATGGGTAAAGGGGTATTTTTAGGGTTCAGTGTCAGTTTTCAGTATTTGGGTTAAGGGGTATTTTTAGGGTTCTGGGTCAGTTTTGGTTTTTTGGGGTACAGTCGTACAGGGTAAAAATTAAATAAATTTAAATTAAATCAATTAAATGAAATTATAAAATATAAAATTAAATTACATTATTACGTTTTTAATTTATTTTAAATGTATATGTATTAGTTTTAATTTTTTTATTATGTTTTCATATTTTTATTTAATATTTGTAACATTATATGTATTTTATAATTATTTTAACATTATTATTAATACATTTAAAAAAACGATATTTTTAATTCCGATATTTTTGTACTACGATATTATTTTTTCGATATTTTTGTACTTACCTTGTTAGGGATAGGATTCCGATATTTTTGACTTCGATATTTTTGTCCCGATATTTTTGTATGTCGATATTTTTGATTTCGATATTTAGTCAGACATTCCTTTATCTTGTCTCTGGCCACGATCTCCTCATGATCAGAGTCGAGATACAGTTCGTGCGCTGCCATACTCATCATTGGTTGTCTGGTGCCCACTGGGCGTCCTAGCATGAGAGTGGCAGGACATTTGCCTGTGGTGGAATGAGACGTATTGCGGTACGCTCGCAATACCTCATCGAGTGCTGTCTGAAGGCTCTTTCCGGTGAGTTCTGCTTGCTGGATGGTCTTCTTGATCGTGGCCATGAAACGTTCGATCATTCCATTGGCCTGTGGCCATAGTGGTGTGATCTTGCGGTGTGTGAAGTTGAGGTGCTGAGCAAAGTCAGCAAAGTCATGGCTGTTGAATGGAGGCCCATTGTCTGACTTCACCTCTAGGGGAATGCCCCATGCGGCAAAGACCTCCTCTAGGATCGGTATGACACTCAATGCTTTCGTGGATGTGCACAGTTGTGCGATGGGGAATCGGGAGTATTCGTCCATGATGGCCAGGACGTATTGGCCCGATTTGATTGGCCCAAAGAAGTCAATGGCAATGTGTTGCCAGACGCCCTCCGGTAGTGGAGACATTTGTAGTGGTGCAGGGGGATCCGGACGACTTACCAGTTGACATTGCGTACAGTCCTTCAGGGTCGTTTCCACCATCAGGTCTAGTGTTGGGAACCAGACTCTTTCACGGAGTGCTCTTTTTGTGGCTACTATGCCCCTGTGTCCCTCATGTGCCAGGTTGATGACCCCTTGTCTGAGTTGTCGTGGGATCAGTATTCTGGTGTCTCGTAAGATGAGACCATTTTCGGCTATCGACAGTTCTTCGTGGACATGTTTGAATGCCGCCATCTCGTGGTTGTTTTGTTCTTTGCTTTTCGTGTGTCTCCAGCTGTTAGTTTGGATCAGACGTTTCACCTCTTGCAGGATGGCATCCGTTTGCGTCGCTTCACAAATGGCCTCCAGTGGAATGTCCGGAGGCCTCGCTTGGTCTACTACGAAGTGAATGTAGTCATCCGCGATTGATTGTTCTGATTTGTTGGATCTAATGGGGTGTCGGGACATGTAGTCAGCAGGGTTTGCATCTTTTCCTGGCTTGTGAATTATGGTGTAGGTGTACTCTTGGAGCCGTAGGCCCCATCGCTCTATTCTCGGTGGCATTTTCGCTTGTGGGTTTCCACATATTGTGATCGGTACACAGACAAAATATCGATTTTTTAATATCGATAAGCAAAAATATCGAAGTTTTAATATCGATATACAAAAATATCGAAGGTAAGTAATATCGACAGTCTAAATATCGATATTGGTATGATATCAGTAATATCGAAGTTGTAAATATCGATGTTAATAATATCGAAATTAATAACTTTGATGTTACTAATATCTATTTTTTAATAAATTTAGTGTATATTATATTGTATTAATTATGTTTTATAATTTTTTTAATGTTATTTTATTAAATATTGTGTTTTACTACTGTAGCGGGTTGTGGGTTTATAGGGGAATAGGGTGGGAAGTAATTTAATTATGTTAAATTAATTATTAATTATTAGGAATTATTAATTAATTAATTGAGAATTAATTTTAAATTATTTTTAATTAATTTATTAATTGATAAATATGTTCTGTAGCGGGTCATGGGTTTATAGGGGAATAGGGTGGGAAGTAATTTAATAATAATTAATTAATTGATATATGTTTGTACATATTTAAAATAATTAATTGGTAATTAATTTCTATTAATTAGTTAATTAATTATTATAATTTTATCATATTTATAATTATTAATTAGTTGGTAATTAATTATTATTAATTATTTTATTAAATTAATTAAAGTAATTTTTATATATATATATTATTGTTATTAATTAATTAATTGTGCAAAATAATATTAATTATTAAATTAAATTAATTACAGCAAATGTGCTAATATATTTATTTTATTGTTATTGTTAATTAATAATTAATTGGTAATTAAATAATATTAATTAATTGTGGGTACAGGGGTATTTTTAGGGTTCAGGGTCAGTTTTCAGTTCATGGGTACAGGGGTATTTTTAGGGTTCAGAGTCAGTTTTCAGTTCATGGGTAAAGGGGTATTTTTAGGGTTCAGGGTCAGTTTTCAGTTCATGGGTACAGGGGTATTTTTAGGGTTCAGAGTCAGTTTTCAGTTCATGGGTAAAGGGGTATTTTTAGGGTTCAGGGTCAGTTTTCAGTTCATGGGTACAGGGGTATTTTTAGGGTTCAGGGTCAGTTTTCAGTTCATGGGTAAAGGGGTATTTTTAGGGTTCAGGGTCAGTTTTCAGTTCATGGGTAAAGGGGTATTTTTAGGGTTCAGGGTCAGTTTTCAGTTTTTGGGTAAAGGGTTATTTTTAGGGTTCAGGGTCAGTTTTCAGTTCATGGGTAAAGGGGTATTTTTAGGGTTCAGGGTCAGTTTTCAGTTTGTGGGTAAAGGGGTATTTTTAGGGTTCAGGGTCAGTTTTCAGTTTGTGGGTAAAGGGGTATTTTTAGGGTTCAGGGTCAGTTTTCAGTTCATGGGTAAAGGGGTATTTTTAGGGTTCTGGGTCAGTTTTCAGTTCATGGGTAAAGGGGTATTTTTAGGGTTCAGTGTCAGTTTTCAGTATTTGGGTTAAGGGGTATTTTTAGGGTTCTGGGTCAGTTTTGGTTTTGTGGGGTACAGTCGTACAGGGTAAAAATTAAATAAATTTAAATTAAATCAATTAAATGAAATTATAAAATATAAAATTAAATTACATTATTACGTTTTTAATTTATTTTAAATGTATATGTATTAGTTTTAATTTTTTTATTATGTTTTAATATTTTTATTTAATATTTGTAACATTATATGTATTTTATAATTATTTTAACATTATTATTAATACATTTAAAAAAACGATATTTTTAATTCCGATATTTTTGTACTACGATATTATTTTTTCGATATTTTTGTACTTACCTTGTTAGGGATAGGATTCCGATATTTTTGACTTCGATATTTTTGTCCCGATATTTTTGTATGTCGATATTTTTGATTTCGATATTTAGTCAGACATTCATTGTGATCAAAGCTTGGTGGTCAGTTATCAGTGTAAAATGTTTTCCAAAAATGAAAATGTGGAAGTGTTCACACGCACAGTAAACAGCTAAATGATTTTCATGTGATGTTATGTCATGTTTTTAATACATACAATGGTGTTGTGTGTTTTTTCTATGTATTTATATGGTTGTATGTACAATTTTATATGTAGTTTTTATATTTATATTTATGTGACTGTTTGTCTTTATATATGTTTGATTATTCCAGCCCTGAAGAAGTTCTGGTGGTTCAGAACGAAACGCGTTGGCTGATGGTTCTTTTGAATATAAGAAAATAATAAAAAACTGAACTGAGAAAATATCAAGACTCCTAATTTTGGATTTGGACTCTGAGAAACTTTGAACTGATTGTTGATGATTGGAGTGGTGCCCTAAACTGGATGATAAACATTTTGGATTCACGTTTTACGTGAGGTGCCCCTGGACAGAGGGTACCAGTTTTCTCAAGTGGCACACTGAACTTATTTTCTTTTACTTATCATGTCTGGTTGATACGAGTTTGGTGCTATATTCTGGTGCTATATCCACTGTCCATTCTTATGGTTGATGTTCACACTTGTCTTGGTTGAGTGTGAGGTTCACTTCCATCAGCCCCTGACAGACCTGATCCAGTGCTTTGTTGTGTTCTTGAGTCGTTGCTCCATAAACGAGGATGTCATCGCTGTAGTTTAGGACCAGTGGAATGTGGTGTGTTGTTCTCCTGATGGCCTCTTGGAATATCTCTGCTGCTGATGACACCCCGAAGCTTAGTCTTTTATATCTGAATAATCCAAGGTGTGTCGAGAATGTTGTGATGTATCTTGACCTTTCATGCAGTTCTCGCTGATGGTACTCTTTGTTGAGGTCCAGTTTGGAAAATATCTTTGCTCCATTGAGGGAAGTGATCATGTCACTGATGTGAGGGCCTGGATGTCTCTCTCTCTCTATTGCCGTGTTGGGCGCCCTCATGTCTACACACAGACGGATTCGGCCGGTTTCTCCTTTCTTTGGGACCACCACGACCGGGGAGACACATGGAGTTGGTCCATCCGTTCTCTCGATGATGTCGGCTTCCAGCAGGTCTTGGAGTTCCTTCTCCACGGCTTCTTGCAGGTGAAACTGGATTTTTCGGTGGTGTTGCGCCACCGGTGTGATTTGTTCATCTATATGCAATTTTATTTGGCAGTTCTTCATTTTTCCCAGGCCTTGAAAGAGCTTGTGGAACTTCTGGATGAGTGCTGGTTTGTCAGTGACTCTGAATAAGATGTCCACCAATTTCAATCGCTCAGCAGTTGCTAAGCTCAGGAGGCAGTCGACTTCAGGCCCCTCGATGACATGGATATAGGCTGGTATTGTCCGATCTTCATATGACAGTTCGGTCTCAAACTTCCCAAGACATGTTAGTGGCTTCTTGGCCATCCACGTATACACTTGTACATGGGCATCAACTAGCTTTGGCGGTGATTTCATGCATTGGTACTCTGTTACTGGTAAGTAGTTTAGCGTTGCTCCACTATCTAGCACGAACTGTGTGGGGTGGGAGCCAACTTTGATGTCTAGACGCTGGTACTCTTTCAGCTGATCAAGGTCAGCTACACGGTACAGGTATTCTTTTTGAGCTCGGAGGGTGGGTGATGGGGATCGAGATTCTCTTGATGACGATCGCCGAGATTGACATGTCCTGCAGGAGCGGCAGCTGGATTGTGACGACCCAGTGGATGAGTCTCGTCTATCCTGGACTGCTCTGACATGATGACGACTGTTTGAAGGTTAGTGTCGTTGGTGTCTTCCCCCCGTGGTCACTCTTCGGTAATGCCCCGCACATGCTTTCAAAATGGTTGTCTCTACCACATTTCCGGCGTTGTTGTCCTAGTGCTGGGCATGCATCTGCATGCGGGAAGTCGTATCTGCATCGGTAGCATTTGAGTTGTCTGTCTGATCGTCCCTTCGTGTGACTCGGTCTTGTGTCCTTTGCTTGACTGGTGGTGATGTCTCTTGGATCTGGAGGAACGAGCCTGTGGTGGAGACCGTCTGTGCTCTTGTCGAGACTGCATCCTGAAGACTTGTTCTCGTCTCTCACTTTTCCCGGTTTCCATTCTCTTCGCGTGTTCGTCAGCTTGTTCATCTACTCTCGTCATCTCTACGATCTCTTCCAACGCGTAGCTTCTCTTGAGTAACTTGCGTCTCAGTGGCTCGGAGAGACAACCTTCTATGACTCTTAGTCGCAGGGCGTCCTCAGTTGAGAATTTGTCAAAATCACAGTGCTTCGCCAGTCGTCTCAGACGTGTTACGAATGCCCCCATTTGTTCACCTTTCTCTTGCGTGGCCAGGTTGAAAGTGTACCGCTCGAAGTCGATGTTCCTTTTGTGTAGGAACTTGCTGTCTAGTGCTTCACGTACTTTGGCGTAGGAATCAGAGGAATCTTCTGGCAGTTCTTTTATGAGTCGTCCACCTTCCCTGTCAATCAGGTTCTTGAGAATAAGCAGTTTCTCTTTGACGTCTGTCACCTTGGATGCTTTCATGAAATCCTCAAAATCTTCTATCCATTCTTGCCATCGCGGGCCCATGCTCCCGCCGGATTCAAGAACAAGGGGCTCGGGGCAGCGCAGGATGGATGCTCTCATCATGCTTGCAGGGGCTGAGTCGGGCATTGTACGCCTGTGGTTCCTGACTGCTTTTATAGTCTTGGTTTATTCTCTGTTCTGTTCTGTTGCACTCGCCAGTGCTTGTTTGCTGTCTTTATTGCACTCGCCAGTGCTCATTTGTTGCTTCTGTTGCACTCGCCAGTGCTTGTTTGTTACTTTGCTGCACTCACCAGTGCTTGTTTACTGTCTTTATTGCACTCGCCAGTGCCTGTTTGTTGCTTCTGTTGCACTCGCCAGTGCTTGTTTGTTGGTCGAGTTGCCTTTGCCAGTGTTTGTTTGTCACTTGCCAATGCTTATATGCTGTTTCAGGCTCTTTGCCTGACTTCAAAATGGCCGCCGATGATCCCTCGCAGGGGATTGGCCAGTGCTGCCTTACTCTAAGATGGCCGCGTGGGAATCTTGTTTCTGGCGAGATTTCGGCTGATTTTCTTTATTTCTTCACTGGGGACCCAGTTAGTTGGCGCTTTCACTCACCGCATGCAGCCGGGGTCCACCGATTGAGTCACGAACAGGTAGGGCAGCTTCCTTTCCTCTTTTTCACCACCGAGGTGGGCTCTCGGTGTGGACTTTGGGCCTCTCTGCACGAGGCGGGCCCCACTGTTTCCGCCGCCGAGGTGGGCACTCGGTGGGCACTTTTCTTGTCACGCTTCCGCCGCCGAGGTGGGCTCTCGGTGGGCGCTTGTTATAACGCGCTTGCGCCGCCGAGGTGGGCTCTCGGTGGGCGCTTGTTGTAGTGCGCTTCCGCCGCCGAGGTGGGCTCTCGGTGGACGCTTGTGAGGATGCGTTTCCGCCGCCGAGGTGGGCTCTCGGTGGGCGCTTGCTGTAGCGCGCTTCCGCCGCCGAGGTGGGCTCTCGGTGGGCGCTGTGGGCACCGCGCTCGAACCTCCGAACGTGGGGTGAGCTCCAGGCGGGTCAGTAACCGCTGGGTGCCAAGTTAGCCTTCTTCACGCACGCGTTGGGACAGAATACCTCTCGTCGCCAGTTATAGTGTTGTTTCTTCCCAGAGAATGTACGCAGGCACAGATCAGTGTATCAGCTCCTTTATTTCCTTCCTTCCTCATTCAGGGATACAGGCTAACTGCCCCTTTGGTCCCCCAGCTCCTCCCTTTCCGCCCCCTGAAATGCAACTAATGGAGACATGGAGAGGCTGGAGATTCACACCAGGAGAAACAACTTGAGAATTCTGGGTGTCCCGGAGGGGGCAAAAGGGAGCAATTTAAAGGAATTTATAGTCAAGATCCTGAAGGCGAGACTCCTGAATGACAAACAAGATCTTGATTTGGAGAGCGATGTACAGAGGATACATAGTAACCCATGTAGGCGAAGTGAGACCTGCAAAACTCCTTGGAAAATTCTGATGAATTTTACACCGCCCAGGGGCAATGGAAGACAAGGAGCAAAATTGATAAGTTAAAAAAAATAGGGGTGAAGGTAAAGCTTAAATTCCCAGCCCTACAAAAGATGATGTGGAAAAATTAAATGTACAATCTGAGGGAGGGAAAGGAGGTAGACTAATTGATTAAGAAGATACAGTTAAATATCTGATAGGGACCTAGAGGTTTAGAGTAGATTTTGGTACATTTTAATATAGTCTAATATGTTTAGCTTTACTTAATTTAATATATAACACGTCATTCTTTTAAGTTAGTTTACTATCTACCTCAGAGGGACCCTGTAACACAGAGATGACACCACTAGTCAGGGAGTATTTCTCAGGGATGGCAAGGGTGGAATGGAATGGCACACATTAGCATATGAGATCAACACAGTGTATGTAGGGAGAGCAGGGTTCCACAATAATGAATATCAATGTTTTCAGAAACATCGTTTTTTCCATTGGGGGAGTAAGGAGGAGGGAAACTATAACTTTAGGGATAATCAGAAAGCAGGTTGAAATACTTACATGGAATATAAACAGACTGAGATCCAGGAAGAGATTGACACTAGTGGCTGAATACCTGCAGGGGACCAAGGCTCAAGTTATTATCCTACAGGAGACACATTTAGAGTAAGCTGAATGTAGTGCCTGTTTCAGGACCTGCAGATGGGTGAAAGATAATATCAGCTCAGATCAGGTAGCTAGGTACAAGGGGAGTAGCTAACCTTGGGTTCAGGCTATTAAATTACAAAACTGACAACACAGGAAGATAAGTTGTGGCTACTTTGGAGATTGGTAAGCTAAAGTGGAGCTGTGCGAACTACTATGGCCCTAATTGCAATGACCTCTCATATTTACGTTCTCATCTCCTAGAAGCCTCGGGCACTATTCTGGTACGGGGCACTTCAATGCTACCATACATACGGAGTTGGATAGAACTTTCAAATGTAGTCTACCCGGAAATCAAGTAGACAGCTGGGAAACATGATGCACAATCTAGGGTTAGCTGACATATGATGAATAAGGGCTGGTGCTCAGACAGGTTTTACTTTTAATAGCAAAAAGCATGGGCACCATTCTCGTATTGACTACTTCCTGGTCGACAAATGTATGACTAGGTTGATCCATACTCTAGTGACACTATTGGCCATTCAGTAGTTTTCCTGTCTTTAGAACTGCCTGTAGCTCGAAAGTGGACCATGTTGACTATCTTGCTTAAACCTTGCTTCAGGACTGCTTTGACTTGTTTTTTTTTTTTTGTTCAAATCTGTTTTTATTGTGAACACAGCGATAAGCCTACAACCCCGTGCTGGGGCCGGCCGCGCAGCAAAAAAATGGATAGGCATAAGGAACCAGGGGAGGATGAGGTATTAACACAGCGCCCAGCCTACAACCCCAGGAGGGGCCGGCCGCGTGGCTTAGGGGCAACGATGGCCGAAGGCAGTCACACGCTGATGTTGTAACGTTGTGTGGGGGAGGCGCGTGTGGGAGGAAAGGCAGTAGTGTCACGTTTTCCAAAGGCCCAACGGGGCCCAAACTACCCCATAGAGGGGCGGAAGCCTAGGCGGCAAGTAGGAAAGGAGAAAAAGTCGGAGGAAGAGAGAGCAGTAGCGAGAAGAAGAGTGGAGCCTGGGGATGAGGACCGCAGTCGCCGGCCGGGGGCTAGGGGGCGCTAACTGGTGAGCTGAGTGTTAGAGCGCAACAGCGTCCGCGGTGGGGGAAACGGCTAAGGGTCTAATCTGCATGGGTCAGCGGGGACGAGGGCATCCTCGAATAACTGCAGAGCGCGCAGCCGGGGGGGCATGTGGCGGGCATAGCTGATGGAGCACAGGTGGCAAGGGGTTCCCACACTGCCTTGAAGCGTACCCCCCTCGATTGCACTCGCGCCGTAAGCAGCTCCATAGTCAGGACCTGCCAGAGGCGCACAAACCAGGAGGCTATCGGCGGTGCCTCAGCCCGCTTCCAATACAGAGCAATGAGTTGCTTAGCAGCGCCTAGCATGTGAAGAGTGAGGATCCAGTCGCTGCGCGTGAGGGCCCTAAGTGCAGGGGGTCGAATGCCCAGGAGGAGCGTGCAAACCTCTTCAGGTAGGGGGAAATCCAACACCTTCTTAATGTGACTGAGGACCTCCTTCCAAAAGACAGCTAGGGTAGGGCAGGCCCACCAGATGTGTACGAAGTCGCCAGTCGCAGTGCCACACCTCCAGCATAGCGGCGAGGAAGTGGGGAACATTTTGCTGAGTCTTAGGGGGGTATAGTACAATTGCGTTAGCATCTTGTATGCGTTTTCCCTCTGCGGGATACTACGATAGGTTTTAGGGATGTCAGTCCATAGTCGGGCCCACTGAGAAGGAGTGATATCGGCGCCGGTCGCCGACTGCCATTGCCTCTGGTAGGGGTGCGCAGGCGGGGCGGTGGGGTGTTGCAGGATGTTGTAGATCTGGGAGATAAGCCGTTTCAGCCCCCCGAGGGAGCGCGCCAGTTTCTCGAATGGTGTGTATGCCCTGGTGGCAGCCTGGTACACATCATCTCCCATAGTCCAATGGCGCAGTTGGGCATACTGTAGGCTGGCGGTCGAGGGGAGGTCAAATTCTTCCCTGCAGTCTGACCAAGATTTAGGCGCCCCTCCGAGGAAGAGGTCCCCTATAACTCTGCAGTCCCCTTGTGTCCACCTCTCAAAAGCTCGGGTCCGGGCCGCAGGGGGGAAGTGTGGGTTACCTGCAATGGGGGTGTGCGGAGAGGGGAACGTGGTTAGGCCCTTTGACACTGCCACTCTGTCCCATATGTCAAGGACTGTTCTTGTTGGGACCGCCATGTACGCACTTCTGGAGCGCGCCACACGCGGTAACCAAGGCAGGTCCCATATGGTGCGTCCCGTGACCACCCGGTCCATGTGGAACCAGTGTTTGTCGCTTTCGCGTGCCCCCCACTCTATTACGAATCGAAGGTGCGCCACCCAGTAGTAGTGGAGGAGATTCGGGCAGGCGAGGCCGCCCCTGTCTCTTGGTTCCATCAGGACTTTCTGCGAGAAACGGGGCCGCTTGCCCCCCCAGATGAAGGACGTGAGGTCGCGTTGGAGACTTCTAATGCAGTGGAGCGGGATCGGGGTGGGTAGGCACTGAAAAACATAGAGTATACGGGGGAGGATCGACATCTTGACCGCGTTGAGCCGCCCTAGCCAGGAGATCATCAAGGGCTTCCATTTCCGCAGGTCCGCCAGGACTTCCTTGCGGCAAGCTGCCCAGTTTCGTGTGGACCACGAATCCAGATGGGGCGTTAGGTCCAGACCCAGGTATTTAATGTGGCCCTCCGCCCAGCGGTAGGGCGTAACCTCTTTGTGAGAGCTCCGTGCACCGCCGGAAGGGAGTCCCTAGGGCGCGTAAGTGTAAGAATCAGGTCGTCCGCGAACAGCGCTACTTTGTTGGTGCGTCCCCCGTGAGAGATTCCATGGATGTCGGGAGTACGCCTAATCAGCTCCGCCAGCGGCGGCGAATAGGAGCGGCGAGAGCGGGCAACCCTGTCTTGTGCCCCTGTGAATCGAAAGCGGCGCTGTCAGTTGGCCGTTGACCCGGATTCTGGCTTGCGGTCCGAGATAGGGGGCCATGCACCTAGAGATCATGTGAGGGCCAAGACCTAGTTTTTGGAGGACCGCCCGCAAGAAGGTCCAGTCGACCCGGTCGAAGGCCTTTTCTGCGTCTAGCGAGAGGAGGCAAGCCGGGATATCCCAATGCCTCACCTTCCCCACTAGGTGTGCCAGTCTGCGGACGTTGTCGGCCCCCTGACAGTCCCGAATAAAGCCCACCTGGTCCGGGTCGACTAGCCCCGGCATGTACGGGTCCAGCCGTTTGGCCAGGATCTTGGTGTAGATCTTGAGATCGGTATTCAGGAGGGCTATGGGGCGATAAGAGGCACACAAGTCGGGGTCTTTCCCAGGTTTGGGGATCAGGGCGATCTCCGCCAGGCCCATATCGGGAGACGGTCCAGTGGCGTCAGAGAAAGAGCCATATAGCCGCAGTAAGTGCGGGCGGAGCTGGGTCAAGAATAGGCGATAGAAGGTCAACGGTAGGCCGTCTGGTCCCGGGGTTTTCCCAGTGGGAAGGTCCTTGACAGCTTCTGTTATTTCCTCCTCCTGCAGGGGCCCCTCTAGCGTGGCTGCACATGCCGGGGACAGTGGAGACCCCTCAAAATCCGCGAGAACGGCCTCCCGTGCCTCCGCGGAAGTGGGCTCCTCCGCATATAGGGAGGAGTAGTAGGCGACGAAGGCGTCCTGCTTGGCTTTCTCAGAGGTGGCACAAGTGCCATCCTGCTTCTTGACATTGGCGATGTGGGCCCTGACCGCACGCGCTCGCAGTCTGCCAGCCAGAAGGCGTCCAACTTTGTCCCCGCCCTCATAGTAGCGTTGTTTGAGCGCCAGCAGGGAATGTTCTGCTTTGTTGGTGCGCAGAGTGCGGAGTTGCCCCCTGAGATTGGCGAGTGTTCTCTTAGACGCCAGCGAAGGGGAGTCCCGGTCCTGAGCCTCCGCTAGTTTGATTTCACTAGCCAGGTCAGTTTCCACTTTGAACGCCTCCCTCCTCCGTGCCACCGCCAGGGAGGTAATATGGCCCCGAATGGTGGCCTTGAAGGCATCCCAGACCGTATGGAAGGGCATGTCGGGGTGTCGTTGAGCGCGAAGTACGAGTCTATGGCGTCACGAATGCTGACAACGTCCTCCGGGTCCCGAAGGACAGCCGGCGGGAGCACCCACCTGCGCTCACGAGGTGCACGGGTCAGGGGGTCCTGCAGCAAGAGTTCTACATGGGCGTGGTCCGATAGGGAAATGTCAGATATGGCGGCAGTTAAGGAGTCTCGGGCCAGTTCAAGGGAGGTGAAGAGGTAGTCGATACGGGAGTATGTCCTATGGGAGTGTGAGTAGAAGGAGAAGTCCCTGGTCCCCGGGTTGTGGTAGCGCCACACGTCCACGAGTCCCAAGTCTGTAAGCTGTGTTTTAAGGGTAGAGGACATTGCCCCCATGCCATTGGAGGAGGCTCCCGCCCGGTCCAACTCAGGGTCCCACACTAAGTTGAATTCCCGCCCAGGATCACGTTAGGGTCACCCGATGGGAACTGGTCCCGCAGGAGCGCCTGGAGGTATTTGTCCTGCGACTGGTTGGGCGCATATACACATCCCAGGGTGAGTTGCGTTCGCCCCATCTGTACCGTGGCTCGGAGGAAACGCCCGTCAGCACTCTTGAAGGGTTTCGTGGGTCCCCGTCTGAAGCCCGCCCTGCAGAGGATTGCCACCCCCGCCGTCTTGGTGTCAGAGGAAGCCCAGAACTGCGTGGGGTATCTAGGGTGCGCCATACGCCTGGTGTCTCCCTCCAGAAGGTGCGTCTCCTGGAGGAGGATAATGTCAGGGGAGTGATGCAAGAGATAGCGCCAAATCTGGTGTCGCTTGTTGGGGGAGTTGAGCCCTTTGACGTTAAGTGATAGGACCTTCAAGGGCGTAGGGATGTTCGCAGTCATCGCACTATGGGAGAACGGCGCCGCGCAGGAACCAAGGAGACAAACCCCCCCGCATGCAGAGCAGCAGCTGCCTCGCCTCGCCTCCAGCATGTCAGCCCCCGCAGATCCCACCGTACCACCCTTCCGCAAGCGCGGGGAGAGAGTAGGAAGAGAAGGCAGCGTGAGAGAAAAGTAGGAAGGAAAGAGGGAGAAGGAAGATAAAGGGTATAGAGAAGAATCACAACCAAAACAGGCCAACTGGGCCATTGTACATTGTCCCAGGTACCGGACATCCTCTACCCGAGGGTTCGGATGTACACAGGAATGTCACTTCCTACGGGACAAAGTGAGGGAGCGAGGGCTGGAGTGGGGAAATGAAGTCCGGTCGTCTCGTGGCCCGTCCACCCCGCTGTCACAAGGAAGTCCGGGGGTGCGTCGAGCCAGGTGAACCTCAGGTCCGGAGCAATCGCCAAGAGGGCGCTGGAACACGTCGTCGTGGAGTAGGGCCCGATAGGGGTAGGACCCATTGTCTTTCCTTCTCGTCCCCCACAGGGGGGGGGGAGAGCCATGGGGGCAGCTAGGAGGGGGGTCGCAGTTCCAAGGATGGCGGGGGCGTGCCGCAGAGGCGTGGTAGGTCAGGGCCAAGCGGCAAGGTGGTGAGGACATGCTCAGGGCAGCCGGGGTCTCTTTAAGAAAGTTCAGTTGGTGTCTGGAGTTGAGGGGCGATCCCCTCCTTCAGTGCCAGAGACAAGGAGCTGGGAGGCCTGTTCCTCGCGGTCGCCCTCAAGAGAGCGGATGTGAGCGATAATGTCCTGCTTGGTCTGCGAGGTGGAAAGGCTGTCCACTGGGGGGGTCCGGCGGCGCCTGCGCGCAGTGGACCAGTCTGGGTGCGGAGGGTCCCTCTCTGGGCGGTGAGAGCGGGAGGGGCTGTGATCAGGGGATCCCGGCATATCGAGCAATTGCGCCGCTTCTCGGTAGGAGCGAAGTGACCGTCTCTTACCTTCCCATCGAAAGATGAGAGCAAAGGGGTGACCCCATTGATAGGAGATATTGAGGGTCCGGAGTCTCTCCGTGATCGGGCGGAAGACCTTCCTCCTGTGGAGCGTGGTGGGAGCCAAGTCTTGGAAGATCTGGATCTTGTGGCCTTCGTACCGCAGATCTGGGTGGTCTCTAGCCGCCTTCAGTATGGCCTCCTTCTCCGTGAAGTAGTGGAGCCTGGTGACAATGTCGGGCAGGAGGCCCGTCTTGCTCCCCGCCCCAAAGACACGATGTGCGCGATCAAGGCGCGGTGGAGGGGCATCCTCCTCGCCCCGCACCTCCTGCAGGAGTAGGGCTACGTAGGCCATGGTATTAGTCCCCTCTTCTCCGAGTGGTACACCCCGTATGCGGAGGTTGTTGCGTCGCCCCCTGTTTTCCAGGTCCTCCTGCTTGATCTGGAGCTGGATATGCTGTTCTTCCAAGGATACATCCGATTTTTTGAGATGTTTGGAGAACATCAAGGATAAGATCACAGAAAATTGCATTTTATGTACCATCGACGTAGTGTCTCTATATACGTCAATACCTCACGCAAATGGAATTGAGGCAGTTGAATGGGCTCTACTTAATCAAGTTGATTTAGACGCTCCCAAGAACTTCATTCTAGAAATTTTACAATTTTGCCTACAAAACAGCTATTTCACTTGGGATGATAAATTTTACATGCAATTAAATGGAACCAGCATGGGTTTTCCGGGAGCGCCAGCATACGCCAATACTTTTATGGCTAAATTTGAAAGTGAGTACATTTTGCAAGACACATCGTGGACACAAGGACTCATATGTTTTCGTCGATTCATCGACGATATTTTCATGATATGGAATGATACTGAAGAGAAACTAAGAAAAAACATCAATACATTGAATTTGGTTGATCCAAGGATACAGTTCACGTTTGAGATGGACAAACACAAGATATCATTTCTGGATGTTCAAATAGAATTGAGAGATCAGGTTTTACACACAAGTGTATTCAGAAAGAAAACAGACAAAAATAATGCACTACTCTATAGTAGTTTCCATCCCCCCACATTAGTGAAGAATCTACCATTCTCTCAATTTTTACGAATCTGTAGGATTTCTTCGGAGAACACAACTTGTCAACGTACTTGTACAGAACAAAAAAATAATTACCTCAGAAGAGGTTACCCTGAGGATTTGGTTGATAAACAAATGAAAAAAGCATTGGATATTCCAAGACCTAAACTCTTAGAGAAAAAAGTGAAAAGCACCACTGAAAGAATTGTATTTGTTTCTAAATTTTCAACCTCCTCTTGGGAGATTAAGAGAAGTATTCTAAAACATTGGGACATACTTAAGACAGAAGAAGATTTTCACAAATTATTTGACAATCAACCCCTGTTTGCCTATACCAGGTCTAATAATTTGAAAGAACTCTTAACGAAGAAAAAGAAAGTTAAAACTGAGAAAACAGGGACCGCCAAATGCTGGAATTGTATCCACTGTAACAACGCAATTTTGGGCAATATTCTGTTACATCCTCATACAGGAGAGAAAATTACTCTACAAAGTCAAAGTACATGTGATTCAGAAAATATTATATATACCATCAAATGTCCGTGTGGATTACTATATGTTGGGAAAACCGAACGAAAAATGAAAACGAGGCTCTCAGAACACAAGAGTCGCATAAGGACAGGAAACATAACATCACCCCTGGCTAATCATTGGAAAGACAAGAGACACACTATTGCACAACTGAAATTTCAAATCATAGAACAAGTGGACAAACAATTCGGATTTGACAACTCCAAGAGATTACTCCAAAGAGAAGTATATTGGATCAAACGTCTACGAACCTTGCATCCCATGGGACTCAATGACAAATTGGAGATGTCGTGCTTTCTCTGAAATGTATCACTAGCATTCCTTGGTTTTGAATACACTACACCAACACTTGAACCAAACACTAACAAAACACACTTGGGGAACTGAACTTATTTGCAATAATCATTTATTTATTAATGTTACCGTTGCTTTATTGCACTGATATCAGTCATAATGATATTGTATTTGTTGCTATTTAATTTGTAACAGGTCTGAGTCTGTCTTTTACTCTCTAAGTCTTTTTTCACTTTTTTTCTACTTGAAGAGAGATGATATGAATGATTAGTATATTTAGTTATGGGCAATATGGCACTGAAATTAGTATTATAATTTGAGTGGCTGGCATGAGCCATAGAAAATTGCTGTTCGGATATTCGACCTCATGTATCGATTTTTTCCCACCGGTTTTTATTTTTTCTTTCCATTGCATATTTTTAGCTCACTTCGAACAGGAATACGTTTCTTTTGTATAGTTTAAGCTCACATTGAGCTGGAATACGTTTTTTCATCGTTTCTTCTTTGTTTACTTTTACGAAGGATCGGCTGTGTTATAGTCCATTTTCTATTTCTATTTCCCTTGACCGCGATCACGTGACGCGGAAGGAAAAGATATGGGTTCGCATTGAGAACCAGCGGCATGGCGGCGATAGCTTGTTGAAGGGATTAACAGAGGAATACTGAATAACTTCCAGGTAGGATTACACGTGGTAGCGCTGCTTGCAGTCTGTTATTTATCGGGAACATGCAGAAATTAGAACCTTTGTTCCTTCGTTTTTGTTTTTGCAGAGCGCTTTGGTCGCAGTGTCTGACGATCTATTTTAGTAGGTAAGATCTATGGTGCACATATATTTGTTGATGTGCAGACTATATTCGTGAACCTCATATTACTAAAACATCACTGTGCTCTTTTGGCAGATATTGGAGCTGGTTGTCTTCATATTTCATTTAGGTAAGGTGACGCTGGGTTTATTCTTGGTATTAATCTCGGCTTGTAAGAGATAGACTCTAATGGGAGCCATTATAATTTTTCAGCGCCAGTTTCTTTGAGAATAGTATTCCGTTAACACCAGGAGTTACTCTAGTATTTGAAGGTATTTACTTATGTTGTTGATAATTTTTGGGCTAAGGTGTGAATTTGAATATGATGTTTAGTATATTTTTGTTTTGTCTTAACCCCTTCGCTGCTAGGCCTTTTCCCCTACTGTGCTGAGCCCTTTTTTGGCAATTTGGGGTAGTGCGCGCTTAGGCCCCTGTAACTTTTTGACCACATAAGGTATCCACGCCAAATTTGCGTCCTTTTCTTCCAACATCATGTGGAATCCAAAGGTGCCCAGGGTTTCTGGATTCTCTTGGAGGGGTCCCAGAAAGTAACCAAAATATATTGATTTTTTTGTTTTTTTCAGAAAAATTGGAAAAACGGGCTGCAAATGAAAGCCTCAGGGTTTTTCCCTAAAAACGTTATCAAAAAAGGGTTTGTGGGGCTGAAATCTCCATTTTCATAGCTTTTAGGGAATAACAGTCTTTTGTCAGAGAACCGACATTTTTCACACAGTATTGGCATTTTTCTGTGACATAGCCTATTTTTGCTATTTTTAGAGCTTTCTACCTCCTTCCAGTTAATGGTAGAAAAGAGTTTGAAAGCAATAATGGATCCTGGAATGCTGTACATTTTCGAAAAGTACACAAAATTATGAATTCTGAAAGGGGTCATTTGTCTAAATCCATGAAGGTTTCTTTATAGAAACTAACAGTTAAATATCGAAAAAAATGAAAATTTGTTTAAAAAAACAGCCTTTTGTCTCAACGTTTTCACCTATAACTTTTTCTAATTTTGAGAACTCTTGGAAAGCAATATACCGTTATGTCCGTTAGACCTTCCTGGTTGTGGGGATATATAGGACTTGTAGTGTCACCAAGAACCCGACAAACCCAGATCCAAAAACTGAGGAGCAACTTGCAATGGTATTTTTTCATTTACCGGGTATAGAGCACTTTGTTTTGGAAAATGTATACATGGAAAAATCTGTATGAAAGTCACCTAGGTATTTCTGAATTGGGTACAAATTATAGAGTTCAGAAACAGTATATAATTGCTAATTTTCAAAATTGGGAATACTCATACTAGCATGAGAATTATTGGTAATTTTTCAAAAAAATTTTTTTTTAAACACAATGTGTTTCATTGAAAGGGAGAAATGCATGAAAGCTCAATGGGTAATAACAGTTAATTTACAAATTTGAATTACCCCAATTCTCCCAATAAAAACGGTACCTCACTTGTGTGGGTTGGCCTTGTGCCTGCGACAGGAAACGGCGAAAAATGCAACGTGCTCACACCTAAATTTTGCAGTTACAAATTGACCCTTTTTTGGCAAAGTGCCTACCTGTAGTTTTGGCACCCTAGCTCTGCCGGCATCTAGGGAAACCTTGCAAACCTATACATTTTTGAAAAGTAGACACCCAGGGGAACTCAGGGTGGGGTGACTCCTCTGCCTACCCCCAGGTTTTGTTACCCAGAATCCCTTGCAAAGATAAGATTTTGACAAAAAAAACACATTTTCCAGACATTTCTGTGGTGGAAAGTTCTGGAATCTGCGTGGATCAACAAATTTCCACCCACCCAGCGTTCCCCCATGTCTCCCGGGAAAAATGGTACCTCACTTGCCTGGGTAGGCATAGTGGCTGCGACAGGAAACAGCGCAAAACGCAACATGGTCGCACCTCAATTTTCCTGTGAAATTTTGAGCTCTTTGGACAAAGAGACTACCTTTAGTTTTTGCGCCCTGGCTCTGCCTGCACCTAGGGAAACCTAGCAAACCTATACATTTTTGAAAAGTAGACACCCAGGGGAATTCAGGATGGGGTGACTCCTCTGCCTACCCTCAGGCTTTGTTACCCAGAATCCCTTGCAAAGCTAAGATTTTGACAAAAAAAACACATTTTCCTGATATTTCTGTGGTGGAAAGTTCTGGAATCTGCGTGGATCAACAAATTCCCACCCACCCAGCGTTCCCCCATGTCTCCCGGGAAAAATGGTACCTCACTTGCATGGGTAGGCATAGTGGCTGCGACAGGAAACAGCGCAAAACGCAACATGGTCGCACCTTAATTTTCCTGTGAAATTTTGAGCTCTTTGGACAAAAAGACTACCTTTAGTTTTTGCGCCCTGGCTCTGCCTGCACCTAGGGAAACCTAGCAAACCTATACATTTTTGAAAAGTAGACACCCTGGGGAATTCAGGATGGGGTGACTCCTCTGCCTACCCCCAGGTTTTGTTACCCAGAATCCCTTGCAAAGATAAGATTTTGACAAAAAAAACACATTTTCCTGACATTTCAGTGGTGGAAAGTTCTGGAATCTGCGTGGATCAACAAATTTCCACCCACCCAGCGTTCCCCCATGTCTCCCGGGAAAAATGGTACCTCACTTGCCTGGGTAGGCATAGTGGCTGCGACAGGAAACAGCGCAAAACGCAACATGGTCGCACCTCAATTTTCCTGTGAAATTTTGAGCTTCTTGGACAAAAAGACTACCTTTAGTTTTTGCGCCCTGGCTCTGCCAGCACCTAGGGAAACCTAGCAAAGCTATACATTTTTGAAAAGTAGACACCCTGGGGAATTCAGGATGGGGTGACTCCTCTGCCTACCCCCAGGTTTTGTTACCCAGAATCCCTTGCAAAGCTAAGATTTTGACAAAAAAAACACATTTTCCTGACATTTCAGTGGTGGAAAGTTCTGGAATCTGCGTGGATCAACAAATTTCCACCCACCCAGCGTTTCCCCATGTCTCCCGGGAAAAATGGTACCTCACTTGCCTGGGTAGGCATAGTGGCTGCGACAGGAAACAGCGCAAAACGCAACATGGTCGCACCTTAATTTTCCTGTGAAATTTTGAGCTCTTTGGACAAAAAGACTACCTTTAGTTTTTGCGCCCTGGCTCTGCCTGCACCTAGGGAAACCTAGCAAACCTATACATTTTTGAAAAGTAGACACCCTGGGGAATTCAGGATGGGGTGACTCCTCTGCCTACCCCCAGGTTTTGTTACCCAGAATCCCTTGCAAAGCTAAGATTTTGACAAAAAAAACACATTTTCCTGACATTTCAGTGGTGGAAAGTTCTGGAATCTGCGTGGATCAACAAATTTCCACCCACCCAGCGTTCCCCCATGTCTCCCGGGAAAAATGGTACCTCACTTGCCTGGGTAGGCATAGTGGCTGCGACAGGAAACAGCGCAAAACGCAACATGGTCGCACCTCAATTTTCCTGTGAAATTTTGAGCTTCTTGGACAAAAAGACTACCTTTAGTTTTTGCGCCCTGGCTCTGCCAGCACCTAGGGAAACCTAGCAAACCTATACATTTTTGAAAAGTAGACACCCTGGGGAATTCAGGATGGGGTGACTCCTCTGCCTACCCCCAGGTTTTGTTACCCAGAATCCCTTGCAAAGCTAAGATTTTGACAAAAAAAACACATTTTCCTGACATTTCAGTGGTGGAAAGTTCTGGAATCTGCGTGGATCAACAAATTTCCACCCACCCAGCGTTCCCCCATGTCTCCCGGGAAAAATGGTACCTCACTTGCCTGGGTAGGCATAGTGGCTGCGACAGGAAACAGCGCAAAACGCAACATGGTCGCACCTCAATTTTCCTGTGAAATTTTGAGCTTCTTGGACAAAAAGACTACCTTTAGTTTTTGCGCCCTGGCTCTGCCAGCACCTAGGGAAACCTAGCAAACCTATACATTTTTGAAAAGTAGACACCCTGGGGAATTCAGGATGGGGTGACTCCTCTGCCTACCCCCAGGTTTTGTTACCCAGAATCCCTTGCAAAGCTAAGATTTTGACAAAAAAAACACATTTTCCTGACATTTCAGTGGTGGAAAGTTCTGGAATCTGCGTGGATCAACAAATTTCCACCCACCCAGCGTTCCCCCATGTCTCCCGGGAAAAATGGTACCTCACTTGCGTGGGTAGGCATAGTGGCTGCGACAGGAAACAGCGCAAAACGCAACATGGTCGCACCTTAATTTTCCTGTGAAATTTTGAGCTCTTTGGACAAAAAGACTACCTTTAGTTTTTGCGCCCTGGCTCTGCCTGCACCTAGGGAAACCTAGCAAACCTATACATTTTTGAAAAGTAGACACCCTGGGGAATTCAGGATGGGGTGACTCCTCTGCCTACCCCCAGGTTTTGTTACCCAGAATCCCTTGCAAAGCTAAGATTTTGACAAAAAAAACACATTTTCCTGACATTTCAGTGGTGGAAAGTTCTGGAATCTGCGTGGATCAACAAATTTCCACCCACCCAGCGTTCCCCCATGTCTCCCGGGAAAAATGGTACCTCACTTGCCTGGGTAGGCATAGTGGCTGCGACAGGAAACAGCGCAAAACGCAACATGGTCGCACCTCAATTTTCCAGTGAAATTTTGAGCTTCTTGGACAAAAAGACTACCTTTAGTTTTTGCGCCCTGGCTCTGCCAGCACCTAGGGAAACCTAGCAAACCTATACATTTTTGAAAAGTAGACACCCTGGGGAATTCAGGATGGGGTGACTCCTCTGCCTACCCCCAGGTTTTGTTACCCAGAATCCCTTGCAAAGCTAAGATTTTGACAAAAAAAACACATTTTCCTGACATTTCAGTGGTGGAAAGTTCTGGAATCTGCGTGGATCAACGAATTTCCACCCACCCAGCGTTCCCCCATGTCTCCCGGGAAAAATGGTACCTCACTTGCCTGGGTAGGCATAGTGGCTGCGACAGGAAACAGCGCAAAACGCAACATGGTCGCACCTCAATTTTCCTGTGAAATTTTAAGCTTCTTGGACAAAAAGACTACCTTTAGTTTTTGCGCCCTGGCTCTGCCAGCACCTAGGGAAACCTAGCAAACCTATACATTTTTGAAAAGTAGACACCCTGGGGAATTCAGGATGGGGTGACTCCTCTGCCTACCCCCAGGTTTTGTTACCCAGAATCCCTTGCAAAGCTAAGATTTTGACAAAAAAAACACATTTTCCTGACATTTCAGTGGTGGAAAGTTCTGGAATCTGCGTGGATCAACAAATTTCCACCCACCCAGCGTTCCCCCATGTCTCCCGGGAAAAATGGTACCTCACTTGCCTGGGTAGGCATAGTGGCTGCGACAGGAAACAGCGCAAAACGCAACATGGTCGCACCTCAATTTTCCAGTGAAATTTTGAGCTTTTTGGACAAAAAGACTACCTTTAGTTTTTGCGCCCTAGCTCTGCCAGCACCTAGGGAAACCTAGCAAACCTACACATTTTTGAAAAGTAGACACCCAGGGGAATTCAGGGTGGGGTGACTCCTCTGCCTACCCACAGGGTTTGTTACCCAGAATCCCTTGCAAAGCTAAGATTTTGACAAAAAAAACACATTTTCCTGACATTTCAGTGGTGGAAAGTTCTGGAATCTGCGTGGATCAACAAATTTCCACCCACCCAGCGTTCCCCCATGTCTCCCGGGAAAAATGGTACCTCACTTGCCTAGGTAGGCATAGTGGCTGCAACAGGAAACAGCGCAAAATGCAACATGGTTGCACCTCAATTTTCCAGTGAAATTTTGAGCTTTTTGGACAAAAAGACTACCTTTAGTTTTTGCGCCCTGGCTCTGCCAGCACCTAGGGAAACCTAGCAAACCGTTACATTTTTGAAAAATAGACACCCAGGGGAATTCAGGATGGGGTGACTCCTCTGCCTACCCCCAGGTTTTGTTACCCATAATCCCTTGCAAAGCTAAGATTTTGACAAAAAAAACACATTTTCCTGACATTTCAGTGGTGGAAAGTTCTGGAATCTGCGTGGATCAACAAATTTCCACCCACCCAGCGTTCCCCCATGTCTCCCGGGAAAAATGGTACCTCACTTGCGTGGGTAGGCATAGTGGCTGCAACAGGAAACGGTTCAAATCGTACGGTGGTGAATTTACAATAACCAATAGCAACATTACCTTTTTTTTGGGGGGGGGGGACTGAGTTTTTGGACCGGGGCTCGGCGGGCATCTTTGGAAAGTACCAAACCCAAACAGTTCTGAAAACTAGACACCCGGGGGAGTCCAGGGAGGTATGGCATGCGTGAGTCCCCCAATGTTTTCCTACCCAGAAATCCCTGCAAACCATAAATTTTGGTTAAAAAAACAGTTTTCCAAACATTTTTGCGTGGGATCTCCGTGTCGGCACAAATGTCCAACCACCCAGCGTTCCCCTTGTTCTCCCGAGTGAAATGATACCTCACTTGTGTGGGTGGGCCCAAGGCCTGTGTCTAAGGCAGTGGGGCTTAATTTGTAAAACATAAATACTACTTTTTCAAAAGTCATTTTCGGACTGTTCTGCTTTGGGGCACCCACACAAGTGAGGTATCCTTTTACTCGGGAGAACAAGGTGAACGCTGGGTGGTAGGACATTTTTGCCGACACGGAGATCCCACGCAAAAAAGTTTGGAAAAGTGATATTTTTACCTAATTTTAAGGTTTGCAAGGAGTTCTGGGTAGGAAAACATTGGGGGACCTACGCATGCCATACCTCCCTGGACTCCCCCGGGTGTCTAGTTTTCAGAACTGTTTGGGTTTTGTACTTTCCAAAGAATACCACCGAGCCCCGGGCCAAAAACTCAGGTGCCCCCCCCCCAAAATCAAGGTTGTTTTGCAATTGGCTATTGTAAATGCACCACCGTACGATTTGAACAGTTTCCTGTTGCAGCCACTATGCCTACCCACGCAAGTGAGGTACCATTTTTATCGGGAGACCTTGGGGAACGCTGGGTGGGCGGAAATTTGTGTGAGCCCAGTGACGCCACGCTTTCCCACACAAAAAAAGTGTGAAAAAACGGATTTTTTCAACATAAATTGAGGTTTGCAAGGGATTCTGGGTAAAGGAACGTTGGAGGATCCACGCAAGCCATACCTCCTTGGAAGCCCCCGGGTGTCTACTTCTCAGAAATGTGTGGGTTTGGTAGGTTTCCCTAGATGGGCGTCTAGCACGGGGCCAAAAACCCAGGTAACCCCTCTTGCAAAAGCTGGCGGTATTGAATGTCAATACCGCCAGCTTTTGCAAGAGGGGTTACCTGGGTTTTTGGCCCCGTGCTAGACGCCCATCTAGGGAAACCTACCAAACCCACACATTTCTGAGAAGTAGACACCCGGGGGCTTCCAAGGAGGTATGGCTTGCGTGGATCCTCCAACGTTCCTTTACCCAGAATCCCTTGCAAACCTCAATTTATGTTGAAAAAATCCGTTTTTTCACACTTTTTTTGTGTGGGAAAGCGTGGCGTCACTGGGCTCACACAAATTTCCGCCCACCCAGCGTTCCCCAAGGTCTCCCGATAAAAATGGTACCTCACTTGCGTGGGTAGGCATAGTGGCTGCAACAGGAAACTGTTCAAATCGTACGGTGGTGCATTTACAATAGCCAATTGCAAAACAACCTTGATTTTGGGGGGGGGGGCACCTGAGTTTTTGGCCCGGGGCTCGGTGGTATTCTTTGGAAAGTACAAAACCCAAACAGTTCTGAAAACTAGACACCCGGGGGAGTCCAGGGAGGTATGGCATGCGTAGGTCCCCCAATGTTTTCCTACCCAGAACTCCTTGCAAACCTTAAAATTAGGTAAAAATATCACTTTTCCAAACTTTTTTGCGTGGGATCTCCGTGTCGGCAAAAATGTCCTACCACCCAGCGTTCACCTTGTTCTCCCGAGTAAAAGGATACCTCACTTGTGTGGGTGCCCCAAAGCAGAACAGTCCGAAAATGACTTTTGAAAAAGTAGTATTTATGTTTTACAAATTAAGCCCCACTGCCTTAGACACAGGCCTTGGGCCCACCCACACAAGTGAGGTATCATTTCACTCGGGAGAACAAGGGGAACGCTGGGTGGTTGGACATTTGTGCCGACACGGAGATCCCACGCAAAAATGTTTGGAAAACTGTTTTTTTAACCAAAATTTATGGTTTGCAGGGATTTCTGGGTAGGAAAACATTGGGGGACTCACGCATGCCATACCTCCCTGGACTCCCCCGGGTGTCTAGTTTTCAGAACTGTTTGGGTTTGGTACTTTCCAAAGATGCCCGCTGAGCCCCGGTCCAAAAACTCAGTCCCCCCCCCCCCCCCAAAAAAAGGTAATGTTGCTATTGGTTATTGTAAATTCACCACCGTACGATTTGAACCGTTTCCTGTCGCAGCCACTATGCCTACCCACGCAAGTGAGGTACCATTTTTTCCGGGAGACCTGGGGGAACGCTGGGAGGGAGGAAATTTGGGTGAGCCCAGTGATGGCACGCTTTCCAACACAAACATTGCTGAAAAAAATTGTTTTTTTTTAACTAATATTGAGGTTTGCAGGGGATTCTGGGTAAAGGAACGTTGGAGGATCCACACAAGCCATAGCTCCTTGAAAGCACCTAGGTGTCTACAATTCAAAAATGTATGGTTTTGGTAGGTTTCCCTAGTAGCCCATCAATTCCAAACACATACACACATACCGGTTGGATTTGGCACGAGGGCAAGTGATGGTTCAGTATATAAAAACATTAACAAGAGATTTCCCAAAAAAGAAATGCACTGTCAATTACATGGACAAAGAAACTGAACCAATTACTTGCAGCTCGTGAGCTGTAAAGCCAGCGTCAAGGCACCAACCGCTTTACAGGCCATTCACACTCCTTTCATACCTAAAACAAAGAAAAACAATCACACCACCATGCACAAAAGGAACACATCACAACATTTACAAAAAAAAAAAAGAGCACCCGTACTGAAAAATATAAAAATTAAAAAAAAACAGCAAACAAATCCTCAAACACACACACTGGTTGGATTTAGCACGAGGGTGAGTGAAGGTTCAGCATATACAATTCAATTAGCAAGCAAATTCACAAATAATGAAATGCACTGCTAATAATTGAGAGAACGAGAAACTGAACCATTGACTCACAGCTCGTGAGCTGTAAAGCCACGACAAGGCACCAACCTCTTTACAGGCCATTCACACACCTTTCATACATGTGACACATACAAAACATTCACACCGCCAGCCGCAGGCCCTTCACATCAAAACACTCACACCAGCAGACAGCGCCATTCAAGGGCCCATCACATTCACACGCCCACATTCCAGACACAGCAAATACACAAATTGATGGACTGGGTGGAGTGGCACTCAGCTAGCACTGTGTGTAGTGACCATCAGAAAGTAAATACTCACACACCGCCAGCCAAGCGCAAGTCCACCAACACCACCAACCAAGCACTTGTCCACACTCACCGCCAGCCAAGCACCTAACCTTGCACACAAACACCAAAGCACCATCCATTCACACCGCCAGCCGAGCACCAATCCTTGCACACAACCAGCAAAGCTCCATGCACTCACACCGACAGCCAAGCACCTAACCATGCACTCCGCCAGCCAAGCAAAAATCCACGCACCCCCCAAGCACAACTCCAATCCATGCACTATGCCAGACAAGCACCAGTTCACGCACACCACCAGCCAAGCGCCATCCACTCACACCACCAGCCAAGCACCTAACCATGCACTCCGCCAGCCAAGCAAAAATCCACGCACCCCCCAAGCACAACTCCAACCCATGCACTATGCCAGCCAAGCACCAGACCACGCACACCACCAGCCAAGCGCCATCCACTCACACCACCAGCCAAGCACCTAACCATGCACTCCGCCAGCCAAGCAAAAATCCACGCACCCCCCAAGCACAACTCCAATCCATGCACTATGCCAGACAAGCACCAGTTCACGCACACCACCAGCCAAGCGCCATCCACTCACACCACCAGCCAAGCACCTAACCATGCACTCCGCCAGCCAAGCAAAAATCCACTCACCCCCCCAGCACAACTCAAATCCATGCACTATGCCAGCCAAGCACCAGACTACGCACACCACCAGCCAAACGCCAGTCCACGCACACAGACAATCCAAGCATAATGCAGCACACACCACCATCGAAATTAGATTTTTTTAAAGAAATACCACAAATCAAATGATGAAACCTACAAATCTGCTAACACAAAGTCAAAAACTAAATGCTGTGCACCAATGCACACCTTAAAGCAGACTAAAAATATTACAGAATACAGACCAGACAGTACACTTACAAGCTCAATGAAACTCCCAAAACTTCTTTTGTGTGTGGTACGATTTAAAACAAGCTGGCACACACAATCCAGGTTTTGAAGGACAGTCAGGGCAGTACAAACGAGACTCCCTCCGCACTTCTCTTCGCCAACAGACTCTACATCTTTTAGTGGGATTGTCTTTTGCAGTTGTGGGAGGAATGTATTCTGGAAAGTGGCGATCTTTCAGTCTGGCAACTTCCTCCACCACTCCAAATCTTGGGACACTTGCCTGTTCCACTAGTACAAGGCTGCCTATTATAGTCTCCTGAAACTTAACAAAAGGCATCTTTACCTCAGGACAAGATTTCTGGAACACAACGAAAGCATTAAAGGATGCCAAGTGGAAAAGATGAATAGCCAACTTCTTGTACCAAATGTAAGACTTTCGTAGAGCAGCATAAGGTTCCAACCTCTGATCTACTCTGTCAACACCACCCATGTACTTATTGTACTGTAAAATGCACACAGGTTTACGCACTTCAGCACGCTCACCCCGAACAGGCAGAGCTTCAGTGCTTTCATCATGGATTGTAGTCAGCATGTACACATCTCTCCTGTCACAAAACTTCACAGCTAGAAGCTTACCACATCGCAATGCAGTAGACTGTCCCCGCACAAGCCTTTTGCAAACAAGTTCAATAGGGAAACCTTTCCGGTTACTGCGCATCGTGCCACAAGCAACAGTGCCCACTTTTGCCAATTCCTTGAACAAACGCACACTAGTGTAGAAGTTATCTACATATAAATGGTGGCCTTTGTTAAATAATCGTCTGCCTAGTTCCCACACAATTTTCTCAGTCACTCCAAAAGTGGACGGACAAGCAGAAGTGTTAATGCTGGAATCCTTACCGGTGTACACCCTGAAATTATAAACGTATCCAGTCTCACTGTCACACAGCATATACAGTTTGATTCCATAGCGTGCCCTCTTACTAGGAATGTATTGCCTAAAAACCAAGCGGCCCTTGAACAATACCAAAGACTCATCCACAGCTATTTGTTTTCCAGGAGCAAAGATCTCAGAAAAACGATCAACAAAGTGATCAAGGACAGGCCGAATCTTAAAAAGACGGTCACAATCAGGGTGATCACGTGGCAACGCTAAATCATTATCAACGAAATGCATCATGCGAAGAAGAAGCATATACCGATCACGAGTCATAACTGCTGGAAATATAGATGTTGCCATCAAGGGACTAGTGGACCAATAAGAAGACATTGATGGCTTCCTTAGCAAGCCCGTCAAAAAAATTAATCCCAAAAACTTCTTCATCTCTTCAACACATGTGGGAGACCAATAGGTAGCTCTAGAATGGGGCTTAAGGCTGGCACTGTGGTCCCTCAAATACTGCTCTGCATACAAATTAGTTTGCTCCACAATCTCTTGCAAAAACTCATCGTCAAAAAACAATTGAAAAAATTGAATTGGCAGAAAATTGTCAGTATTCACTCTACACCCTGGAACACCAGTGAAGTCTGGCAATTCAGGCTGCACCATGCCATGGGCAACCCAGACGTCATCACTAATATCGGAAGAAGAAGCCACCCTAGCCTGCAGCCCAGCTGCCTCTTGCTGCACTACATCAACGGGAACACTAGCATCCCCAGCTGCCTCTTGCATCTCAACATCAACAGAGGAACTCGCCTCCCCAGATGCCACTTGCTGCTCAACAACAACAGAAAGACTAGCAGCACCAGATGCCTCATGCTGCTCTACAACAGGAAGACTAGCAGCACCAGATGCCTCATGCTGCTCTACAACAGGAAGACTAGCAGCACCAGATAACCCTTGGCGAACAACAGCAATATGAAGCTTTTTGGGCGCAGCCTTTACCACACTTGCCTCTTCCCGACGAGAAAGTAAGCGAAACCTTAAGGACCTAGGCAGCCGCTCAGATGGCTCTTGCCTCTCTACCGGCACATCAATGTCCCTCTCTACCACAGGCACTTCATCAGCACTAGAAGAATCATCATCCGATGAAGAAGATACCATGCGAAGAGAAAACTCACTGCCTGAATCTTCTGCAAATTCCTCATGCTCCGAATCGGAGTCAGTGTCTGGACCATGCTCAGAGGAAGTCTCAAAAAGCAAACTAACAACGTGCTGAGCAGTCATTCTGCGAGCAGCCATTATCCTTACTATGCAAGAAGACTACACACACAAGTGAACAACAAGCTACACTGTGCAAAGTACGAAGTAAACAAGGTAGAGTCTTCACGCAAAGAACAACACACTTTAAAAACAATTCAAATCTAACAAAATATAAGAACACTCACCAGCACCTACTCTGCTGAAACACAGCAAAAAGAAAGGAAATCCCACTAGAAAGAAAAAAAAGTATAGATTAGACAAAGTACACATCAAGCAGCAATACAAAAAAAAGTTAACAATCAAGAACCACAAAGCCACACAAACAGCAATAACTAGACTTTTCAAAAAAACACATTCATCTAGGGAAAGTAGTACAACATTTTTTTACTTACCAAGCACATGCAACTACACAAGCTGCAAAACCAGCAGTAACTGAACCACAACCTACACCAATAGCAACAGCAAAAGCCTGGATCAAAAACAAAGAGGAAATAAAAAAATTAATACTACATTTCACAAACTACATAACAAATAAACAAACAACACACAAATTTACCCACAAAATCACATCCACACAGATGGGCCATCAAAAAGGGGGGGGGGCAGAAAATCTAAGTTAAAAATCCAACCCACCAGGAAGCGACCCTTGCAAAAGGGGTCACTTCCTACAATCTAAAATGAAATCCCTGGTGCTAGTGGGGGCATTTCCACCGCACAAACGCAATGCTGTGCGCAACCGTGAGGCTGGAAAGAGACATCAGGAGAGAGGAAAATCACTTGCCTCTCCCCTGATGCCTCTTTGCGGCCCCACACCCCCAAGACTCTCAAAAATAAATTAACACCTCCAGGCGCAGGAAGCAAATGGCTTCCTGACCACCTGGGAATCCCTGAAGATGTTGCACATGCTGTGCGCGCTGACGTCATCAGGGATTATCATGGGGAGGGGGGCAACAGAATTACTGTGGATAACAGTGATGCTGGACAGAGGCACTTGCATCCTTCACTTTCACAAGCTACATCCAAAAACAACTCCTATCACCAGGAGCTCCTTTCACCCCATCTGGTGCTCTCATCTGTCTGTGACCATTCATACACATAAGAGGCATGTGAACACGCACAGAAGACCCCCGTTTGGCCCCGCCCACCAACTAGCGGAGTGCACCATCTTCCCTAAATTTACCCACTATGATGGACAGCTTACTCAAGGAACCTGTGCACACATCGGTGCGATGGCATAGTAACTCACACGGTCACTGGAGACAAAGCAAGCGCTCGAGTTGCAGCACAAATTCAGGAAAACATTCATCAGCCCAAAAACATTTGTGACCTTCCCACTATGATGGACAGCTCACACAAGGGACCCCTGCGCACATATGTGTGATTGCATAGTAAAGCACACTTGGACACTGCAGACAAAGATGGCGCTCGAGTTGCAGCACAAATTCAGGAAAACAATCATCAGCCCAAAAACATTTGTGAGCTTCCCACTATGATGGACAGCTCACTCAAGGGACCCCTGCGCACATCTGTGTGATTGCATAGTAACGCACACATGGACACTGGAGACAAAGATGGCGCTCGAGTTGCAGCACAAATTCAGGAAAACAATCATCAGCCCAAAAACATTTGTGAGCTTCCCACTATGATGGACAGCTCCCTCAAGGGACCCCTGCGCACATCTGTGTGATTGTCTCCAGTGTCCATGTGTGCGTTACTATGCAATCACACAGATGTGCGCAGGGGTCCCTTGAGTGAGCTGTCCATCATAGTGGGAAGCTCACAAATGTTTTTGGGCTGATGATTGTTTTCCTGAATTTGTGCTGCAACTCGAGCGCCATCTTTGTCTCCAGTGTCCATGTGTGCGTTACTATGCAAAGATGGCGCTCGAGTTGCAGCACAAATTCAGGAAAACAATCATCAGCCCAAAAACATTTGTGAGCTTCCCACTATGATGGACAGCTCACTCAAGGGACCCCTGCGCACATCTGTGTGATTGCATAGTAACGCACACATGGACACTGGAGACAAAGATGGCGCTCTACTTGCAGCACAAATTCAGAAACACATTCATCACTATGATGGACAGCTCACTCAAGGGACCCCTTCGCACATCGCAGCGATGGCATAGTAACACACACATGGACACTGAAGACAAAGCATGTGTTAAAATTGCAGCACAAATACAAATAAACATTCATCAGCCCAAAAACACTAGTGAGCTTTGCCTAGGCAGGACAGGTGTGTTATTTAGCCACTTCTGATAAACACATAAGTATACTTTATACATATATATACTTTACTATATGCCCTCAAAGCTTTACCAAGGGAGTAATTGTAAAAAAAAAACAAGAAAGTGGCCAGGATGCAACCATGCCTCACTCCTCTGCTCACCTTTAAAATTAGCACTGTATTTGTATTTTTTAAATGTCCCCCATCAGCATTTTTTTAACCAAAAACGGCCAACACAAAACATCAGATGCTCGAAAACAGTTCAAATTTTATGTTCCCCCAAAAAGGGGAGCGACCCTTCCCCAAGGGGCCGCTCCCCAAACAACGAAATTGCACAAAACATAAAAAAATAAAAAAATACCTAGCATTCCAGCTGCACGATCGCACGATCGTGCAGCAGGAATGCTCAAAAGTGGCATCGAGGGAAAGGAAAAGCCTTTCCTTTCCCTCGATGCAAGTTTCAGGACAATCCCCCCCGCCCCCGCCGCAAAACTAACCTGTTTACCAACGACGCGCAGGAAGCAAATGGCTTCCCTGCGCGTCGGTAAACAAAAGGCAACCTCCGGTGACGTCAGCGCGCCTCGCGCGCTGACGTCATTGATGACGCGGGCGGGGAGGGCGGGGGGAGGCAGGGGAAGGTCTTCCCCTGCCATCCCCGCAGAAACGAACGAAATCGGGCAGACTCGGGGAGAGCGCTGGCGCTTCCCCCGAGGGTGGGGTTCATGACGAGCTGGGCTCGTCATCAGTGTTTGAGGAGGCTACACCATGACGAGCCCAGCTCGTCATCAGCCCCGAAGGGGTTAACAGGATTGCATTGAGGATTTTCAGTAAGTTTGGTCTAGGTTGTGTGTTGCACAGGTGCTGGTGATTGGGTTTAATCTCTGATTTTCAAGAACTTAAACCTCTTTTTTGTAAATGAATTGGTCTCATTGTATATAATTTCTTTTTCAGCTATACCCCTGAAGAAGAGACTTCTGTCTCGAAATGCATTGGGTGTGAAAATGATAATGCATATACTGTAATGATGATTGTTACATTGTAAATGAAATGAAACAATGATGATGTAATGTAAAACTTTGCTTTAAACTTTTTTGAGAAATATATAAAAAATTCATCAAAATGAATATGGACTAAAGCATTGAACGTTTAATCTTTAATTTGTTGTTGTTGCATGTTGTTGTCCCAGTCGCCCCAGAGGGGCTGGGCCTCTTAATTTCATTAGTATTTATGCTCAGTAGGCATTTACACAACATTGCACACATATCGTAATAGCACCAATAAATTGAGTGCGCCAGGTACACTATCATCTCTTGTTCTTCCAAGGTCGCCACCCTCTGCCAGATCTGTTCCAGGTCTTCGGTGCGGGAGTCCACTGTCTTCTCCAGGCCGTCGACCCGATCGCCGAGGTCGGTGACTTCCTTGCGCAACTCTTTGACGCATGTGTGGACCTCCGTCCTGAGGGATCCGATTTCGGACTTTAAGTCCGCCATGAAGGATGACATGAAGGCCTGGGTCACCGGGGGGGAGTCGGCGGGCTGCTGAGGTTTCGCCCCTGTTGCTGGTGGGCCTCCAGAAGACGGCGGCGAGCCTGCTTTTCCCCACATGGAGGCCACCGACGCACCTCTGGTCGCCGCCGGCGGGGGGTCCGGCTTGTTTCCCTTGCCACGCGTCATGGTCCACTCTGGGCGTCGGATAATGGTGGGGGGGGGGGAAAGGCAAGTCTTCGCGTGCAACCCCCGGTCCGCGGTAGAGGAGAGCCCAAGGGAGGTCCACAGGCGTCCCGGTGGGCCAGCAACCCAGGGACCGCGATCAGGGGCTCCAGGCCCCAAGGCAGGGGATGGCAGGGTGTAGTTAGGGCTCCGCAATCCCGGAGTCGGGCTGGCCTGGTGTTAGCCCGTAAAGAGCGCCAGAGCAGCAGAGGGCTGACGCACAGGAGGGCCGCGTGGGCGAGGGAGAAGTTCCTGCGGGTAGGTAAGGCTGCGAGGAGGCAGAGGGGATGGAGGAGGATTCTTGTCGTCAGACTCCCCGCTGCGGCCAAAGTTCGAGTCCCACAGGTTGGGGCCCTCCAATGGATGGATGTGGCAAAACTCAGCCTCCCGGTGGCCCCACCGCCCTCAGTCGAGGCTCGCCAGATCTGCAGGGTGATCGGTATCAGGGGGTCCTGTGTGCATGCGGGCCGGCCACCCGCCTCCAGATGCAGCCCCTCCAGCCGCCCCCAGAAAGTCAAGATGGAGGTCGGGGGTGAGGTAGGGCCCTCCCAGCGCCGGACCCCACCTAGGACAGCCAGGAGGGGGGGGCGGCGCGGAAGCTGCTGCTCACCGTGGTGATCCCGCGACGGGTGATCGATCAGGAGCTGGGGATCATGTGCAGAGGGCCTCCGGCGTGTAGTCCGGGTCCGGTCTCACTTTCCCGCCCAAGCCGGGGCCTCCTGCAGTCACGGAGCTCGGGCCGGCCTGACCCCTCCGGGAACCGCCAGGGGGAAGGGGCGACGCAGAGGCTGTGGCTCACCGCTCAAGTCCCTCGGCGGATGCGTGGTCTGGGGCCGGGGCTCGGTTGGGGAGAGCCTCCAGCGTGCACTCGGGGCCCGGCCTCTCCTTCCCGCCAAAGCCGGGGCCTCGCGTAGTCTCCGCGCTCCGGCGGACTCAGCTCCTCCCGCCGGGGGGAAGTCCAGCGTCAGCCGTCCTGTTGGTGTGCCCAGGCACAATCAGCACCTCAGGGGAAGGCTTGCCTCGCGGGGGGCCCGGGAAGGCACCAGCACCTCGCCAGCCTCTGGGATCAGCCCTGCTCCGGGGGAGTCGGGCCAGTGGACTCCCCGGCAAAATCCGAGGCAAGATGGCGGCCGGAGGCCGATCGCGGAGGTCCCGGGGCTCCGGGCGGCTGCAGCGAGGGTCTCAGCAAGGAGGACTCGTCCTCGGGAGGTGTCGCTGAGTGGGCTGGAAGTAATCGGGGGGCCCCCAGGTGGAAGAGACCCCCGGATGTCGCTTAAACAGGCTTTAGAGACAGCGGGGCGACGGAGCTCACTCGAGACGCGTCCGTTTACATCGCTGTCTCGGCCACGCCCCTTTGACTTGTTTTTATGCTTGTGACTGTTATTATTTTTTCTTCCCGATTTAGCTCCTCGCTCCAGGGACTCTCCCACCTCCCTCCTCCCCTTTCATGTTTCTTCTATATCTTCCTCATGCCTTCTCCTGCCTTCTGATTCCCGTCCCTACCTAGCCCCGTCCCTCCCTAGCCCCATCTCTCTGCGCTCCTCCTGCTCCCAGGACCTACTTAATGGTGGCTGCTGTGCAATTGCAAAGGCAAGCCCGTCTGCACCCATCCGCACCTGGATCTCGTCCAACGCCACGGACCCTGACCCTTCTGAAAGCCGCTGCTACACATCCTCCGATTTGCAAGCACTCAATCGGGATGCCACCATGACTGCTGGCCACACTCCACACCTCATTCCATAGTAGGACCTTTCTCTTGCACTCATTGTCACTTCTCATGCAGCATATCTCCTACTCCACCCACCACTTATGCCTTATCCCGTAACACATGTGTGCTCCTCAACACCAGATCTCTCTGTAAGAACATCACCAAGAACTGGGACCTCATCAGCATGCACTCCTTGGACATCCTTTCTCTCAATGAAACCTGTCTCAACCCGTCATGCACCCCTGCCATCGCTGTGGCCAGCCCTTCTGGCAACAAGATTGTCTGCCAAGACAGGCACCCCAAACCATGAGGCGCTCTTGCGATCATCCAAAGATACCATCAATCAATCAATCAATCAATCAAAGCATTTATAAAGCGTGCTACTCACCCGTTAGGGTCTCAAGGCGCTAGGTGGGTGGAGGGGCGCTGCTACTGCTCGAATAGCCAGGTCTTGAGGTGCTTCCTGAAGCCGAGATGGTCCTGGGTCAGTTGTAGGTGAGTGGGGAGGGAGTTCCAGGTCTTCGCTGCCAGGTAGGAGAATGATTTTCCTCCGGAGGTGTTTCTGCGGAATCATGGGACGATGGCGAGGGCGAGGCTGGTGGAGCGAAGCTGCCTGGTAGGGGTGTAGAACGAGAGTCGGCTGTTGAGGTAGTCGGGGCCCATGTTGTGGAGCACTTTGTGTGCCTGGGTGAGCAGTCTGAACGTGATCCTTTTGTTGAAGGGGAGCCAGTGGAGGTTTCTTAGGTGGGGGGATATGTGGCTGTGACGAGGTATTTTGAGGATGAGACGTGCGGAGGCGTTTTTGTATGCGCTGGAGCCGAGTCGAAGTTTGGCGGTGGTTCCTGCGTATAGAACGTTCCCGTAGTCCAGTCAGCTGGTGACAAGGGCCTGGGTGACTTCTTCTGGTATCGGTGGGGATCCATCGGTAGATCTTTCGGAGCATTCGCAGGGTGTTGAAGCATGAGGATGAGACAGCGTTTACTTGTTTGGTCATCGAGAGGGAGGAGTCCAGGATGAAACCCAGGTCGCGTGCGTGGTCCGTGGGTGTTGGTGCGGTTCCCAGTGCCGAGGGCCACCATGAGTCGTCCCAGGCAGATGGGGATTGTCCGAGGATGAGGACCTACGTCTTGTCTGAGTTGAGCTTGAGACGGCTGTGCTTCATCCAGTCTGCTACCTCTTTCATTCCTTCCTGGAAGTTGGTTTTGGCGGTGTCTGGGGCCTTGGTGAGGGAAAGTATCAGCTGGGTGTCGTCGGCGTAGGAGATAATGTTGATGTTGTGTTTTCGTGCGATGGTGGCGAGGGGGCTCATGTAGATATCACCTACAACACTTCCACTGTCGAACCCATCGCATTCATACAACAAATGCATTTCCAAATACAAGTTACCCAAGCCATAACCAGCACAGGCACCATTGCTTACCGAACACCAGAACCACGCACCACCTTCAGCAACATCCTGCCCGACTTCATCACTCCCATCGCAATCAGAGCTCATGACATCTTGCTCCTCAACCTTCATCTCAATGACCCAATGGACTCCAACTCCACTTCCATTCTTGAAACCATCAGGCTCACACAGTACAAGCTGGGCAAGCAAGAAAACATGTTCTGGTACACGGAAGACCTAAGGAACTCCAAATGTAATCTAAGCAAGTAGAGAGGAGATAGAGAACCAACCTACAAATCCATACGAAGGAACATATCAATCCCAGATCAAAGAAGCCAGGAAAGCTGCCCTAGTACAAACCCTGGAGTCTTTCTCCAACTCAAGCAAAGAAAGGTTCACCATTGTCAGAGAATTCTCCAACCCAACTGCAGCCACCAACACCATCACCCCTTCACAGGCCCTCTGCAATAACCTCTTCGACTTCTTCAACAACAAAGTACTCAAGATCTATAGTAACTTTGTATCCCAACCCACTTCAGTAGAGCTCATTGAGCAACTGCCCACCACCAGCAAGGACGTCCATCAACTAACGAACAGAAGCCCCATCACCACAGAAGACACCGCCAGAATTATGAATCCATTTAGAGGCCCCCACTGACAATGAGGAAACATCAGCCCAAGTGCAAATATGACAATAAAAACATGACACACCGTTCATTCATTCAATCAATCATGCACACTCTCTCTATCAGACAAACCAAGTATTCACATTCAACAAAGCATCAAAAGCAGCATACAGTGGGAGAAAAAGCGCCGCTTGGGCTGATGTTTCCTCATGATTCCATAATCCAATGTTCTTTTACATTAGAAACTGACCTTTTTCAATGCTGAACTAAATGATTTTATCAAAAATGATCAACTGAAAATAAATTTTCTAAAATAACTTAGCTGTTCTGTGGGTGTTTTTGGTAGATTTCCATTCATTTGGGGCCCGATGTAGGTAAACGCGATTTTCCGATTTCAAAATACCGAGGCGGGCCGAATCGGTATTCTGAAATCGGAAAACGAGATGTAGGAAAAAAATACCGAATGAAAACCGATTCGGTCGGCATCGGTAATGAGATTCGGTACGTTCCGATTCAGCTCGGTCCGAATCGGAAATTACCGAATCGGCCAACAACGAATCGGAAAACACCGAATCGGCTACCACCGAATCGGATATTTCCGATTCGGCGAATACCGATTCGGTAAAAGCCGAATCGGTAAAAACCGAATCGGCAATCATAGACCCATGGCGAAAAAGCCCATAGGAATGCATTGCATGAACCGATTCGGCTTTTACCGAATCGGATAATACCGAATCGGATTTTACCGAATCGGATATTACCGAATCGGTAAAAGCCGACTCGGCAATAGGCGATTCAGCCAATGAGGTGGCTCCCCCTCCCCCACCCAAACAGGGAGTGGCAACCCTGGCAGGTGCAGCCAATTAAGAAGTTTCTAGAAGTTTCTGGAAAGCCTGCCTGAGCCCAACACACAGTTAGCAGCAGTGGGAGAAGGAGGTTGCAAACTGAGCAGGAGAAAATGGCAGATCAGGCAGGAAGCCAGAAGTCCTCCCAAAAGAGGAAGCCCAAGTTCACCACCACCGAACTTCAGGTGCTGGTTGAGGAGGTGGTGAGGGTGCACCGCCAGCTCTTTGGCAAGCTGTCCCTCAACGTGCCAGACAGCACCAAGAGGAGATTGTGGGCCGACATCGCCCAGAAGGTCAATGCTGCTGGTGTCACCCCCAGGTCCATTGAGGAACTCAAGAAAAGGTTTTACGACCTCCGCAGCCTCACGAAGAGGAAGCTTGCTGACCTTCAAAGGCAGGCTGATCTCACCGGAGGAGGCAAGAACCCGGCGCCACCCCTCACCGAGCTGGAGGAAATTGTCTCCAGCACCATCGAGAGGGAGAGCATCGTAGGGATCGGGACCCTGGACAGCACTGCGAGAGCCACAGCTACAGGTAAGAAGCATGCGCATCATGACACACCCTACCAGACACCTCCCCATTAGACACAATGCATAGGCAAACACCAGCACTGTACTGTCACCAACATACAAGAGACAAGCATCATGGTACATGTAGTCAGCAGAAGTTAGCCAAATATGTCAGTGCAGAATCACAAGACAGGAAACAGTGTGACACGGTGTAAGGAGATGCAAGGACATGTGGAATGCCATAATTGTACTGACTGTAATACATCGGCACTCAGTTTACAAATGCTTCTTTGTACCTAGGGGCACCATCAGGCGGCAACACTGTGACAGCAGAGGGAGCATCAACGTCAGGCACTGCAGTCGCAGGGCCGAGCACCAGCCAGGCTGCCCAGGAGGAGGAGGATGAGGATGAGGAAGGAGACACCCCAGGGCTTGGAATGGAGGGAGTCCTGGTGATTGATTACCAAGCAGTGCACTCCCCAGTACTGGCCAGCACACCCCCCTTGCAATTTTCACCTGATAACTCCCCTACAAGGCAGACCATTCCGCCGACACCAGCACCTGCCACAACCGTGGCCTTGCCACCCGTCCTACCTGTCCTGGGAGCAGGGGCTCCGGGACCGGCCAGCACCACACCCCCACCAGTGGCACCCCTGCCCACTCAGCAGGCCGGAGGCAGCAGTGCCAGACGCCGTGCCACCACCACCACCACCACTGCTGCACCACCACGGGAGGGCAGTGTGTTCCTGGGCCTGGAGGGCCAGATGGTCAAAATCCAGCGCCAACAGGCCAGATCCACCATGGCCTGCCAACGCCAGCTCCTGCAGCACAACCTGCAGATGGGGGAGTTGGTGAAGGGTTTCCAGGCTGTTGTGGACAGCAACAAGGAGGTGGCAGCAGGGTTGGGCAGGCTGACCACTGCCATCACCCACTCCTCTGCCAGGCAGGAGGAGCATGAGGTTGCGCGCAGGAGGGATGCCCGGGTGCTCAACCGGGCCATGGCCCGCCTTGCAGCGGCGACCGCACAGCTGTGCCATCGCAGCTCAAATCAGGAATCGGTGCTCAGTCAGCATACAGCTGAGCTGACTAGGGGGATGGCCAGGATCACCACGGCCTTGGAGGCCATGTTAATATCAAACGCCGCCTCCAATCCTGCCCTGGACCTGGGTGATGCTGGAGACAGCAGCAGCCGCAGCAGCCCGGCCAGCGCTGCATCAGAGCCAAGGAGGAGCACCAGGCGATCCGCTGATGCTGCTGGCCATTCGGAGGGGGCCGAGGGACACCCCAGTGGGTCTGGAAAGCGGGCCAAAAAATAGGCTGGCAAGGGGGGATGAGCAAACCAGAACCCTGGACTTTATTTGAGTTAACAATCTCCATTATTTGATGCACATCAGTGCTGTAACTGTGGTGCATCATTATTAAAACTTTTTTTTTTCCAAGCAACATTTAGCTGTCTTTGCATCTGTACTCAGTCAGAAATAGTTCTCAGTGATCTCCTCACGTCTGTATCTGCCATCACTTGGCGTACACACCCCAGCTGGCTGTGTCAGTGGCACAGCTTCGTCGTCGTCATAGTCCTCGTAGTCAGACAACTCCACCTCAGTGCCCTTCTTGACCGCAAGGTTGTGTAACATTGCACATACAGCTATGATCTTGCAGCAGGTGATGGGGGTATACTGCCTTGCACCTCCACTCTTGTGCAGGCATCTGAATCTACTTTTCCAGATGCCAAAGGTCCGTTCAACAACATTCCTGGTGCGTATGTGGGCCCGGTTATACCTCCTTTGGCTGGGTGTGGAGGGGTTGAGGTAGGGGGTGAGTATGAATGAGCGGAGGGCATATGCACTGTCGCCTGGAAGAGAAAGGGGTCACATTAGACACAGGCATACATGTATTACACCTACCTACTATGTGTTATGGGGGTCTGATGATGTGGCTCACCTAGGAGGTATCCTTCTCCAAAATCGCCAGCCATCAGCCGTGCATATATGCCGCTCTGTTGGAATATATAGGAGTCATGGGTACTTCCTGGAAATTTTGCTACCAGGTCTGTGATGGTGCACTTGGCATTGCAGATCACCTGCACGTTGATGGTGTGTGTAGATTTCCGATTGCGGTATATGTATTCGGTGTCCGCTGGTGGGCAAATCGGAATGTGCGTGCCATCTATGCACCCGATGATTTGGGGAAATTGTGCCATCTGGTAGAAGTCTACTTTGGTTTGTAGCAGTTCTGCGTGGGTTGCAGGGAAAGAGATGTATTGGTCCATCCTGTCTATCATGGCGTCAAGGAATATGTGGAAGAACCTTGACAGGCTGCTCTGGCTCACCCCTCCTGCTGCTGCTACTCCACTTTGATAGCTGCCAGACGCTACCAGGTGTAGGCTGCATAGCACCTGGACGTGCGCAGGGATGGCGTGTGCCCTTGGGGTGTGGTGGTCCAAGTATGGCTTAAGGTCCCTGATGAGCTCAAGTATGGTGTCAGAGTCCAGCCTGTATCTCTGTAGGATCTCAGCCTCAGTGAGCATGAACAGGGTTATCCTCTGTCTGTAGACCTGTTCATTTCTTAGCCATTCCCTCTGTCCTTCCTGCTGTAGCCGTAGCCGCCTCGCAATGACATAGAAAGCTGCCATCCTGCAAGTTGCAATGCATTTTGGGACTGTTTATATGGGTTGGAGTTGGTTACCACCTGATTGCAATCCATGGTAAATACCGAGTGAATTCTACCGATTTTGAGCCGATTTCAGTGTTTCTGTGCCTCCCTACATCTCCCCAACTGTCGGAATCGGGGAATTTCCCGATCGGAGATTCATACGAATCGGCATGTTTTCCGAATCGGATCATGTCCGAATCGGTATTTTTTCCGATTCGGTACATGGACCGAATCGGTGATTTTCCGATTCGGTGTCACTAACGATTCGGTACATGGACCGAATCGGTGATTTTCCGATTCGGTGTCACTAACGATTCGGTACATGGACCGAATCGGTGATTTTCCGATTCGGTGTCACTAACGATTCGGTTCTTGGACCGAATCGGTGATTTTCCGATTCGGTGTCACTAACGATTCGGTACATGGACCGAATCGGTGATTTTCCGATTCGGTGTCACTAACGATTCGGTTCTTGGACCGAATCGGTGATTTTCCGATTCGGTGTCACTAACGAATCGGTACAAGGACCGATTCGGTCCTTGTAACCGATTCGGTGTTTTTCCGATTCGTTACATATCCGATTTTCGGTATGTACGTATCGGATTCTTTCCCATTCGGTACTCATTCCGAATCGGTTTTCTATCCGATTCGTTCTGTTGTTGGTTCCCTACATCTCGATGGCTGTTTACCGATCGGTAAGGGCCAAAAATCGGTATTTTCGGCCGATACCGATCGGTAAAGCCCTACCTACATCGGGCCCTTAGTGTATTGGGCTTGGGTGGCCAATGCCACCATACGGCTTAGAAGGGCACATTTGGTGCCCTCCTTGCATACTCCAATTTGAACCACTTCAGGGAGCCCTTGGTTCTAGCTCTGGCACAAAAGTGGACAAAGGACATGGGAGTATCCTCCCCTCTGTCCATCTCTTCCTCTGGGAAGGACTCTCGAGTTGTCCTAACACTTTCCCTAGGGTATTTATGGGCTCCCCTGTGGGTGGTTTTCCAGATTCATTGTGAGACTAGACTCAACCCTGAAACTATGTCGCTCTTCAATCGTCTGGAAACTTGGACTTCGTTTGACTTCGATTGGAATCAAGACTGCACCAAGGAAGACTCCTGCTGCTCCTCAAGTCTTCTTTGTTGTCTGTAAATGTACAGGAATTTATATAGCGCAAATCACTAAGCGGTTTCTAAGTGCTTGCTTACTGAACCCGTCCTGGTATTCCCCTGTGAGATAACCCCGGCAGGGTATCTGCAAGGTGAAAGCCAGGCATCCCGCCGCGAGGGGCCGTTGTGGAGATTAAGCAAGCTATTGCCCAGAGTCGCAGAGTGTGAACCCGTGAATCGAGTAGGCACCAGAGCGAGAATTGTCGAGTCCATGGACATTTTAGGACTCAAGACCCCGCCGAGCCGGGAATTGAACCCTGGTCCCGGGCTGACCTCTGCTTCCAGGTCTGCCTCCTCTAACCAGTGAGCCACACTTCTCCAGTCTGTGCTTGATCCAGGTTCTTCAACAGACTTGTGAGCATCAAGCACACCCGAAGAAATCTACCTTGGAGTGAAGAAGTCACTCCTCTCCATCTTTAAATGAACATGAAAGGGAGCTTCCCCAAGGAATAAAGGGCCCGATGTAGGTAGGGCTTTACCGATCGGTATCGGCCGAAAATACCGATTTTTGGCCCTTACCGATCGGTAAACAGCCATCGAGATGTAGGGAACCAACAACAGAACGAATCGGATAGAAAACCGATTCGGAATGAGTACCGAATGGGAAAGAATCCGATACGTACATACCGAAAATCGGATATGTAACGAATCGGAAAAACACCGAATCGGTTACAAGGACCGAATCGGTCCTTGTACCGATTCGTTAGTGACACCGAATCGGAAAATCACCGATTCGGTCCAAGAACCGAATCGTTAGTGACACCGAATCGGAAAATCACCGATTCGGTCCATGTACCGAATCGTTAGTGACACCGAATCGGAAAATCACCGATTCGGTCCATGTACCGAATCGTTAGTGACACCGAATCGGAAAATCACCGATTCGGTCCATGTACCGAATCGGAAAAAATACTGATTCGGACATGATCCGATTCGGAAAACATGCCGATTCGTATGAATCTCCGATCGGGAAATTCCCCGATTCCGACAGTTGGGGAGATGTAGGGAGGCACAGAAACACCGAAATCGGCTCAAAATCGGTAGAATTCACTCAGTATTTACCATGGATTGCAATCAGGTGGTAACCAACTCCAACCCATATAAACAGTCCCAAAATGCATTGCAACTTGCAGGATGGCAGCTTTCTATGTCATTGCGAGGCGGCTACGGCTACAGCAGGAAGGACAGAGGGAATGGCTAAGAAATGAACAGGTCTACAGACAGAGGATAACCCTGTTCATGCTCACTGAGGCTGAGATCCTACAGAGATACAGGCTGGACTCTGACACCATACTTGAGCTCATCAGGGACCTTAAGCCATACTTGGACCACCACACCCCAAGGGCACACGCCATCCCTGCGCACGTCCAGGTGCTATGCAGCCTACACCTGGTAGCGTCTGGCAGCTATCAAAGTGGAGTAGCAGCAGCAGGAGGGGTGAGCCAGAGCAGCCTGTCAAGGTTCTTCCACATATTCCTTGACGCCATGATAGACAGGATGGACCAATACATCTCTTTCCCTGCAACCCACGCAGAACTGCTACAAACCAAAGCAGACTTCTACCAGATGGCACAATTTCCCCAAATCATCGGGTGCATAGATGGCACGCACATTCCGATTTGCCCACCAGCGGACACCGAATACATATACCGCAATCGGAAATCTACACACACCATCAACGTGCAGGTGATCTGCAATGCCAAGTGCACCATCACAGACCTGGTAGCAAAATTTCCAGGAAGTACCCATGACTCCTATATATTCCAACAGAGCGGCATATATGCACGGCTGATGGCTGGCGATTTTGGAGAAGGATACCTCCTAGGTGAGCCACATCATCAGACCCCCATAACACATAGTAGGTAGGTGTAATACATGTATGCATGTGTCTAATGTGACCCCTTTCTCTTCCAGGCGACAGTGCATATGCCCTCCGCTCATTCATACTCACCCCCTACCTCAACCCCTCCACACCCAGCCAAAGGAGGTATAACCGGGCCCACATACGCACCAGGAATGTTGTTGAACGGACCTTTGGCATCTGGAAAAGTAGATTCAGATGCCTGCACAAGAGTGGAGGTGCAAGGCAGTATACCCCCATCACCTGCTGCAAGATCATAGCTGTATGTGCAATGTTACACAACCTTGCGGTCAAGAAGGGCACTGAGGTGGAGTTGTCTGACTACGAGGACTATGACGACGACGAAGCTGTGCCACTGACACAGCCAGCTGGGGTGTGTACGCCAAGTGATGGCAGATACAGACGTGAGGAGATCACTGAGAACTATTTCTGACTGAGTACAGATGCAAAGACAGCTAAATGTTGCTTGGAAAAAAAAAAGTTTTAATAATGATGCACCACAGTTACAGCACTGATGTGCATCAAATAATGGAGATTGTTAACTCAAATAAAGTCCAGGGTTCTGGTTTGCTCATCCCCCCTTGCCAGCCTATTTTTTGGCCCGCTTTCCAGACCCACTGGGGTGTCCCTCGGCCCCCTCCGAATGGCCAGCAGCATCAGCGGATCGCCTGGTGCTCCTCCTTGGCTCTGATGCAGCGCTGGCCGGGCTGCTGCGGCTGCTGCTGTCTCCAGCATCACCCAGGTCCAGGGCAGGATTGGAGGCGGCGTTTGATATTAACATGGCCTCCATGGCCGTGGTGATCCTGGCCATCCCCCTAGTCAGCTCAGCTGTATGCTGACTGAGCACCGATTCCTGATTTGAGCTGCGATGGCACAGCTGTGCGGTCGCCGCTGCAAGGCGGGCCATGGCCCGGTTGAGCACCCGGGCATCCCTCCTGCGCGCAACCTCATGCTCCTCCTGCCTGGCAGAGGAGTGGGTGATGGCAGTGGTCAGCCTGCCCAACCCTGCTGCCACCTCCTTGTTGCTGTCCACAACAGCCTGGAAACCCTTCACCAACTCCCCCATCTGCAGGTTGTGCTGCAGGAGCTGGCGTTGGCAGGCCATGGTGGATCTGGCCTGTTGGCGCTGGATTTTGACCATCTGGCCCTCCAGGCCCAGGAACACACTGCCCTCCCGTGGTGGTGCAGCAGTGGTGGTGGTGGTGGTGGCACGGCGTCTGGCACTGCTGCCTCCGGCCTGCTGAGTGGGCAGGGGTGCCACTGGTGGGGGTGTGGTGCTGGCCGGTCCCGGAGCCCCTGCTCCCAGGACAGGTAGGACGGGTGGCAAGGCCACGGTTGTGGCAGGTGCTGGTGTCGGCGGAATGGTCTGCCTTGTAGGGGAGTTATCAGGTGAAAATTGCAAGGGGGGTGTGCTGGCCAGTACTGGGGAGTGCACTGCTTGGTAATCAATCACCAGGACTCCCTCCATTCCAAGCCCTGGGGTGTCTCCTTCCTCATCCTCATCCTCCTCCTCCTGGGCAGCCTGGCTGGTGCTCGGCCCTGCGACTGCAGTGCCTGACGTTGATGCTCCCTCTGCTGTCACAGTGTTGCCGCCTGATGGTGCCCCTAGGTACAAAGAAGCATTTGTAAACTGAGTGCCGATGTATTACAGTCAGTACAATTATGGCATTCCACATGTCCTTGCATCTCCTTACACCGTGTCACACTGTTTCCTGTCTTGTGATTCTGCACTGACATATTTGGCTAACTTCTGCTGACTACATGTACCATGATGCTTGTCTCTTGTATGTTGGTGACAGTACAGTGCTGGTGTTTGCCTATGCATTGTGTCTAATGGGGAGGTGTCTGGTAGGGTGTGTCATGATGCGCATGCTTCTTACCTGTAGCTGTGGCTCTCGCAGTGCTGTCCAGGGTCCCGATCCCTACGATGCTCTCCCTCTCGATGGTGCTGGAGACAATTTCCTCCAGCTCGGTGAGGGGTGGCGCCGGGTTCTTGCCTCCTCCGGTGAGATCAGCCTGCCTTTGAAGGTCAGCAAGCTTCCTCTTCGTGAGGCTGCGGAGGTCGTAAAACCTTTTCTTGAGTTCCTCAATGGACCTGGGGGTGACACCAGCAGCATTGACCTTCTGGGCGATGTCGGCCCACAATCTCCTCTTGGTGCTGTCTGGCACGTTGAGGGACAGCTTGCCAAAGAGCTGGCGGTGCACCCTCACCACCTCCTCAACCAGCACCTGAAGTTCGGTGGTGGTGAACTTGGGCTTCCTCTTTTGGGAGGACTTCTGGCTTCCTGCCTGATCTGCCATTTTCTCCTGCTCAGTTTGCAACCTCCTTCTCCCACTGCTGCTAACTGTGTGTTGGGCTCAGGCAGGCTTTCCAGAAACTTCTAGAAACTTCTTAATTGGCTGCACCTGCCAGGGTTGCCACTCCCTGTTTGGGTGGGGGAGGGGGAGCCACCTCATTGGCTGAATCGCCTATTGCCGAGTCGGCTTTTACCGATTCGGTAATATCCGATTCGGTAAAATCCGATTCGGTATTATCCGATTCGGTAAAAGCCGAATCGGTTCATGCAATGCATTCCTATGGGCTTTTTCGCCATGGGTCTATGATTGCCGATTCGGTTTTTACCGATTCGGCTTTTACCGAATCGGTATTCGCCGAATCGGAAATATCCGATTTGGTGGTAGCCGATTCGGTGTTTTCCGATTCGTTGTTGGCCGATTCGGTAATTTCCGATTCGGACCGAGCTGAATCGGAACGTACCGAATCTCATTACCGATGCCGACCGAATCGGTTTTCATTTGGTATTTTTTTCCTACATCTCGTTTTCCGATTTCAGAATACCGATTCGGCCCGCCTCGGTATTTTGAAATCGGAAAATCGCGTTTACCTACATCGGGCCCTAAGTCCTGTGTGGGAGGTGGTCACACCTCCCTGTGTCAGGAAACCTATTGTTCTACATTTCCCGGCTCGAGCTTGGCTCAGCAGCAGGATGGCAGAATTGTGGCACTAGCTTGCTGGCTGACCCTGAAAGGCTGTTATCGGGAGTACTGGGGAGGTCCCCTAATGAGCCCCCAGTACATTGGATCATACTTCCCACACTGGAATTGGTGTTGGGGTAGGATTCCAACATGTTTGTTGCTAAACATGACCAGGTTCAGTGCAGCCACTATATGGTTAGACATCTTGTAACAAATGATGTCCACTATATGGAGAAGTGTGGCTCACTGGTTAGAGGAGGCAGACCTGGAAGCAGAGGTCAGCCCGGGACCAGGGTTCGATTCCCGGCTTGGCGGGGTCTTGAGTCCTAAAATGTCCATGGACTCGACAATTCTTGCTCCGGTGTCTACTCGATTCATGGGTTCACACTCTGCGACTCTGGGCAATAGCTTGCTTAATCTCCACAACGGCCCCTCGCGGCGGGATGCCTGGCTTTCACCTTGCGGATACCCTGTCGGGGTTATCTCACAGGGGAATACCAGGACGGCTTCCCTAAGCAAGCGCTTAGAGACCAGTCGGTGATTTGCGCTATATAAATTCCTGTACATTTACATATGTCTGAAAATGGCTGACCACACTTACAAAGCCTGGAGAATCGAGACTGGGGTTTGTAGGGGTGTGCATATGCAGAGGCACCCTATCACTTGTAACCAAGCACCCTGCCCTCAGGACTGAAGAGCCTGCCATAGGAGTGACTTATAGGTTTTAAGTGTAGTGACCCCTGATATAAGAAAACATATCTGTCATGAGAGGTGCAAGCACCACCTCACACAGGCTGCAATGGCAGGCCTGTAGTCATAGTTTGAGTGGACTCCCATGGGTGGCATAATACATACTGCAGTCCAAGGGAGCCCCTGGTGTACCTATGCCCTGGGTACCTTAGTACCATATACTACAGACTTACAAGGGTACACCAGTAGCCAAGTGAAGAGGTACAAAAATAGTTACCATGGTCAATTTAGGGGAGAAGGCACAGTGACTGGGGTCCTGATTGGCAGGATCCTAGTCAGACTAGGTCAAAACATACTGAAATCAAGCAAAAAGTGGGGTAACCATAAAAGCAGATCCTAATTTTCTACAGGGACCCACACCCAACCCCACAGACCACGCCAGAAACCACTGTATCATTGTAGTTGACAAACTCACAATGACTAAACAGGTGAATGCAGTAACTTCATCCTGCTTCCTCATACTCAGAATGTGCCGCAAGATTTTCAAATGGCTTGCCGTGTACACGAGAAGCACTGTCACCTAAGCCATTATAATCAGCAGACTAGACTACAGCAACACCCTCTACACCAGCATCTCCAACCAGCTCATTTAAATACTCTAGACCATCCAAAACACTGCAGCCATACTTATCCTAGACGTCCCCAGAAGTGTTGAAATCACTCCCTACCTCACAGAAGTATACTCGCTACCCATACAGAAACTATGCCAATGTAAGCTGCTTGTCCACTCTTACAAAGCCCTCTACATCACCGGACCTGTGCACCTCAATGAACGACTTTAACTCTACCATCCAACCAGACAGCTATGCTCAGCCTCACTCACCCTCACACCTGTCACCTGAATCCACAGAAACAAGTCAGGAGGCTGCTCTTTCTTCTACATTGCAGCTAAGACCTGAAATGAACTCCCTCAACACGTTAGGACCGGCCCTTTGCTACTCATCCTCTGAAGACCTGGCTATTCAACTAGGACCTCCGCCAGACCCACATTCCTGGTCCAACGCCTGGATACCCTTATGGGTGATTAGTTGAGCAATACAAATTGACCTAACATAACATAACACACAAACATATACATCAAAACGTAGCGATTAGCCCAAACTCCCATCAGCCAATGGGGTTTTAAGCAATGTATTTTTGGTGGAGAAGCAGAACAAGATTTGAATTGGTGTTCAATTAGAAATAAACCTGAAAGCACTCAACACTTTTATGGTTTACCACCTCTTTGTGGTTTACGAGAAATCCTAAGATTAAGAGGCTGGATGGTGCATCTAGATCTGAAAGACGCTTACCTGACCTTCCTGATTTTTCTTTCTCATAGGAGGTTTCTGCAATGCCTTCCTTTAACTGGTTTATTTTTTTAAATTTACAATAAAATTCAAAAAGCAAAATTAATATGACTGAAAATATTAGATGGGTTTCGGGAAGAAGGGTGGAGGGAAGATGGCAGGCAGGGGACACCGGTGCATCGCATCACATTGCATCACTTTAGTCACATTTATTATGCACATTGTGTAATTTCATTGCAAATTGCAGTCGTTGCAAAGTAAATTGAACTTCACAGGGTTATATAGTTATTTTTCTTAGCTAAGTCTTTACGGTGTAAGGTATATCTGAGGGATCCAGTTTAAGTATGCCAGATTTCCCTCACCCTCTGGCTGGAAGTGCTTAGTCTGTTTTCTGCTTAGTTCTCAATTTGCTTAGGTTTTGGAAGGGAGTCCATACTTTTTTATACTTTGGTAGCCTATCATGTGCTACAGCTGCTATTTTTTCCATCATACTTTCACCTTGCTTGTATTGACCACAAGAGAAAAGGGAGTTTTGAGGTAGCCGTTTATTAGAACAGTTATTTTTAAATGTTATGTGATTCTCAAATCTTATGTTCTCTCTTTCCATTCCATCTAGAATGTCTGGATGTCTGATCCTCCGGCCCCCTCGGAACAGGAAACAAGACACAGGTAAGACTTCTGTTTTATCCCTGGATCAAAGTTCCTTTAGGTGCCCTTATCTTTCTCTGGGTAAACCTTCTTTTGTGCGGGTTTAATGGTGTGTGAGTGGCCCTCCTCCTCTATACTTGTGAAAATTAACATACACGATAGTGCACCAAATACAAAAGTATAGAGGTTAAATTGTTCAATTGACAATATGTTCTCAGCGTAGACGCAGTCGCTTTAGTCTTTGAGAATGCAGGTCGATTTCCACTGAACTCGAGTGTTAAAGGGAGATGTTATAAGTTTGAGCTACCTATAGTATGGATTCCCAGCTCCTTGTAGTCTCAGCAGTGATATCCACACTTTACTGTAGGTCTTTTTAGGGTGAGTGCAGGTGTTCCCTAGTCCGCAATTTGCACCTCTCCACATCCCTCCCACCATTCCCTTCATTAGGTGCTGAAAATAGCATTTATCTCAGGCCCCAAGTGGAGATTTGTGCCGTCCCTCCTGCCACCTGTGTTGGAAGAGTAATCGGTCCCGCAACTAGGCGAACCATGCTCCTCCCCCCCGGAGTGTGGCTGGGAGAGGCGTCCTGCCGGCAGCCCTCCTGACATATATAGATCCTCACGTCGGCATCTTCATACTCCCCAAGACCAGACAGTGGGTTACCTTTGGTGCCTTCTCCCTTCACTATAGAGTCCTCATCAACAACACCCCCTGGGTCTCCCGCTCTCCATGTAACCCCTTCACTGCTAGGTCTTTTCACCCCACGCCTTTTTTTTGGCTATTTGGAGTAATTCGCATATAGGCCCCCGTGATGGCGGGAAATATAGCATCGGCCCAAGACAGAAACACGTTAGAAGGGAACGCAGAAGGCTACAGATGAGCACCTTAACAAGGGGCTTAATGGTCAGAGCCTAATTGGCAGTACAGAGCTTGTGATCTTCGTGAAGTACAGAGCCCCGAAACGCATTGGCTGGATTGCTTTTGTGATGTTTTCTAGATGAAACAATGAAGTAACAAAATAAACAAAGACTTGAAAATACATCAAGACTTCCTGCGGGCTTTCTTTGAATGTGGATTTCAAATGGACTACTACTAAGCACCATGCATGTGAAGGATTAATGATCTGTGCGCTCCTTTTTGTATAGGTTATACCCTGTAACTTTTTGTCTGCATAAGGTACCAACACCAAATTTGCATCCATTTCTTCCAGCATCCTCAGGATTCTAAAGGTACCCAGGGTTTGTGGATTACCCTGAAGGGGACTGAAAAATGTACAAAAATACAGCAAAATGTCGTTTTTGGGGGGAAAAAATAGGAAAAAGTGCTGCAGAAGAAAGCGTCTGTTTTTCCCTTGCAAATGGTATGAATGAAGGTTTGTGGTGCTAAAATCACTATCTTCCCAGCTTTCAGGAACAGGCAGACCTTTTTCAAAAAAACAAAATGTTCTACACAGCCTTGGCATTTGACTGGGACATAGCCTATTTTCCCTATTTTGTGTGCTTTCAACCTCCTTCCAGTTAGTGGTAGAAATGGGTGTGAAACTAATAATGGATCCTGGAAAGCTACATATTTCTGAAAATTAGGTAGTATTCTATTTAGAAAGGGGTCATTTGTGTAGATCCTTCAAAGTTTTCCTATAGAAACTAACAGTTGAAATAACAAATATTGAAATTGAGTTGAAAAAACAGCCATTTGTGCCTACGTTTTCACCTGTAACTTCTTTTAAGTATGGCATATTGTTGAAAGCAATATACCGTTATGTCCGCTGGACCCTTCTGGATGCGGGGATATGCAGTACTTGTAGATTTACCAAGAACCCAGAGCCAATTAATGAACAGCGCCTTGCAATGTTTTTTCATTGTGTACCGGGTATACAGCAATTCATTTGGTAACATGTAAAGAGTGGAAAATAGGTTTCAAGAAAACCAATTTTCGAAATGGAAATAAAATATGGAGTTTAGAAGCAGTGGTTATTTGCACATCTCTGAATTTGTTGATACCCATACTAGCAAGTGAATTAAAGGACATTTTTAAAAAAAAACTCTATTTTTTAACACTGTCTTACATTTGGAAGGCAGAAATGCATAGAAAGTCAATTGGCAATAACACTTGTTCTTCGATTCTGTGTTCAGCTAAGTCTCCCAATAAAAATGGTACCTCACTTGTGTAAGTAGACCTAGTGCCCACGACAGGAAACGGCCCAAAATGCAATATGGACACATCACACTTCCCCAGTGTAAACTGGCTCTTTTTTTGCAATGTGCCAAGCTGTGGATTTTATACCCTAGCTCAGCCAGCATCTAGGGAAACCTATCAAACTTGTACATTTTTTAAAACTAGACACCTAGAAGAATCCAGGATGGGGTGACTTGTGTGGCTTTTGTCAGGTTCTGTAACCCCAAATCCCTTGTAAACCTCACACTTTGAAAATAAAAACACCTTTTCTTCACATTTCTGTGATGGAAAGTTCTGGAATCTGCTGGAAGCCACAAAGTCCCAACCACTCAGCGTTTCCCCAAGTCTCCAGATAAAAATGGTACCTTACATTTGTGGGTAGGCCTAGTGCGTGTGACAGGAAATGGCCCAAAATGTACTGTGGAGAATTATCGATCACAAAAAAGACTTGTTTTTTGGTCCTGGGCTCCTACCAATCCCAGACATTTTTGAAAACTTGGCACCCAGGACGGTGTGGCTTGTGTGTATCTCCCAACATTTTGTTATCCAAAATCCCCTGCAAACCTCAAATTTGATTAAAAACACATTTTCCTCACATTTCCGTGTTGGAAAGCTGTGGGATCATCAGAATTATCTATTACAAAACTAGACACCTGGGGGAGTCAAGGGAGGTGTGGCTTGTGTGGATACCCCAATGTTTTCCTACCCAGAATCCACTGCAAACCTCAAATTTAGCTAAAAAATCACGTTGTCCTTACTTTTCTGTTTGGGATCACCGTGCAGGCACAAATTTCCCACCTGGGCAGCCCCACCCCATCACAAAGTAAAAATAGTCCCTGTTATCTAGTGGGCTTTCTGCTCCTTGGGGCAGATTAGGGGCTGTTACCGATATCTGCCACCCAGGGGGGCCAAAACACTACGCCCATTTTCTTAGGGGGATGGGTGCATCGGAATGCCCCTTCAGGACAGCCCTCACCCCTGCACAAGTAAAAAAATAGTCCCTGCCGCTTAGTGGGCTTTCTGCCCCCCCCCCCGAGGGGGCACATCAGGTGCTATTGCCCCCATACGCCTCCGTGGAGCAGAAAGACTGTGCCCTTTTTTTGGGAGGGTGGATACAACTTTAATAAAAAATAAAACCCTCGTGTTTAGTGGGCTTTCTTGGGTGCACATTGGAGGTAATAACTACGGTCTCAGCCCCCTCCCGGGGGGCCGAAAGACTGTTATTATTCAGGTCTGGGGGGTGGGGGCATTGGCATGCCCATTCTGGGCTGCCCCACCCCTATTCTATTAAAATGAAAAAAACAATAATCCCTTGTGCCTATTGGGCTAGTGGGGGGCAGAAAGACTGTCCATTTTGTTTTTGGAGTTTGGGGGCATTGACATGCCCTTTTTTGGCAGCTCCAGCACTATGTTAAAAAAAAAAAAAGAATCCCTGGTGCCTAGTGGAAATACTGAAAATGCCCCTTGAAATATGGGGGAAGCAAAGGCCCTTGCCCAAGGGGCCGTTCCGACCTCCCTTGTGTCTAGTGGTGGATGTCTGCTTGGGGAGTGCGCTCCTGCAGCGATCCTCAAGCAGGGATCCACTAGGGAAGGGCACTGTAGAGATTCTCCAATTTCCAACGATACCTTCCCCGTGCGTTTCGGTGCTTGGAGGGCTGAGATAGTCCCAGCACCAAAGGAATGAAAGTCGATCAGCTTATTTCACTTTCACTTTCAATGTAATGACATCAGCGTGCCATGCAATAGTCATTACATTGAGGAAAAAAATGCCTCGAAAGGTTGGGGAAGCTCTTGCCTTGCTCCTGAGGCTCAACAACTAAAAAATAAATCCCTCTGCTGTTTACAGCAGAGGGATTTGGTGGTCGTGTGTAGAAGACGGAGCGGTTACGTTCTTGGCATACGAGCACAGTGACGCAGGACGGAGCCAGTCCATCTTGCGCACCAACGAGTTAAAGGGCTCTGGCCGAGCAATCTCGGGGGAAGACTCCTCCCCTTTTTGTTTTCATGAGCCAATCCAGATAGGATTTGCTGTTATCCTTTCCAGCAATGCCTGACCTTGTCCTATTTTTATGTCCGGTGTGGCGTTGAAGGCCTGAAAAAGCCTTGTACTTTCAGGGGTAGTGCCAGTCCCGTACCATGTCACATCATCGGGTAAGTCCTAATTGCTCAGCCCTTCATCCCCTCCATTTTTACACATACATAATTGCCACCTTTATGACCACCACAGTTTTGTGAGTTGGGTATCAAGACACTTCCACACGTCAGCTATAGTTATGGCTCCCAATCTTCCCAGAGCCATATGCCAACACATTATTATTTTAGAGCAGTTTTCTTTGTATTTGCAGCCTAAAGATGTTTTTATTGTTCTTGGCCATTTGATGGATCAAATATCTTCAGGAATCATCAAGACCACATCCATTTCCCCTTGCTCCCGGTATTGTGCATGGATCACTGACATAATATAGAATGACAAAATATAGACTTACCAAAATATAGTCACCAAAATATAGAATGCCAAAATATCGAATTCCTATCTACAAACAGGTAAGTACAAAAATATCGAATCCAAAATATAGTCTGTAAAAAATATAGTCAGTCAAAATATCGAATTTTTTAAAATGTCTTAAAAGTAATTTAAAATTAATGAAATAATAAATATAATTAACTAAAACATACTTAAAAATACTCAAATAACCTTAAAATTAAGATATAATTAATTTAAGTTATTAATAAAAAATGTACAATATTTTACCGTAGGATAGCAGGAGGGTAACATTTAATATTACCACTCCAGTGAGTGCAACAGTAGGGAAAGCGTTGGATAGCGTAGGGGTAAAAAATACTATTCCCACTCCAGTGAATGCAACAGTAGGGAAAGCGTTGGATAGCGTAGGGGTAAAAAATACTATTCCCACTCCAGAGAGTGCAACAGTAGGGAAAGCGTTGGATAGCGCAGGGGTAAAAATTACTATTCCCACTCAAGAGAGTGCAACAGTAGGAAAAGCGTTGGATAGCGTAGGGGTAAAAAATACTATTCCCACTCCAGTGAGTGCAACAGTAGGGAAAGCGTTGGATAGCGTAAGGGTAAAAATTACTATTCCCACTCCAGAGAGTGCAACAGTAGGGAAAGAGTTGGATAGCGGGAGGGATAAAAAATACTATTCCCACTCCAGTGAGTGCAACAGTAGGGAAAGCGTTGGATAGCGTAGGGGTAAAAAATACTATTCCCACTCCAGAAAGTGCAACAGTAGGGAATGCGTTGGATAGCGTAGGGGTAAAAATGAATATTCCCACTCCAGAGAGTGCAACAGTAGGGAAAGTGTTGGATAGCGTAGGGGTAAAAAATACTATTCCCACTCCAGTGAGTGCAACAGTAGGGAAAGCGTTGGATAGCATAAGGGTAAAAATTACTATTCCCACTCCAGAGAGTGCAACAGTAGGGAAAGCGTTGGATAGCGGGAGGTTAAAAATTACTATTCCAACTCCAGAGCCTGCAACAGTAGGGAAAGCGTTGGATAGCGTAGGGGTAAAAATTACTATTACCACTCAAGAGAGTGCATCAGTAGGGAAAGCGTTGGATATTCAAAAGGTAAAAATTACTATTTCCACTCCAGAGAGTACAACAGTAGGGAAAGCATTGGATAGCGCCGGGGTAAAAATTACTATTCCCACTCCAGAGAGTGCAACAGTAGGGAAAGCGTTGGATAGCGTAGGGGTAAAAAATACTATTCCCACTCCAGAGAGTGCAGCAGTAGGGAAAGCGTAGGATAGCGGGAGTGTGAAAATTACTATTCTTCACACTCCAGATAGTGCAACATTAGGGAAAGCTTTGGATAGCGTAGGGGTAAAAATTACTATTCCCACTCCAGAGAGTGCAACAGTAGGGAAAGCGTTGGATAGCGTAGGGGTAAAAAATACTATTCCCACTCCAGAGAGTGCAACAGTAGGGAAAGCGTTGGATAGCGGGAGGGTGAAAATTACTATTCCCACTCCAGTGAGTTTAACAGTAGGGAAAGTAATGATTTAATATATTATTAAAAATAAATTAAATATCAATCCCAATAAAACATTAATTGAAATTAATAACCAATTTAATATTATGTAATAATTAATTAGAAATACAACTACATATTAGTTATTAAACATTAATAACCTATTCATAATTATTTAACAACTAATTAATTTTCAATAACAAAAACTAATTAATAATACAAATTAATACCAATTAAAAATTAACAGTAAATTAATTATCAATACACAAAAAGTATTTTAACATGTAATTAATTACAATTACATTACTTCCCACCCTATTCCCCTATAAACCCACATCCCACTACAGAAAATACATTAATACAATTATCATAATTATCAAATATTTAATTATTACAAAATATTTACCAATTAGTAAAAATTAATTGCCAATTAATAGAAATAAATACCAATTAAAAATTAATTAACAATAAATTTAAAATCAATACCAATGAAAGAAAAAAATTATTTACTTTATTACAATTAAATTACTTCCCACCCTATTCCCCTATAAACCCACAACCCGCTACAGAAAATAAATTTAGAAAATTAACATAATTAACAATTAATCAATTATTACAAATTAATTGGCAATTAATAAAAATTAATTACCAATTAAAAAATAACAATAAATTCAAAATGAATACCAATAAATAAACAAAAATATTTAATTAATTACAATTAAATTACTTCCCACCCTATTCCCCTATAAACCCACAACCCGCTACAGAAATAAATTACGCAAAAATTAAATAACATAAAATTCATTACTTAAAATACATTAAACATACATTACAAAAATTAATATACACTTTTCACACATATACTAACATACAAAACACTTTAAAAAAATTGATATTATTAAAAAATCGATATATTTAATGCCTATATTGTATACTTCGATATTTTGACTTCTATATTTTGAAAATCGATATTACTTACCTTAAATTCGATATTTTTATCCACTATATTGTGTCCATTCGATATTTTGTCCATTCTATATTTTTACTTCGATATTATGTCCATTCTATATTTTGGAATCGATATTATGACTGTTTACCATTGTGAATGTGGGTCATGGTGATAGCATTGTTTAACATGGACACATCCTTTTGGTCACTGTTTTTTTTTTAAAGATCTTCTAGTAGGGTCAGGTCCTTAGATACCTCATCTCTACATATAAGGGATGTTGCCCAGCAGCTCAGTTGGGGCAGTCTAAGACTATCACATGGGGCCAGATGGAATAACCCAATATTTGATTCTTATGGATACCCCTAACCGCAGTGGAACGAGGGGCAAGATGGCCGCTGACAGTCTGTAGGGAGAGGACGCGCTCCCTCTCCGCTCCCCTGCTCCTGATCTTATGAACGTTACAAAAGGAGGAATGACACCATAAGACGGCGGTTTATCGTCGATTTATCGATAGCATACATTTGTTCTGTGCAGCGGTCTTCAGAATAGCTCTCTTCATCCTTTTTTCATTTTCGAGCTAAAAAACGGGGAGAAGAGCGGTCTATGTTGTATACGAAGGCACTAACGGAGGTACTAACCTTCTCGACAGTGGAAGCAGTGCTGACGCGGGCATTGGCTAATGCACGTCAGCTGATGGTGAAGGCGAGTAGCTGGAGACAACAGCATCGGCAGCGGCTGCAGCGATATCGGCAGCAGAGTTCAGCGGTTGTTTCGTCCACATCTTGGCGTTTAATGGCGCCGAAGATTTCAAGAGCTCTGAGGGAGGAGAAAGCTGCTTGGAGCGAGTCCGATGCTCCGGCGGCTAACCTCCGTACAAAGAAATTGACACGGACCCAGGAGGAGTGCGAGGATCCACACGCTGCCGAGCAAGGAAGGAGCACAATACGAAGTAAGGAGGCTTGTAGTGGCGTGGGGGAGAAACCTAAAAAAAAAGACAAAAGCAAGGCGGCTTTGTTAAACAAAGGAAATAAAGGAAAAGCAGCAGAACACGGGAATTTGAGACAGCCATTAGTCTCAGAGACTTTTTTTCCTATCTCCACAACTAACTCTCATACGTCTGGTACCACTATAGCCCAACCAGATTCCGTGGAAGTTGTGGGCTTAGACCCTGATCTTGATTCCCTCGTGAGGGAAGTAGACAGTAATCTGTTGGCTTCTAGTTTCTCAACTGAGACTGGTAATTTGGGATTTCCTAATAAGAAGGCATACATAGGTACTGAACCGCTACAAGGAGGTCCAATACAGGAGAAAGAGGAGAACCCTTCTGGACAGGATAAACGGGTTAAACAGAGGCATGGAAATGAGGGTGAAACGACAACTGATACTGGCAATGTTGGAAATATGAATAGTGTTCCAAACAATATAGATGTCGATTTTGGCATTATAGAGAATGGCAGCACCTCGCAGCATGCTGAGGAAAGTACTTCACCTCCAAATTCGGGATCAGATAACATTTTGGTCCTAACAGAAGCATTAACAGAGGCGCTAAGGGGGGAACAAACCAGTGCTAATAAGTCTGAAGCTAACGCTCCTAATCTGTTTGTTGCTACAGGGGGAGATAGTAACGAGCCTAACGTGAGCAAGCAGCCTGATATGGGGAGAGATGGAAATGGAAATGGAAATGGTAATGGAAACGGTAATAATAATATGAATAGCATGAATAACATCGACCCTAATGCTGTGATAACTTTAACTGGGTCCCCTACTGATGAATGTTTTTTCTCTGTTAATGAGGAAGCTGAAGAGGTGGGGGCGGTCGGGGGAGATGAGTCAGAGGACTCCTCTATTGCCAACTCGGAGAGTGATCAGACATTGTCAGGACTAGTAACAGAAACCATATCTACACCTGGTTCCGGAGAGGCTTCTGACCAAGATCTAGCTGCAAAACGTAAATCCAAAGTCCTGACTAAAAAAAGGAGAAGAACAAAAGGATCCATAAGCCCAGCAGCTATTAATGTCGCAAAGAGACTCGACTGGGACTATGCAGCTACATCACAGATGTATAAAGAGGGTGTGGGCCTAGATGAAACTATGGGCTCTGTACGGGTGAGCGAGGAGAGAACTGTGCAAGGTCAATCTGAAACTCAGACCCATAGTCAGGGGCAACCTCAACGTCAAAACTCACCTATGGGGTTTGAAATGATGTTTTCAATGCTTAAACAAATTCAAACTGAGGCAAGGGTAGAGAGTCGGAGAGCTAGACAAGAAAGCAAAAAAATACAAAGTTCCCTTCGAAAAGTAAATAAAGCATGCACAGATTTGGCAGGGAGAGTTACAGAGGTCGAAGAAAGAACTGGGGCCCTGGAAGATGAAATGAAGGGCTGGAAAGAATTTAGACAAGACCAAGAGAAGACTAATAGTGATGTATTATGGAAGATTTCGAGAACAGGCAGCGGAGAAATAATGTCAGACTTCTAGGCATTCCGGAAGGAAGAGAGGGACAGGATGTTAGAGCTTATACAATAGAACTTCTCAAGGGAGCACTTCCTGATATAAAAGGCTGGGATTGGGAATCAGAGATTCAGCGTGCTCATAGATTCCCATTTACACAGAGGAAGGGGGATGGTTCAAATAAGCCTAGAGCAATCTTAATTTATGTGGGCAACTATTTATTGAGAGAAGAGATAATGGCCAAAGCAAGGCCACAGGCAAAATGTAGATACCAGGAGGTAGAGTTTTTTGCTAGACCAGACTTTTGCCACACAACGGTAGAGCGTAGGTGGAGACTGCGGGAACTAATAGCACCGTTTCAGAGAATTGGTTGTGAGGCATATTTAATGTTCCCCAGTAGACTGAAGGTGGTAAAAGATGGCCAATTTAAAATTTTCCATTCTGAGATCAGAGCGGCTGAATTTTTGGCATGGCTCAAGGAAAGGAATTCACAGAATCACACACATTCTCAGACACAGGCCGATAGGGAACTAGTGGTGGACTTGCTGGCTAAAGGCAGTAGGATTTAAAGTTTGTATGTGGTTTTTGGAATTAGAGTAGAAGCACAAGAACAGAGAATTGTACTGTATTGTTATGTAATTTTGTAGATAGGTATTAATAAGGGTGTACTCTTTTTGTCAATAGGCAGGAATACAATAGGAGTGGGGGGGGGGGGGCGCGGGGCCCAAGCAGACACAGCTGTCACACATAGGTCCTACGGACCTATTTGCCTGTAGGGGGGGTGGGTTAGTCGGGGTGGGGGTTCAGGGTGGAGGACACGGGGGGGCAAGGAACACAGAGTAAATTGGAAGTATAAAATACAGGAAGCATTATGGAACAAGAGGTTTAATAAAATGGAAGAAATATTTGTGTTGTGTAAAGTCGTGGTCACAATGTGCAGTATGTTTTTTTTTTAAATGAACAAAATTATGGCTATATTTGTCAAAAATCCAGGATGAGTATTCGAATAATGACGTGGAATGTGTGCGGTCTCAACGATAAGGCAAAAAGACAGAAGGTAGCATTCTTGATTAAAAATTTAAGATTAGACTTCTTAATACTCCAAGAGACCCATATACAGTTGTCCGAAATTAGGCTGCTAGACCAGTTAGGCCTCACTGTCATAGCACACTCTAGGCAGGGAACCAGGAATAGGGGGGTTGCTGTGTTGGCAAAGCAAAGAGATATTATTACTAGAAAAAAATGGGAGGATGCTTGGGGTAGATGGGCCTTAATAGAATGTTTGGTTGGAGAAACATGGGTTACCTTTGGTTCTATTTACGGATCCACAGGAGACGATCCGAAGATTTTTGAAGAAATCGACATCGAGTTGGCGACTTAGGCTCCATTTATACTGATAGGAGGAGATTTTAATATCAATGGAGCGGGGGGATTGGGGTTGTGGCTAGGACCCCCAGTCAAGTATAAGGGAAGGAAGAAAAGAGTTTTTAAAGCAATTTATAATCTAGCAAGAAATAATGGATTACTTGATGTATGGGATACCCTTAAGCCAGGCCAAGATGGCTTTACATATTACTCAGTACCCCATAGAATAAGTGTGAGACTAGACTATTTTTTAATCAGTAGTCAAGGCATCGATGGGGCAGACATTGAAAGAATACCAAGGATCTTATCGGACCATAACCCTCTTATCACCACTTTAAAGGGAATGACAGCGGTAAGGAAGGTTTCGGAGTGGACATTCGAAAAGGCATTGCTAGTGGAGGATGCATATATTCAACATATGAAGAGATGGATAACTGAATTCTTGTATATAAATAGGCATACAGCACCCGTAGGGATAGTGTGGGATTGTTTTAAGGCCGGCGTGAGGGGTGAGACTATCAGCTTCGGGGCTAGGAAAAGGAAACAGGAGAAAGAAAGAAGCGATGGGGTAAGGAGGGAACTATTGTTAGCAGAAGAGGAACTAAACAATAGGACAGATCAAACTAGTAATGGAGCTCCAACGGATTCTGCATACATTAAACTTGTAAAATTACGAATGGAAGCAGAAGAATATATAGCAGAGAGGGCAGCTAAACAATATACAGTGAATAGAGAGAACTGTTATGAGATGAATGAAAGAGTTGGCAAAATGTTAGCAGCCAGAACTAGACAAAAGGTATCTTTTGGCGAGATAAAAGCAATAAAAGACAGCTCAGGGGTGATTGTAACCAATGTACAACAAATAAGGGAAGTCTTCAGGAATTTTTATACGAATCTATGCTCTGAAAGCGATATAATAGATCCTGAAGACATAATGGAGTATTTGAACAACTATGAAGGGAGGCAGTTGGATGAAACAGAGAAGCAGAGGATCGATAACTTGTTAGATTTAGAGGAGGTAAAAGCAGCTATGAAGAGTTTATCATCAGGAAAGGCGGCTGGTCCAGACAAAATCCCGTTAGAGTTCTACAAGGTGTTTTGGGAGGATCTAGGAGGAGATATGCTTTATATTATGAAACAAGCACAGAAGGGATGCTCAATACCAAACACCTGGTCTGAGGCTGAAATTGTGGTCATCCTTAAGAAAGGAAAAACACCAACAGATCCTGGGTCATACAGACCAATTACTCTCATGAACACAGACACAAAGATATATTCAAAGGCACTGGCAATAAGATTCGCCAGTGTAATAACACCTCTAGTTACCACCACTCAACATGGCTTTATACCGGGACGGGAGACTACGCACCATGTAAGGAAGTTAATTACCCTTATGGACAAAACAGAGGCTAGCGGGGACCCATTTGCGGTATTATTACTGGATGCTGAAAAAGCTTTCGATCGTGTATCATGGGTATATGTGTGGAGAGTTTTGGAAAAAATGGGATTTGGTAATGGCTTTGTGACAGCGATAAAGACACTGTCTAGAGATCCAGCAGCGGCAATTAGAATCAATGCGGGTTTAACGGATAAAGTAAAAATTAATAGGGGCACAAGGCAGGGTTGTCCATGTTCCCCGCTATTGTTTGCAATATATCTAGATCCGCTAATCCGGAGATTGGAGTCAAATATGAATATTCCCCCAATTTCTACACTTAGGGGGGAGTGTAAGATATTGGCTTATGCTGATGACGTGGCGGTTATAACACCATCACCCACAGAGGCTATAAAATATGTGGAACAGGAGGCAAAAGAATTTGGGAAGGTGTCTGGGTATTCTTTGAATACCGGAAAAACACAAATTATAAAAAATAATAAAGCTATATGCCAGGATCCACGGGTGGCGCAGACGGGAACTTATCTGGGCATAACCATAACCTCAGATTTAGAAAAGATAGTAGAACTAAATATTGATCCTATTGTACGAAAAGTAGGGGGAGAATTAGACAGACTGAACAATCTCCATCTTACTTTGGTAGGAAGAGTGAATATTGTAAAAATGTTAATTATGCCGAAATTTTTGTACCTCTTTCGAACAATTCCCCTATGGTTTGATAATGTGTGGTTTAAAAGGATTGAAAATATCACTAACAAATTTATTTGGTCCAAAGGCAAAACTAGGAGAGCGGCGAGATTCATGGCACTCCCACGGGAAAGAGGAGGATGGGCATTACCAGACTTTAAGCTTTATTACTGGGCCGCTGCTCTGCAGTATATGGTAGGATTAATAGGTGGAGCAGAAGTAGAAGGAGAAGACCATCTGGGGTCATTAGCAATATATGGTATATTGATGGGTGAAGAAACAAAAAATATTTTTTTGAAAAACTTTGACACGGCGTACTTTAAAAGAACACGCTTCAAGACTATTTTGGGCGCATACAATATATGGAAGGCTTTCATGAAAAAGTTTGGTTTGGGGAAATTCAATAGATATACGAGGATATATGAGAATAGGTTATTTCCGGGAGATATATTCTCTGACTCAGTATACACAGAGTGGTATCGGAAAGGGGTAATAAAACTGGGGGATGTTATGGGGTCACAAGGGGTGAAACAATTTGCAATAATACAGAAAGAATTTAACTTGTCAACAAGTCACTTCTTCAAATATTTACAAGTAAGAAGCTTCCTACAAAATAAAAGAGGGAGAATAAGAGGATTCAAGAAAAATAACATATTAGAGATAATAGATACTGGAGTAGATTGCACAATTAAAAGGTTCTACGCCGAGCTAAATGATCAAAGACCAGATGACATGGCCAAATGGGGGGAAACCTGGTCAACGAAGTTGGGCATAGAACAAGATTGTTTTAATGTATCACTAGAACTAGGGACGAATATTCTATGCTCTGCGTCTTTACAGGCACAGCATTATAAGACCATGTATTGGCTATATTATACCCCGGCTAAATTAGCACAATGGGGGGCGACAACTGGTACACACTGCCCTAGGTGCACGAGTATAGACGCAGATGCTATCCATATGTTTGCAACATGTCCATGCTTAGTTACAATACTTAAGGAGATAGAAACGTTTTTACAAAGGGCATTAAAACTATCTACTAACTTAACACCTGTGACTATTTTGCTAGGGGTAGATGGAAGCAATGAAGGTGAGGCAGAAAACTACTTTATCTTTGTTGCAATGGCAGTGTATAGACTATGTGTCGCCTCTGCATGGTTAGATCAATTGGCACCATCATTTCAGCAATGGTTAGCTAGGCTGTTGAGTATATATAATTTTGAAAGAGCGATCTACTCAAGAAGAGGGAAAAATGCGAGGAAATTAGGATTGAAAATATGGGAGCTAATAACGAAGTGGAAGGAAGAAGGATGATCTGTATATGAAATGTATATAATCTGTATATAATGTATAATGTATTTAGTGTGTATAACTGATATCAATATGTAAGTATAAGGAGAGTGACTCCACTCTAATAAGAATGGTTGTTGTAAATAGCTTGGTATGAAAAAGAAGTTTTCTGTTTAGGGTATAACGAGCCATATGGCGCAAATTTCTTATGATTATGTATTATTGTTTTTTTTATTTTTATTATTTGTTCCATGCCCCCTCTGGGTTCCAGAGGGTGGAAAATATCTAAAAATCTGTCAATAAAAAGAGTTAAAAAAAAAAAAAAGGATACCCCTAACCGCAGGTTCCTAAACCGGCAATTCCCCCTAGACACCAGACTGTATCCAGAAACGTTTCCTGAGTGTCTCGTCCCACCCGCAGAAGTGATGCAAGGGCCCGTTATCTGCACCACTGATGTGTGCTGACATCAGTTAACTTCTTACCTTCATGTAGATGCAACACGTGCACAGATCCGGAGGTCTGATCCTGACTTTGGTGTTTATCAACTTGTTTCCCCAGGCAATGTGTTTTGGAAAAGGTTTCTGCCCTTCCCATCTGTTCCCTCCTCCTGTTTTACCCGTTTATGTTCATTTTTCTGCATGTCAAGCCTCTATTCTGCCACAGGAAGTTCAGTCTCTGTTGGCCTAAGATAACAAGGAGGGTATCAGTAGTAAAGAAAGGCAGTGAGTGTTAACTCACTCTATTTTTTTGTAACCTAAAATGATGGAAGACTCAGCTCAATTTTAGTCCTTTGTCTTCTAAACACTTTCCTTCAGAAAGACAAGTTCAATTTGTTGATCAGCCCAGGTTCTTTCCACCCTGGATACAAGAGATTGGATGGTGTCCGTGGAGTTGCAGGACACATACTTATACACTCATCTACAGTCCAACAGACACTTCATTCAGTTCGTGGTAGGGTAGGTACAATTTTAGTTCACACTTCTGTCCTCTGGCCTCACCTGAGCAACTCTAGTGTTTACGAAGGTAATAATGGTGGTTACAGCCCATTTCTGCAGGGAAAAGATACACATATTTCCATACCTCAATGAATGGCTGCTGGAGGAGGGCTTGTCACAGTTAGTCATGGCCATCTGCCAGCAATTGTCACCCTCCTGCCATCGCTGGGGTATTCCTTCACCAAGCCAAAATCTCAACTGCAGCCTACTCAGATGATACCTTTTATATGGGCCATCCTCGATAGAGTGGCATGCAAGCTTCACTACCCTTGCAATGAGGTTCTGGCATTCAGTTTATATTTCCAATGTTTTTGGTCAACTCCAGGGTTTTGGTGGAGACGGAGACCATTTTGATGCTTCTTGTTCTCTTGGCCCCAAGCATCCTGCTTGCCCTAGATTGGGAAAGAAGCATGTGGTACTCTCATCTGCTGAGCCACAGCATTAGCCCTCCAATCCTCTTTGCTCTTCAGGAGGACCTCATGTTTCAGTAACAGGTCAGGGTCATCCACCCAAATCCTCACATCCAACATCTCCATGCATCACTACCTGACGAGCAGGGTCCATCTGCCCGTATAAGTAGTGGATGACATTCTTGTGGCTAGGCTGACTGATGTTACGTTGTTTGTTTTATCTCTGGACCTGGAAGACTTTGCATTGGGCATTGTTAAAGGTTACTTGTCGACCTTTCCTCCGTTTAGTGTTTGCCTGACCAACCTTCATAATTCAAGGCACTGGTTGTGATGTACTATTGTTTTTTTAATACAAGAAAAAACATACACTATGTTGGCTTCAGTTTACTATTAGAGTTTTTAACCATACTTTCTACAAAGCTGTAACACAGTCTGATAGAACAATACAGTGGTGTACTGGTCATAAAAATGTCTTTGAGGAAAGCATTCTTTGTGACACAGATTTCTCTCTCATGATGACTGTTCCAGTCATACTCAGTGTACCTTGCCAGTTGATCACTCATAGGTTCAGTGAGTAGCAGAAGGCTCATGATGAATCAGCCACAGCATGTCACCATTTTTAAAACTATGCACACCACCTTAATACTTTTCGGGCGGTATCGCCAACTGGATAGCATCAATCCATTTTGTGTCTTTCATGATTACGCCAGCAGAGAAGACATGACCACAGAACTTGAGCGGCAAGGTGGTTCTCAAAAACTCAGAGGGTCTTATTTACAAGCCCCTTGCGCCACTTTTCCCATGTTAAAAATGACGCAAAAGTGGCACAAGGGGCTTGTAAATCTGCCCCAGAGTGTTCCTATTCGGATGAGGTGTATATAACTATGTCATTGCTCGCATTGAGCTACACTAGATGGTCCTGTAGAGTCTCTGGGATGGTGTTTTGAGAGGCATCTGCTGCCATGGAGATTGTGAATCTTAACCACTTGTATCATTGTCGCCCTATCTGGATATACACAGTCATGTTGCAGCAGACGTCTGCATGTAACTTAAACTAAGGGCTTGCAAAATTGGGTACTAGCTTGAAAATCACTTGGCTGCATCAAAGTTGGCTACAATATTGTTGATGTTGGGGTTATGTGTAGGTCCCTCTTAATAGCTCAGTGGCAGACTTCATTTATACACAGAGTTGTACTTCTCTAGGTTGGTGGCCTTCAATTTGACATCAATTTCTAAAATTCAGGGGGGGGGGGGAGAACTTTTACCCGTTTGACAACAGCCTTTTCAAATTTTGGTTCCTCCTATTACACACGCTTATGTACTTGCAATGGGAAGTACGTCAGATGTAGCACCATAGGGTCCACAAACCAACCACATTTTTAGGGTTACCATTTACCTCTTGACGCAGTCCCTTCCCTACAATAGAGAGCAAATTCTTTGGAAAAAATCATTAATATTGCGCGTGCGATGGCAGTCAACAAATTCTGATAGCTACCATTCCTCAGTGTGTTGCAGCCAAGAAGCATGCTAGTTCTTACATCTGTGATGAATACCTTTGCAGAATATTTCTGATCTCTTTGTGTCATGTTTCAGTGAAAAACCCTTTCAGAGTAAGGATCAAATGTAACTATCTTGGTCCTTGATGTACTAAAATTGGGCGGCTCCTTCGGTCTATGGAACTGTTCAGCCACTGTCACATAAAATGTTGCACCCTGGTTAACAGAATCTAATGAAACTGTTGAGATTGTTTTGCCCTTTTCCTGGGCACATCCCCTACTGTGGTTGACCTCTGCCATATTGTCCATAGGTTGATTATCCTGTGTTCTTTTTCTTTCACCACTGCATGGTGCCTCAAGTCCTTTCTCTATATCTGTTTTTTGTTTTATCATGATGATGTCATATACCACTCCAGTTTAAGAGATTGCCCTGTTTTCCTAATAATCTCAAGTCATACCTGGTTCCTGTGGGACGAGCTGCCAGAGCTTTCAAATAAATAATTAGAAACCAAAAATCAAGGAATGGGAAAAATTAAGAGTACATAGGCAAAAAAGTGAAAGAAAAACAAATTTAAATAAGGTGAAAGAAAAATAAATTTAAATAAGGACAGTGCTGAAAAGGAAGATGAAAAAGGAAACAGAAAAGGGCAAACGTAAAGAAGGGAGAAGGAATTGAAAGAAAGTAAATGGAAAGAAACTGGAAACGAAGAGACAATATAAGGAAGAGAAAAATAGAAACAAATAATAGAATAGAAATAGGAAAAGATCAAGAACTAAAGGGAGGACAATATAAGTCAGAAATAGCCACAATGTGTGGCATAAAAGAAAAAAAACAATGTCTCACAAAGAGGTGAAAGGGTTGGATTGATTCAGGTAGGAGTGGAAAGATGGGGCAAGAGATTTGGGAGATAGGACAAGATAACAAGAATACATTTCAAGAAAAGTGGTGGAAGAAAGCGAGATAGGAGAAAGGCAAGAAGTATGCAAATAAGGAGTAAGAGAAGCAGGACCGAAACAGTAATTTGAGGGTCATAAAGGTAACTGGGAGAAATAGGGTTAAGAAGCAAACGGTAAGAAAGACCATGGAGTGACCAAAGAAAATATTTAGGTCAAAGGGAAAACTAGGAGAAATGGAGCTCATGAGTTGGAAAAGAAGTATCTGACATATCTGTCAGAACAGTGAAGACCCAGCCAAGGGAGGACTGAAAGAGAAGGGACAACATCATAAAGAATTGCAGGTAGAGATTGGGTTGAGGAAGATTATTTGAGAAACATATGGGAAAATGGAGGTAAAAATAGAGGTGATAACGGAATTAAGAGAAAATGGCAAGACAAGGTCAGGGGCAGGATTGGAGTGGTGAGGGAAATTGGATGTGATGCAGATGAGAAGGAAGCTTTAGGGGATGGAGCAAAGAGGAGAACTGAAAAAAGTCAATTGAGAGTTTCAGGTGGTGGTGAATTTGAGAAAAAAATGAAGAAAAAGAATGAAAGAGATAGGAGTGAGTGAAACTGAATGAGAGGAGTGAGTAAATTAGATAGGTAGCAGTGGAAGTGACAGGCAAACTAACAGATAGAGTACAAAGAGCAATTGATAGTGGTAACGTTGAGTGGGATGCTGAGAAACAGTGGAGAGGAAAAAGAATAGCTAGACAAGGGGCTAAGGCAAAAACGGGTTGCAAAAGATTGATCGAATGAGATAGGGAGCCTTAGTGGCGTGGTGGTAAGTGTGATTAACCGAGGTGAGAAAAAGCCTACTGATGGTTGGGTTAAACTGGAAGAGGACAAAGAAGGATAGATATAGAGAGTAATGTTAGAGCTATGGGAAAGATGAATCTATGAGTGTTAGATGTGTAAGGGCAGTGGTAGAGTTGGAGGTCAGAGAAAAATTGAAAAGATGGAGTGAAAAGATAAAGAGTTTGAGATTAACTATTTAGGGCCATGCCTAATGTACTTTGGGAATGTTGAAGGACAGCTCCCTCGATCATTACCACCTCTGATATCCTTCTGACTCTATGCCTTCATCATGGGTCCCATGCATTTCAAAGGGCATTGATTCACTTACTATTGCAAGTATAGGTTTCAACCCTCACCAAAATATTCAGACTGCTTGGCCCGCAAAATGCATTAATAAGTGTGGCCAAATTGATAATTTTAAAGTGCCACATCCAAAATAGATTGGCTAGAAAACACCCATCTGTGGTTACTCGAGAGGGAACTTGTAAAATGGCCTTGTATTTCAGCCTCTGTGTGAGGCAGTATGGGGGATGATTTTTCTCTACAGCAGCACATCTTGTATATCCTGAAGCAAAAGCAAATGTCCAGCTGTCTGATAGGCACTGTTCTCACTAACTGCTTTGCAATAACTAACTGCAAAGTGAAACAAAAGGAAATACTAAAGGCTTGTTTGCAGATGAATTTACAAAATGGGTTAAGTGTACTATCCTATTCACTTAATGGGACACCGCTGTTTTTGCACCTGTTGGGATAGAAAAGTGCTCTTCATGATAATGGACACGTACCCCTGCCTTGCGTTTCCAATTGTACTGTTGTCTGGATCCCTAATGCTGTTTTTTGTTGTTATAGGCAAACACAGATCACACATGTGCGCAAGAGATAGGCCTACCTCACAGATTGTGGTCTTGTTGGGAAGGGAGGGGCATCCAAAACGCTATTAACCTAAAGTGGTGGAATGCTACCGCCTTCAACAGAAGTTGAGCAGCACATGTGCAGTGGTGGCAGGATACCATGTAGTGATCGGTAGGAGTGAAAGGGACCTTTTTAATCTGCATCACGGGAGTGAAGGTTACAGGCTCACTCACTTTTTAAAGTCTCACTGCTGAATGCTTAACTCGCTCTTTGGACTAGATCAGTTGGACGTGACGTGTTATGCTGTGCAGGAGTGGTGACTGTGTTGGATGTACGCATGGAGTGGGTACAATACAGGGATAGGGCAAGGCGGTGCTGTGCAGTGCAGGGAGGGTGAGCACATGTACTGGGTATGCGTCTACCTGCGAGGAGTACAGTACATGAAGGGTGTAGTGCTGTGCAGTTAGCGCATGGTGAGTGCTTGTACTGTGTAACTGTAAGGAGTACAGTCCATGTTGGATGTAGTGTTGTGCACATGCACATGATGAATGTGTGTGCTGGGTGCATATATGCCTGCAATTGACACAATACAGAAGGGCTATGGTGCTCTGCAGTGCATGCAAAGGTAATGTGTGTACTGAGTGTGTGTGCTGTGTACATGCACAGAGTGCAAGGATGCCTCTAATGGTACATAGCATGGAGATCTGTGGGGTCCATTTTGGGAGACCCAGGCCTGCTTGGTTAAGAAATTAGGCTGTAGAGAAATACCCTCCTCCAGACACATTTGTGTATTGGTGCATTCCTGTGACCTGAGTGGGCCACGCTGGGGAGGGGAGAGCAAGGTTCTGTCTGTACTCTTAAAAGGGTGCTCTTTGAGTCACTGAGAGAGCACAAGATACCACTGGCACCGATTCCGGAAGTAAATCACTTGGGTGGGTTGAGTCTAGCAGAGACTCTGAGCTTGCAGTTTGCACTTCAGAAAGCTGAGAAGGCCAGAGAGCTTGAGAGTGAGAAGCTAAGACAAGCTCACCAGGAACAAAAGAGAAAGAAAAGAAAAACAGACAGAGTGGAAGGAGAAACAGAAGGAAAAGGAAATAGACTTGGAAAGGGAAAGGACAGACCTTGAGAGAAGGATACGTACGATGGCAGCATTGACAACTCCATCAGGGATGAGTGACTTTACTTCCAATTCAGGCCAGGTTGTGCCCATGTTTCTAAAAGATCCCATGCCTGTGTATGGATTGCCAAGATATTTTGGATTGGCCTGTGAGCTTTGAAGTTGCTCGTAAGGCGCAGGTCTTAAAAGAGGTGTATGAGGCCTTTGCTTTATTGGGGGGCATGAAATTGGAAGTAACCACCATCATTAGGAGGATGCCTGTGGCAGAACAGATGGGCTAAGAGCGAATGAAGAAAGCTCTCAGACAGTGTGGGCTGAACCAAGCTCAATGCCCGCAGAGATTCTTTGACTGCAGGAGAGCAGATGGGTTTCCATTTAAGACTTGTATTCATGGTGTATGGCATGATTGGAACAAGTGGGTAAGAGGGATGGAGGCCAAGGCCTTTCAGTCCCTTAACCAGTTGATAATGACAGAATGATTCAAGGACGAGTGCTCTACCCCACTTAGGCAACGTCAGTCTGATCTGACAGAAAGGGTTCCAACAAAATGTGCAGTGTTGGCTGATAACTGGTTTGCTAACAGGGTACACAAAAGGGCAGAGCAGCTTAGTTCTAAGCCAAAGGCTTACAAATAAGCTGCTCCACAGACTGTTTCCAAACAGGAGGATATTGGCCAGGGTAATTCTCATGGGACTCAAGGAGGGCCCAGGAAACATGGGAATGGTAATGTTGTATGCAGGAAGGAGCATCATGAGAAGGGAGGGCAAGGACGTCCTTCCAAGTCCAAAGACGTGACTTGCTTCAAGTCCCACAAGGTGGGACACTTTGAGAGAGATTGTCAGGCAAAATAACCTGACCCAGCAACACCTGTAATAGCAAGCATGTTACACAAGGCTGAGTGGACCTGAGAGGGCCTGGGTGTACTTAACCTAGTAGATGTGGACACTTAGGAGAGGAACCCAGATGCTAAAACACAATCATTCTAAAACAATGGGATTTGTGCAGGAAGTTAGTATCTATGGGAGGAAATTGCCTCCCCTGAGGGATACTGGAGCCTTTGCCTATGGTTGAGAGGAAGTACCTAAAACCTGAGGAGAGACTCACAAGAACCAATGATACAGGACTGGCTGCAAGTGGATAGGTCAAAGACTATCTGCTTGCCAGGGCTGACATAGAGCTCAATGGCAAGGCGGCTATGACTGATGTTGGAGTAAGGGAAAAGCGAGCAGCTGGATGTCTTTTGGGCAATGATTTGATTATTCCTGGCTTGATGCCGGAAACCTTTATGGCTTGGAGGTTTGCTGTGTTAACCAGAGTACAAGCTGCACCCATGTCTCAGTGTGGGACTGGGATCATTTCGGATTTGCAGGGACCAGAACAACATAATTTGCAGGAAAAGGGCAGACTTTGGGAAATCAATGGTCTCTGAGATCATCGCTTCCACTCCAGAGTTGCAGGGTTTGGTAGCTACTGGTTGCCTACCCGGGAAGATTTTTTGCAAGGCTTAAGAGGAGCGCCCTATGCTTGTGGAACTTCAGAAGAATGCCCAGTAACAGGTCAGCAAAGGAATGGGCAGAAAAACTATGTTGGCTGGGAGGATGGTATATTTTATAATACACTGGTAAATTCTGAGCCAGGAACTAGCAAGAGGCTAGTTTTTCCATTGATGCACAGGAACTTTATACTGTCACTGGCCGATAAAGTGCCCTTAGCAAGACACTTCGGGATTAGAGAACCCATGATAGGTTTGTCTCTCTGTTGTACTGGCCAGGGATGTGCAGAAACAAAGAGAGGTTTTGTAGAAACCATCCCGCTTTCCAGATGAGTGGTATGACAAGAGGGAGAACGAAGGCACCGTTATTGCTTGTATCAGTTGCAGGTGTTCCATTTGAGCAGAAGGGAACAGATATAGTTGGTCCATTTGACAACCCCCAACACACACACACACACGCAACAAGAATATATTGGTTGTGGTGGATCATGCCACTAGGTACCCTGACGCTGTACCTCTGAGAAGCGTAACTGCAAAGGTGGTAGTGAAAGCTCTCATGGGGATCTTTTCTAGGGTTGGGAAAACTACACCATGAATATCATGGTAGAGGACAATGAGGAAGACAGTGAGTCTCTTCCTGATTTGTTCCACAGGGACATGAAGGGGTTCAGTTAGTCCCTGATTTAGCGACTGAGCAGCAGAGAGGTGTTTGGACGGGTTGCCAGCCTCCTCTCGCTGACTCCAGGCTTGATACTTGGGTGTGCATGACATAGACACGGATAACAGTCTGCCAGTAAAAGGCAGAATGTAAAGAATGTCTGACCGGGTTTAAGAATGCATTAAGGCAGAAGTTGCCAAGATGTTGGACCTGGGAGTCATTGATAGATCTTGTAGTCCTTGGGCTAGTTCTATGGCTCTAGTCCTAAGGCAAGAGTTTACTGACCCGGCTGTGTGTGAACTACTGAGCCCTCAATGAGTTAACCAAAACTGATGCCCATCCAATCCCAAGAGCAGATGAGCTTGTGGGTTAGTTACGTGCGACAAGGTACTTGAGCACCTTGGATCTGACCAGTGAATATTGACAGATCGTTTTGGCACCGAACACCAAGGAGAAGACTGCAGTTTGTAGCCAGATGGGTTGTATCCATTTAAAGTGATGCCCTTTAAGATGAAGAAAGCTTCTGACACTTCTATGGCGGGTGAACCATGTTCTTGCAGTGTTGGAAACGTTCTGTGTTGCCTGCTTGTGTTCCGCCGTCTTACCTCTCAGATGGAAATTGCTACGTCCAGCTTTGAGGGCTCTTCATATCCGGTCTTGCCGCCTGCAGTTATGACCCTTCTGAATGGTCATAGTAGACAGCATGCAAGGCCACCAGATGTTTGCAACATGTAGCAAGGCTGCTTACACAGAAATCACTGGCTCTTCCAAACTAAAAATCGACGAAATGTCTTTACACCAGTAGCAGCCTTGGCCTCATCATGCACATCCTGCAAAGAACACTTTTGTAGCCAATTTGAACACAATTGTAACCTGATTTACTGTTGCTTCTTCTTCTGCCTTTGTTTACATTTTTTTAATATAGTCATTGTATAGTTTATCCAACGTTATTTTTAATACTGAAATTATTTTACTAATTGGCAACAAAGATTTTTTGCTTACTCTATATTGTGCTGTTCAGCAATTCATGGTAGAACCACCGGAGGCATGTTGAGCAGGTGCTGGTTAGAATACAGGAGGCAAAACTGACCATCAAGGCAACCAAGTGTCAGAAGAGGCAGTCCAATCTAGTCTACATTGGGCAGGAGGTGAACAGGAAGATCCACCCATTGGCTGCCAAGATTCAGTCTATGAAATAGTGGAAAGTGCTTTCTACACAGAATTATGTTAATTTCCTTTTTAGGACTTATCGGTTATTACAGGGATTTTGTGGCAAACTATGGAAGTAGTGTTGCCCCATTGACTGCTTTGACCTCCAAGAAGCAGCCCAGGAAAGTGATATTGACTGAGAAGCATCAGACAACAGTTCACGAACTGGAGAAGGCACTATGCACTGCACCAGTTCTGAAAGCACCTGACTAGTCAGCCTTTCATTGTACAGAAGAATGCCTCAACAATGGAGTTGCACAAGTGTTAGTTCAAATGGATGACAAAAGATAGAGATTGTCGAATAGCCTCTCTTAGTGGAAGATTACTACCCAGACAGCAGAACTGAGTGGCTATTAAAAAGGAGTGCTTTGCCATAATGTGGGCCTTGCATGTGTTCTGCCCTTTTATTTGGTACTAAGTTTGTGGTGCAAATGGATCATAAGCCACTGAAATGATTGATGGCTATGATGGGAGAAAATCCCAAATTATTGAGATGGTCTATTTTTCTGCAAGGGCTAAACTTTCTAGTGGAGCACAGAGCCGGATTGAGCCACAGGAATGCGGTCGGACTTTCAAGCAGACTTTACCCATTTGACCACCCAACCAATCAAGGTTAGGAGTTGGTTCAGGGTGTTCCAAACTGGCAAAAGTGTCTGTTGAGACAGAAAAGTCCTCTTCATGGTAATGGACCCATGCCGCTGCCCAGTGTTGTCTGGATCCCGAATGCGGATTTATGTTGTTATAGGCAAATACGGATTATGCATTTGTGCCATGACACAGGCCTGTTTCATGGATTGTGGTCTTGTTTGACCAGGAGGGTCGCCCTAAGTAGTACCCTCATAAGTGGTGGAAGGCTACTGCCTTCACCAGGAGTTAAGCAGCACATGCACGGTGCTGGCAGCATACTGTGTTGTGATCAGTAGGAGTGATCAGGTCCTTCTTAATCTGTAAAACATGAGTGAGGCCAAAAGGTTCACTCACTTTTTAAAGTTCAGCCGGTGTGTGCTTAACTCACCCTTTGACCTACATTGGTTGGATGTAAAGTGCTGCACAGTGCAGGAATGGCGACTCTGCACAGAATGCATGTGTGCCCGGAGAGGGTACAATACAGGGATAGGGCAGTGCTGTGTAGTGCATGCATGGTGAGTGCATGTATTGGGTGTATGTGTACTTGGAAGGATTGCAGTCTATGAAGGATGTAGTGTTGTGCAGCACGTGCATGGTGAATATATGTTCTGGGTGTATGTGTGCCTGCAACTGAAAATAAAGAAAGGCTACAGTGATGTGCAGAGCACGTAAAGGGAATGTATGTGTAGAGTGTATGCATGCCTAAGGTATCAAAATACATGGAGGTAACCATTCTGGACAGTGCAAGTGTGCCTGTAATGGTAAATTGGATGGAGGACCCAGGGCTCCATTTTGAAATACCCGAGCCTGTATGATGAAAACATGAGGAAATAGAAGAATCCCCCGACAGATTTGTGTATTGTTGCATTCCTGTGATCAGGGTGAAACATGCTGGGAGGGGAGAGCGAGGCTCCCCTGTACACTGCAAAGGGTGCCCTTTGATTTAGTGAGAGATCACTAGGAAGGGGCCTCGGCACATGTCAGGAAGGAGATGGGACTGCTAAGAGAATCATAAGAGTAGGGCTGGGAGCAAGATATTACCCTTTGGATGCAAATATCACTGACTGACATTAAGGTGTGAATTCTAGTCACTTCCAAGGTCTGTGTTGTGGGATTATGCGCTTTGGAGTTTCTCCTGCTGTGACAGACAGCTTTCCAAAAGGAAAAGAGAGTGGAGGAGAATATACTTCAAAAGTAGCAGAACCCCAATATAAAACTTCATAGATCCAGAACCTAAATCACTTTTGGTGCCTGGAGATGGACTATACAAAAAGGAGTTGAGACCACAAAAATTATATCCGTCAAGCAGCCAGGCGGTCTTTGTGAGCAGGGGAAGCTCTGAAAGGTTTCTGCCTGTGACCAGGACTGGGGGGGTTAAGGCTGGCTAGTCTCCTTGCTGGGTGAGAAGACATCATCCAGGGGAACCAAGACCTCCTTCCATGGAGCACCAGTGACTGCCTGCTTTTCAAGACCAGTGTGCCCTGTGAGAAGAGGAGATCGTTGAAAGGAGCAAGGTCCAGTGGGGAGCCTGCAGAGTGGACTGCCAGTGTGAGTTGTGAGGAAACAGCAGCTGCACCATTCGGAACGTTACCCATGTACAGAACAGAGTTGGCGACCCTAGTATGCCAGGAGAGGCCCGTAGTGACAATAGCTGTTGAAAAGGTTGCAATGCGGTACAGGTGGATACCTGCGTTGCACTGTTGCGGCAGCCCTGAGTGCCAGAAGGGGATGTTGTGGAAAAGACTGCCTTGTAGGGAAGGGCCAAAGCTTGGACAACACTGTTGTAAGGACCTAATATGCCAGGAGGGGCATCGTGGTAAAGACTGCCGTGTGGTAAGGGCAAAAACCTTGCGTGGCAACTGTACAGCAAACCTGTATGCCAGGAGGGACTGTCGGTAACCTTGTGCCAGGTTGATCAAGCAGGAGCCCGTAAACTGTGAATTGGTGATCCGTAGGTCAGTGGGAGAAACTAGGACTGACACTGACCTGACCCCATAGAATGAGTGAGGAAGCTGTGGGAGCATCACCACCCCAGCTCAGGATCAAGGACCCTAGCAGCGCAATCACCACCCCCATTATGGAAACATGGAAACTTACCCTAATGGATTATTGCAGGAAAACCTCTGATGACTGCTGGGGAGAGCCAGCATTTGCCGAGTGCAGCTGCTGAGTCCGCGTGCTGCCGACTCACTTGATCGGGATCAGAGCTGCTGTGAGCGCCCGTGGACTGGGTGCAGTCCAAGACACGGCACACTTCTTTTCTATTGGAGCATGTAAGACTTGTTTAGGGCCTACAGGCTCCAGTAGGGGGACGGGGAGGGCTCACTGCAGTGCTAAGAAACGTCGGACTTGACTTTAAGAGTCTGAGTGGACTCTTGAGAAATGGACTGCTAGCTAAGCATTCCATGCATGTGGCCAACAGTGAATGGGGAATAACCCCTATAGCACTGCGAGGAAAGAGTGGGACAGGGAATTGCCATTGAAACTCTAGACCCCCGACCTCAAGGGAAAACGTTTGTTTATGAACGTCGCATTATTCCTTTGAATGAGCAGTATAAGACATAAAATACTTTTTTTTTTAAATAAAAGTGAGTATTTGACTGGACATTTATGGTTGCTGCATGCTCTTTGAGTTGTGAGCCAGTTTCCACTAATCTTTCTCCACACCTCAGCCCCGAGGGAGCCTTGGACTGCTCGTCCAAGCCTACCACCGAGAATCAAATGCTCAGGATCCATAGTAGGTGGGACCCCTGAACATTAGGAATAAGGTGGTTGGGCCCAGTAGCCCCTGAGTGTCTCAGGGCCCTCTGAAAGGGGTTATGACAGCACCAAAGAAAGATCAAGATCAGTACACTTGTATTGATTAGAGCAAATTCCAAGTACCAATTGTATGTCATCCTGATATCCCTCATAATATTATGGGTAAGCAGAAGCCACTAAAAAACCTGTTTTGAGTAGTTTTGTTACAAAGATAAAATGAATATGGACAAGGAAATCCTCTCCTTTTGTTTATTTAGCATCTTGTCACAACCTAAACAGATTTACTCAGTCCTTGAAAAAATATTTTTAGCCATGAAGATGACTTTTACTAAATAGAACATTTTTTAATGGGCACTAAAGACCATTTGAAGTTCGAACTGATCATCAAAATCAGGTGTCTGTGCAAAATCCTCAATACAAGAGAAGTCGAAAAGCTAGATGCATTTTTTTTCTGCACAGTATGATTTTACTATCACATAGATACCAGAGTCAAAGGCTTTTTCCCCACTGTATCATTTTGTTATCCTAAGTCATCACTCACATATCACCAGCCCGAATTTCCATCTCATGTGAAGAAGAAAAGAATTAGAAGACTTTAAGACTTATATATAGCGCATTATGTCAAACTAATCAAGTCAGCCTATTTTTATTCTGACCATGGAACGAGAGTTGGATGTAATAGGAATGTGCCACAACTCCCCTATTTCTGTTCACAGAGAAGTTGAAACTATGTTGGATTTAGTATGGTGCTTTCCAAACTCTCTAAACATTTGTGGTCATTGTGAACCTTATTCGTACCTGGCTCGGGTGCCTGCGCTGGACGCTGGGCGTCTGGACATTTTCTAAGCCTGAGGGTCCCCCTGCTACCGCTTTTTGACAACCGCGGCCGCCGAGCGGGGGACTCCATTGCCCAGGATCCTTTGCTGGGGCGCTGCCTGACGACGTCATCCCTGCGCCAGGAGGACCTACAAACTCCCTGCAGCCCCCGCGTCTCGGGTTCGAGCGCGGGTCGACGCCGGGCTAAGCCCGGGCAAAGGGCGGGCCCTCTGTGGCCCTCAGAGGACCGAGGAGGCTGGGACATCCATCTTAAATTTCCTGTAACGCCTATTACGGACTTTAATGTAAGACTTGCTGTTGGGACTCTTATTATTATTGCTGTTTACGTTGCTGTATTTCCGGAGACCTGTAGGAACTCTGTATCATAATGCCCACAAAATCTGGCTTACCTGGGAAAACATCGGGGGGAGGGCCAACTACCTCCTTCAAAGGGACCCTAGATAATTACATCACTAGGCCAGTTTCAGTTGTGGAGCGTGAAATTGCGCAGGCTGAAAGGCGTATTTCCTCTGAGTGGATAAACAACCGCTCCTCCCTTGGCCTTACCCAGAAATCATCCTCTACTTCCGAGTTTTACTCTGACCCTGTCCTATCATCTGACCCTGGTATTCCTAGTCTCTTACAAGATTTACCTGATCTCCCTTCCAGTCCGTTGCTAAATAATACTCTAATCCACATCATAACTGATTCCCCCACGGACAGCTCTTTGGAAGAGAAGCTCCAAGTAAAATCTCCCAGTATTGTAAAGGCTGCGCCTACCCGTCCAACTAAAAGAAAGCGTGGCCGAACCACACACAAAGGTCCTAAAGCTAAAAATTCGAAAACTTTATTAGCCCCTACAGCCCCTTCCTATGATTATCAAAACCCAACTGATCATAATCCACAGCACCCATTTCCGCTAGATGACCTTACGAGTAAAATAGAGCACTTAATGAGATCTTTACTGCTCCCTCTTTTTGAGCGAGTTAAACAAATAGCAGCTCAACTCGGGGATGTTCAACCTGCGTGTATTTCGAATATGAAGTTACTTAGTGAATTGACCACTAGCAGGCTTCTCCTGAAACCTACTCCCCATAGAGAAGAACCTAAATTGAGTAAGAGTCCACCTATGGCAAAGTCTATGTCTACAATAGCACCCCAAGTTAAGCCCCCCACTAGTCATTCCCGCAACCCAGCTCCTACTACTCATAAACCAAGAGACACTAAGAGAGTAAACCAAAATATCACCCCTGAACAGGAGCTGGACAAACAGCTTGGGGGGAGGTCCTCGGTGACCAAAAATTCAAGAGGGAAGGTACTGCACTTTAACCTCCCGCCTGAATCAGAACCCTATACAATAGTGCTAACCGGGGTTCCGGTGTTGAAGCTTGGCCAATTTGAAAACTACCAGACGCTGAAAAACAAGGTCGCGCATTGGCTAAGCATCAATAGGCCATTACCCGCAAGTATAGACTGTAAAATCCTAAACGTGGAGAAAGTAGACTGTAAAATCCTAAACTGTGGAGAAGTGTGGCTCAGGGGTTAGAGGCGGCAGACCCGGAAGCTGAGATCGGCCCTGGACCAGGGTTCAATTCCCCGCCTCGGCGGGTCTTGGGCTCAAAAATTCCACCGACTCGATAATTCTCGCTCCGGTGCCTTCTCGACTCACGGGTTCACACTCTGCGACTCTGGGCAATAGCTTGCTTAATCTCCACAACGGCCCCTCGCGGCGGGATGCCTGGCTTTCACCTTGTGGATACCCTGCCGGGGTTATCTCACAGGGGAATACCAGGACGGGTTCCCTAAGCAAGCGCCGGGAAACCCTTTGTGGGTGGCTGTGCGCTATATAAGCTCAAATACATTTACATTTACAACGTGAGGATGTTATCATGGCTGGGACCAAGACCCAAGGACATACAGGGGGATAGTATAATTATACATTTTAAAGATTACAGGGCGACTAGTTTTATTAGTGACTGGTATAGTGACAGTTATGAGGGAGGCATATCTACAAAATCCTTAAGTTATTTTTACCCAAGACTTCTTGTAGAAAAACATCCACCAGTGTACCTGACGAGTAACTTGGCCCCAGCCTTTAAAATTGCTACCTCCAATCGTTACGCGGCTCTATCTAGCTTAGAGGTGGTGGATTGACTTGTAAATAAGCATACTTTGAACCCGAAGCACAAAATGATTCAGAAGGTTAATTTAACCCCACATAATACAAACGCTGGACACTTAGAGGTGCCTGTCTTGGCATCTTCCCCACATAACCCTCCCCCTGTGAGGTCCGACAAAGTGCAGACAACATACCATTGCCACGTGGCGAATAGTCTTCCTAATCCCAGGCTTAACTTTCACTCCCCCGAACTTCTATTTGGAATGGAAGCCATTCAAACACCTCCCTCTACCATCGTACCATCGGGTGAAATAACACTTAATATAATTTACTGGAATATAGCAGGGTTAAGCACCAAATTCGATCAAGTTACCTGGTTTGAAATAATCCGACAATATTCAGTAATCTGCCTCCAGGAAACTTGGTTGATGTCACCCATCCACATACAGGGTTATAAAACCTTTCATTCAAGTGCTCGCCCTTCTACCTCGGGTAGACCTAAAGGAGGCCTAATTATCTATTTATCTAATGACCTTCCGTTAAAGGAAATATCCGCATTGAAGTTAGCTAGAACTATCAAATCTTTAAAATAACGGTTAATAAAGGGTCTATGTATTTTCTGGTCAACTTGTATAATAATTTGTCCTTATCTGATTTTGTTAAAGTCTTAAATGAACTGACACTTTTCTTAACGGAGCAACGGGCTAGACTTCCAGTTTCTTCTTTTAACTTGATTTGGGGTGGCGATTTTAATATTCCTTTGTGTGCATGTTATGATTCTATTAAGTGCGGAATTACAGATTAAAGCGGGAATCCTACCACTCACTTCACTCATTCTATCCCAGGGAACCGCTTGAATGAACTTCTATGTTCCCTAGATTTGGGTTTTGCAAATAACTTGGTTGATCCTCCTGTAGCTTTTTCTCCCACTTTCAACGGGAGGGGGCTCTCAAGTGTTATTGATTATATTCTAACCACCAATAACTCGCAACCGCACCTGTCAAAATTCATAACAGGTGCAGACGTCATAGTGACCATTATTCTAATAGCCTTACTGTCACAATCCAGAGCATTTCTCACCAAACCAGGACAGTTAGCCTACTGAACCAACAAGCTTTAACAATAGCTAAGACAAATGGCTATTCAGTTAAATGGTCGAGTGCAGACCCTAATGCTCTGTCAGCCAAGATAATTAAACGAGCACTACCCCTATTGGAAATTTATTTAGATTTACTATTCCCGCTGGTTCTCATTTTGACCAGTTTTGCAGAGATTACTAAAATAATAAGAGAGGAACTATTTCGTAATCAGAAGTCTAATCGCACCCAAGGGATGGGCTGGTTTAATACCAAATGTCGCAGGGCTCTTTCCTCTCTGAAGGAGGCCCTACGCAACCCTATTAGGGATGTACTTGCAGTGAGAAGCCTTAGAAAGGAGTATAACTTGGCCATTAAAAACTGTAGACGCGAAATAAAAAAGGACTTATGGGAACAACTTCATGAGAGCTGCTGCACTAAAGACAGCTCTGCATTTTGGCGCGTAATAAAATCCCCCTTTCTTTCAGAGCCAAGTTCTGCACCCAGGCTAGAAGTAGCAGTCTCAGCTGAGGACTGGGTTAAGCATTTTTCGAAAATCTTCTCTGAAGGAAAATGTTCACAGAATGATGGCGGGCAAGCAAGGGCGGTTGCTCTCCCCACTTCCCAAATGTACCCTATCCAGTTACATTTCGGTCACAACGAAATCATCGCTGCACTCTCAGCCTCAAAGTCTGGCTAAGCTCCCGGCCCGGACGGGGTGCCTTTGGACATCTTCACCCATCAACCAGGAGCTTTGGTCCCCGATTTTGACTTGTGTTTTTGAGGCTGTTACAGCGGTTGGGTTAATTGACTCTTGGTCAACGTCCACGTTATTCCCCATCTTTAAAAAGGGTGATCGTAATGACCCTGCATGCTACAGGCCCATATCCCTCCTTGATTCCCTTGGCAAAGTGGCAGGTCGATTGGTTCTCGAGCGTTTACACGACTGGGCTGAAGCCAACAAAATTCTGACCGACCTCCAGTATGGGTTTCGGGGGTTTGGGCACTGTAGAGCAGGCATTAAATCTCTCCCTTATTATTGGAAAATATGTGGGGGCCAAGAATGGTATTCTTCATCTAGTATACATAGACCTTTCCGCGGCGTTTGACTGCGTGTCACACTCAAAATTGTTGTCAATTTTAACTGAATTGGGTTTTGACCACTCTTTGGTCACATTTCTGCGTGAACTGTATTCCGACGCCTCGGCCACGGTGAGATACGGGGTCCATGGCGATCTTACTTCGCCATTTCCCATTACCAGGGGTGTCAGACAGGGCTGTGTACTGGCTCCCTTCCTTTTTAACCTCTATACTAATGGCCTAGAGTTGGCTATGTTGGAAGGGAGCCAGGACCTCCCCAAAATAGCCCATCGCCCTATTCCTGCATTATTATATGCGGACGATTCTGTGATAATGGCAAGAACCCCTATCCAACTGCAGCACCTTCTTAATAACTATTGTAAGTTCATGTCTTCCCTGGACCTGATGGTCAATATTAAAAAGAGTTTTGTTATGCATCTGGGCAAGAAGTTAAAGAAACCCAAACCAATTGTTATCGCCAACGGCAAGCTGGATTGTATTCTCATCTATCCTTATTTAGGTATTCTTTTCGATAGCAAAATGTCTTGGAAGCAGGCTATGTGCTCTAGGAAACTACTGTTTCTCTGGGCCACCACCGCCCTGATAGCTTTTTCAAGACAGCTTGGTAAGGCCCCGCCCGAAGAACTCTTAAAAATCTATTATGCCAAATCCCAAAGGGTGGCAGTATATGGCGCAGGGGTTTGGGGTTACGCTGCCGCAGAAGCACTTCAGGTTGTAGAAAATGATTTTATTAGGTATGTGCTGGCAGTCCCCAAAAGTGCTCCAATTTACGGTAGCCATATCGAGTTGGGTATGGATTATATTATGGATAACATCAAAATCCAGCCCATTCTCCTTTGGCACCGAGTGTGGACTACGGAGCAGTGTCATTTGACACGCGCACTCATTAACGACTGCCTGGGCTTGGCACACTGGGCCACAATTCCCTGGTTGGCCTATGTGAATAACTTCTTAGTGGACTTAGAACTCTCTCTGTACTTCCATGAGCCATTAACCATGTTAAACATTTCAAGGAAAACCCTGAAAATTTTATGTCTTTCACATTTAAGGGAGTTGCGTTATTCCCAAGAAATCAGCAAGCCCTCTAATATTCAGATCCTAACTGTCCAAACTACCCTAGGCATTCAACCTTATTTAAAATATCATTTGAATGCCTATGAAAAACATTTACTTACTAGGTTTCGTTTTAATACTTTCTTTCGTATGATTTCTTTCCCAAAGAAGCAGGATTGGTCTAAATCTATCATTAAATGCCTATGTGACGATTTTTTCGGATCAATCGACCCTTCACGTTGTATTATTTTGCAGGTTCTATGAATACCCCCGAAAGCGATGGATTATTCCTTTACTCTCATTCATGGGCTTGAGATCTTGTCGTCCTGCCCTTCTTGCTTTGCAACATTTGGACTCTGTATTTATTGCTAAATGTCTAGCTTGTTTTCTTAAAATGTGTACAATATATCGACGCAACTAGTATTAATTGGCTTTTTAATGCACCTGCACTTTATTCTCCCTCCCCTCTTTCACATCCCGTGTCTTTTTAACAATTTTTAACATTTGTAATTTCATTTAAATTTAACTAAGTCGCTGGGTAATATTTTTTAGCTGATTATTTTATTGAACTGTTTCTTGTAATGTTCTTTTTATGGTTCCTAAAAAATTATGGCAACCGAATAAAAGATTTATGACTGACTAGTATTATGAACTTTTTGGCGCCAACTATTCATTAATTTGTGCTCAATTTAAATATTTACATTCCAAAGTTTTTGGATAGCTACAGCCATTACCCGTGCCTCCTGAACCATGGCAAATAGTTTCTACAGACTTTATAATAAACCTTCCCCCTTCAGAAATATCTTGTAACAATGGTTACAATGGATACCTCTGCAAAGATGGCCCATTGTTCTCCTCTAAATTACCCACAGCACCAGAAATGGTCCAAGATTTTCATTCAAGTTTAATCCCCCCCCCCAGCATTAAAACTTTGATTTCTACAGCTACTGATTATTTGAATCAGTTACAGAAACAGACAACTTGATTCTGAAAACGTACACTGTTCAAGCATCACAATGAAAAACATGCTGATAGATCAGGATCACATTCCTCTTCTTTTGCAACCTGGAGTTAAAGTTGGCCTATCTTCTCATTTGCTTTTACTGTCAATACACTTCTGCATCAATTTTGACAACAAATCGTTGGTTTGTTTGCCATTTCTTATCAGAAGAATCCTATGGAGTTTTGGTTGATGTTACCTTGCTCTTGAGAGATGTATTCTTCGCAAATGAATTCATGTGTTCCCCATCCTTGGCACTGACTTCCACCCTAACCTCAACCAAGCACGGTGCAAGGACAACCAGGATAGAGGTTCAAAAAGTTTGTTAATCTCTGATATTTCAAGGTGATCTTCAGTTCCTGATGCATATTTTTGGCAAGATGTTTCTTCTATGCATACTTCCCTGTTACTTAGTTGTTTCCTTCATGTTATCTTACTAAGCTTGGAGCTGTGAGGGTGAGGACGCCTACTGTCACATTCATGCCAAGAGTATACCAGAGGTTGCATGTGTGAGAGGAAGGCATTGGGCTTACCACAGTCTAGCAGCATGTAGCAGGATGTCCTATTCTATGGGTCGATGGGTGTCATTGCGGCATGAAACCCTCTGGCAATTCCACAGACTTGATTACCCATGGGGTGTTCTCAGACTAAAGTCCTAACTCCAATTTGTTTAATACTAATTTGACTGTTCATTATTCTGTCAATATTTTCATTATTTCACAATATTTTTCATGGCACCACTCTTATAATTCGCGCTGCACGCTGCTTTTAATATGCCACTCTCTCTTTTGGTTCCTTATTTAGCTTCCTGTTTAGCATTACTCCACTCTCCATAATTCTACTTTCTCCATATTTTCAATTATTCCATTTGCTCTTTTTCTTTTATTTCCCTCTCCCTCTTTATCCTCTTTCATTTCTGCCTATTTTTTCTACAAGTCTGTTTCACAGAAAGTGACCACATCACATTCCAGTCATTTAAACGTACAATATCCTGAGTTCTTTCCAAATAGTTATCTATATGGCACCATCCTCTTACAAGAAACAGGATACCAACACCAAAACAAGCACAGAACCCTTTTTATTAGAACATAGCAATAAATATATCATACATAATTCCCATTAGGGATTTTCAAACCATAGAATAGTTCTTAATTCTAAGCGTTGCTAGATTGGGACCCCCTTGCACAGTTAATATCACAGCTCACTCTTCCATAGGAAAAAATTGTTTGCCTCAAGGGGGTCCTTAAGCCAGGAACAAACTAGTCGTGGCCCAACCTCAAGCCTGCATATGCATGCTAATTATATACTGTGTATGACCCAGGGAACCAAAGAAATTTGTCTATCCACATGTGCTCAGTCTATGGGGCTAATGTATTTATGGACTTCTTCCCTATCCTTATGGCACCCAAAATGAAACCTTTTGTTTATATGGTGAAGCACCGTGTGCCCATGGCCTTAAATGATGAGCTAGTTGAAGCTCTGACCCACCTCCAGATAACTTGAGGAGTCCATGAATGGAGAAGGCTCTTCACGTGAGGTCCTACCTACCAATCCACCTTCTGAACAAGGATCTCTCTGGCCGCAGGGGAGGATCATTTACTTGACTTAAGTAATGAACGAGCACACGGAAATCAAAGAATCCCATTTCTTGGTTACAGACTAGGAATCTAACCTCTCAATCCTAGGTACTCTCGTAACGTGGGAATCCTGCCAGCTAGCGACAGCAGAAATTTGATGTGGAGCCTCACACTACTTGAGATCGGCCAATAGCTTTAAGCATCTCAACCACATTTTGCAAGATGGGTAGTAGTAACCTGCAAACTTGCAAGCCAAACTAAAGCTTGACTGGATGACCGTTAATGGATAAAGGTGCCATTAAGAGTAGAGAAGAAAAAGTAGTCCATTGGTCCAGTCCTGCATCTCTAACAATCAGCAACAAAAGGCATTCTAGAACTTTCGCTTGTTTGAAGATTTCTCGTTGGGTTTTAAGTTCTGTTGTGACATCATTCATTGGATGGCCCCTTTTAAAGGATGATGGGGCCATTCAATGTTTTTGTGCGCTATGCAGAAGACATGTGCTTTAGGCACTTGGAAGGCGTGCCATTGTTCATCCCAAGAGTATTCCTCCTGATATTGGGAGGTTACATATGACAAGTGTTGCTGTGTTGTCCCTTGTAACTGCATCAGTCCTTCGGGGATCCCTTCACCTCTGGAGATGCTGTCCAAGAGGCGTATTCAGGTGTTCATGACACAGAGGTTAAGATTGTCAAACGCAAGAGCTCTGGCCAGAAGACTAAGAGCTCTGATTTTATTTTCATTATTTTTATAGCAATTTAAAAACTTCGAAAGCAAGATTGAAACATGCAAGGGGGCTCAACCGAGGGGTGGGCTGAGATGGAAGGCAATAAATAGACTGCACTATTATCCAGAGGTTCTCTGGAAGTCAAATCTAACACTATGGTCTTGCTGCTGCCAAACACTTTATCGCATCATAATGTTTTCCAACACGGGAATTGCAAGCGTATAGTGCAATTCTGGACCATTGTGACATTTTTCTGCGGTCAATGGTTGCTGAAAGTAGCAGTGCAAAACTATTGTTTGAAGCTGTTAGTTTTAACTGTCTTTGCATGGGTAATGTGAGAAGCAGAGCACAAGAATTTCCTCAAACAATGTTTTTTTCTGGGAAAATGTGAAAGGAAAAATGCAATGCATCCGACACCCACTTGTCACAAAGTAAGTGTCCTCATGTAGTTTTTTTTTAAGTTTTGTAAAAAAAGGCAAAGTGAAATGCAAAGTCTCGTTAATAGAAACAACTGCACAAGTGCTTCACAGGTACATCTTGTAGAATGAACATTATTTGCATAAATGCAAACAAAATGGCCACCAAACATGTTCCCTTCAAACTGAGCACATGCACACCAGACACGTATTAAACTAGGACACACTATTATTTTTGTTTGCAGGAGTAGGGGTGCTTAAGTCCTTCCTTCCTTATTCCTGATTTGTGTTCTTCCTCATTCCCATGCTACCTTACTCCTTTATATATACACCCTTCCTTTAAATCATTTTTTCTTTCTCCATAACTTTGTTGTTGCCTTCTTCCTTCTCTCTTAATTTTGCTTTCTTTCTGCCCACCCTCTCCTTTCTCTAAACTTGTACTGCCTTACACTAACCTGTTTATTATTCGTTCCCTAGCCTTCTTTGACTTGCTTCAATCCTTTTTTCTCAATTCCTTTCTCAAGCGTTCCCCTTCCCTTGTTTAACCCTCCCCTTACTTATAGATACTGTACTTCTTTCTGCATTTCTTTCAATTTCCCGTTCCCTTATTGACCTTCGCTTCTTTGCTATATTTTTCTTCCTCAGTCCTTCCATCTCCCTTACGGTTTCTCCTCCATGCTTCACCCTTTCGTGCTTCTTCCAGCTCTGCCTCAGTTCTTGTCTCTTCCATGCACTATCTTTCCCTCCATGTCTCCCCCTGTCCTTTTTCAGAGGCTTTCTTACTTATTTGAACCTCTTTACACTCCCCCCTTTTATTACTTCACTCCCGTGATTACTGTCTGCAAGATTTGCGCTTCGCGCCAGTAGTTGTTCAATCCTTACCCACCCCTCCTCCTAAAAAAAAGGGAGCAGGATGAAGATTTTGTGCCCTGGCTACGTTAGCTACGATGGACTCCTCACCCCGCACAACCTAATGCTCCGCTAAGAGTGGCTTTCATATTGGGTCCACACCGTTGTTTCAACAGATGCGAGCGGGATTGAAGTATGAGGGTTAGATTTACTAATGTTAGTTATCATTAAGAAATCCCTTGGCTTTTTACTAAGTCAACACAATACTTTGTACCACAAAAGAGCCTTTGCAAACTGGTAAATAACCCCTTTGTTTGTTGTAGGCATTAGTAGTCCAGCCAGAAGGAAGCATGGGTGCTGGATGTCAGGCTCACAGGAAGAGCAGCCTTCGGATGTCAACAACTACATTTCCACGTTCACTTACCTACCTATTAATAATGCTTACAGATCGATTCTATGCCGCGCTGGTACTGTATGTACATGCATGATTCGTAGAGCTGATGATACAAGAAGGCCACTGCAAGCTGGCTTACAGTGGTGCCACAAATTACCCCATTGCAGTGCCAGATTGCAAGAAATTACCTAAAATTAGGTTTTTGCCAAAACAAAAAGAGGGCATAAATGTCACAGCAAAGAATCGATAAAAAACCTGCACCAGATAAATAGAGACCATGCACTGCGTCAGAGATTGTGGTGTTGGAACCAAGCACACGTGTGCAAGAAAATCAGGGCTGGCCCAAACTTGGCACCCCCAGACTTTTGTCTGGGGTGGCAGGAGATAGAAGGCAGCAAAAACCTTTCAATCAAAGAAAGCATTCCACCAGAGCAGGACTGCTTTACTGCAAGGGTGATCAGTTGGTTTAAAGCTGCTGTAGAGAAGCATCAATTTGCTTTTCAATAGCATCCTTCAGCGTGCTGTCAGGGAGTAAGAAAAATGCAGTGTTTGTATATTTTGAAAAGGGAATGGTTATTTGCGCCATCACATACACTTAATATACCAAACCATTCTACTGTTTTTCAAAAATACAAGCAGCACATTTTGCTGCTTGGAGACAGTGAAAAGTGTACGTTTTTCAATGTGCTCACCAAGGTAAGTGGCATTATGTTTTAATATGTTATCACTTTGAGTTCTAGATTTAATGAGTGTTTTAAGTGTGAACTAATACATATATAATATACAAAAGATTGATAATTAATTGAATCTACTTTAGTGTGCGTGCACTTGTGAAAGAGAGAGGGGGCGTAGGAAGAGGAAAGCATGGCAGGAAGTAATTGGGCATTTTTGCATAGGCAGCATAACCTCTGTGGCTGATCCTGTAGAAAAGTATCCTGCTACACCTTGGTGCTGCCCCTAGTGCAGGTTGCTGCTGAGTACAGGCACTTCAAAGCACAATGAGCTCGCACCATCTAAAACTTGAAATCAGGTCTCCGGTTATGTTGCCCAATAAGAGGATTCAGGTCCCAGAAAATTCCTGCTATTGTCTCCCCAGTAGCGGCTGCAGTCTCTGAAGTGCATCGTCATTTCACCCCACGTAGGATTCCCTCCATCACTTCAGTACCATGAAGTAAGTGGTCCAACCGGCTAGCAGCAGCGCCCCAATGAGCATCGTGTAGCTGACCAGCACAAAGGCCAGGAGCTCCTTCAGCATCTGCAAGACCTGGACAGTCACAGAACCCTGCATGATCCTCTGAGGTGTGGCAAATTCTGCGGTCCAGCAAGGATGACCACAGATGGGATCACGGTGAGGATGGTCTCGGGTCTTCAGGATGCTCCTGCATTTGAAATAAACAGGACATTGTTGCTTAATATTTTAAATAAGTTAGGAATTCTTTTCACACACTCTAAAAGCTACATTATTACAAAAGACTTGGAGGCCAACACTAAAAACGTTATCAACGCTATTGCTCCATATAAAAGAACATGACTCTGGACAGAACACCTAGCGAAATCACAACATAAATATCATAGAAGTTTCAAATATATTTAGCATTCTTCGCAGTCCCAGAAAGACAAGACAATGTGCCCTCTTCTGTTCATTAGAATGGTTTTGCAAATCACAGAAGAGATCTGTGACCATATAGAGGAACAAGGCCTTTATACATTCACAGAATTCCGAGGTAACCTGTGTACTCCAAAAGGTATTTTATTTATCCCTATAATTCATGGCCACACCATCACTATTCTATCAAACAGCTCAAATCATTGGTCTCTTGATGCTTCATGAAAAATATACCATGGTTACAGACATTGGATAAATACGGATTCTATACTGTGAAAATGAACATCGTGGAATATAGATATTTTAGGCATTTTAATGTAAGTCACTTAAACTATGGTTGTCCTTCAGACTGTGTTGTAGCTTGCACAAAAATTGCTGCTTTCATGTAATACACTCTAGAAGTGGAAAAAAACGCCCCTATGCAATAAATATATCGTTATACGTAAAGATTATTAATTTTCAGGGGTAGAATAATTCAGAGGACTGGGAACTGAAATGCTAGCTGTCCCATTCATTTTAACCAGCAGTTGCAATTCTGATCAGTGATCCAACTTTCACACTGTCTGCTTGCTCAGCCAGGCAACAACTTAAAAGTTATAACTTATTACAGTTGTGATTTAATTTTCTTCCTGCAAATGACTAGTGACGATAACAGTGTGTCGCCCCAACTAATTTGCACAATTTTTTTGTAAATGTTATGAAATCCCTAGTAAGAGATATATTTTACCTGTATTTAAAACACTTAACTTTAGACAGTGCAGCCCGGTATCCCCATAACTAAAGTACCTCATAGGATAACTGTTGCACTTTAAATTAGTCATTTGAATGGATGGAATTGGTTTGTCTTTAATCGGCTATTTTCCTGATTGTTTATAACTTAATTGTATATATGAAGAGTCCTTTTTAATATTTTAAGCTTTTTATCAATTTTGTAGTACACTTTTATGTTACTGAAAAGTATTGAATAACGTTATCACTGACTGGTGATGTTACAACTAGACTAATAAAAAATGTACATATACATTTTCATTCAGTTCTTACAAGCTTCCATAAATAAGAGGTTCCTTTGCATCATTTTTATACAGAGAATAGTTTGGCCTCTTACCTGCTGGTGACCCACAAAACGTTTTGCAAGGGCTCACCTCACTAAATTATTTGCACCATGATCTAGTGATTTTCAAACCTTCTGTGTCTACTCAGAATAAATTTGCCATTTACTTTTTTCTGTAGTTTACCATCTTTTCACTGACAATAATTGTTCCCCACACATGAAGCACCTTCTAATGCACATCTTATACATATTGGATTGAGGGTACGCTTCAACCTACTTTCTGCACAACGTAGTACGAAGATAGGCCCTCTTGTACAAAGACTAAATAAAAGGATCTGTAAATTGCGACAAATAGCGATTCGCAATTTGTGATTCCTCAAATGGAATATACAAAAATGGGTTTATTAGAAGTGGTTGCAATTTGCACACCGACTTCTAAAGAATCCACTGATATTTGGAGAAGCGACCTATGTATTACCAGATTGATTCTCAAAATACCAATTCGTAGTGGGTGGCAATTTGACCAACCTCATTAATATACATAAGGTAGGTCATAACTTCAGACCCACTACGCTTGACTTCAATGACCGGCTTAGTGGCCTCCTGCAATAAGCAGACCACTGTGTTTGTGATTGCTTTTAAATAAAGCATTTCTTCTTTTAAATGCAGCCATTTTCCTTCAAAGGTAAATGGGATGTGTTTAAACTTTGGTGCTCGTTGCACCCCACCCCCAAACCCCCCCACGAGGTTGTCGCAGACGTGCGAGGGTTGTGACAGTCTTCCACCGGTCTTCTACGGCCTACAGTGGTGCAGATCTCCTACCCCCCCCCCCACCAGAGGCGCAACTAGAGCCAGATTTCGGGGGGGGGGGGGGGGGGGGAAGAAAAAATTTCGGGGGGGGGGGCTGAACCTTTAATCAGTAGGCAGAGTGGAGCTGCAGGGGCTCTTAGAAGGGGCGAAACAACTGCAAGGCCTGATTAAAAGACCATTTGAATGTTAAAGACCTGTGAAACGTTCGGGTGCGGCTCTGTGTGTGCCTGGGATCTGTCTCATCCCGAGCTGCCACACACGACGGGGGGGGCTGAAGCCCGGTGAGTCCAATGGGTGTTGGGCGCCTGCCCCCACCCACCACGTAGGAGCCCGGGAAGAAGGAGCTACCTCGCCCGACCTCCGAGGCTGAGGCAGGAACCGCTGCGAGCCGCGAGAGGCACCCACGAGAGGCACTTACCGGCGCTAAAACACCCAGGTGACGGGGAAGGGGTGTGGGAAAAGACATTGTTGTGCCCGGCCTTGTTGTGCCCGGCCTTGCTGCGCCCGGTTTTCGGCTGCAACTGAGGTGGGGGGGGGGGAAGCTGTGGAGTGAATGCCATAGGCCAGCCGGTGAGTTGAACCGCCCAGTGTGGCCCCCCTCCACCAAAACAAGAGCAAGAGCTGGTACAAGAGCTGGTGGCTGCCTGCCTTCCCCTGGCTGGCTGGCAGCTGTGGGCTGGAACTGCTAAATTAGGCTGCTAAATCAGGCAGCAATTACCAGTTATCATGCAGGGGCGATCCCGCAGATTGACCCAGCAGCTGATACGGTCGCTCCTCCCACCCCCCCTCTGGGGTGCCTGGGCCCCTCGCCCCCTCCCCTAGATAGGCGATCCAGGCAACCAGGAAACTAGGCAATTATCATTCATTCAACGGCCGTAGGAACCCAAAAGCACCCAGAAAATAAATAAATAAATAATACAAAACCACAATAACTAGCTCTGGATTCAGACCTTCTGGCTGCAGTAACTGTCTCCGGCCCCCACGACCCGACTCAGCCACTGATTTTCAGCACCCAGCGCCCAAAGGAACCAGCGCAACAAGTGCACTGACGCACGGGTAGCACCCCGTGAAGAAAAAGAAAAAGAATAGGAGTAGGAGCAGGGGATCATAATGAGATCCGGGAAGTCTAGGCATCCACAGGTACCCCTGAACCCTGCCAAAAGAGCCAGGAGAGCAAACAAGGGCAATAAGAAACTCCGTATCGACCCTATGAACGCTAGTGAAGACAACTTGAAGAAAGGGGTGATGGAAGATGAAAAGGAAGGAGGAGATGTACGGCTGATCCCCTGACCCCCTTTCTCCCAGGTCACCCCAGCTCAAAACCTTCACTAAACCTTAAAGGGACTAGTTACCAACCAGAAATTTACACTATATTTTCATTCATTAAGAACGCTGGTACGGTCCTCTGCTTGAACAGCTGGAAAGCCAATAACTTGCCTACTCCCATGCTACCGATGTCCTACGCACCGGAACAAGAGATCCAGACAGAGCCAATGAAAGAGCCAACGAGAGGGTTGAAGAGCAAGCCCACCGCAGAGGTGATAGATGACAAACAAGAAGTCAGCGATGATAGGGAATGCCCTAACGTCACACAGACTGAAAAATGCAGTGAGCTTCACAGCGGGGTGACTCTTATGAACATCAGAAAGCGGGACTCCAACCTGGACCTGGACCTGATCCTGGACCAGGCGCAAGAAATAAAACCACAGGCATACAAGAGAAACCCTCAAGACCCCACCCAGAGGGCCCTGAACACTGGAACCATAATAAACTGGACCCTGAAGGGCACTCCAAAACCAACTGGAGCAAACATTTTCCCAGAAGACCGGCACTACACAGCCAGAGACGTCGAGGAAAACCCAGGGATACAAAAGGCACTTAAGGTGCCCGGACACCTGACGCGCCTGATGCTCTTGAAACACCAGCATCAGTACCTAGCGCACCAAGCAACCTGAACACACGGAACATAGGCCCCAGAACAATGGCAGGGCAAGGCGCCCCTGGACTACCACAGGATCTCATGTGCGAGAAAAACATACTCTCAACACAAAATCATAGGCAGGAGCAACCAGAGCACTGCAAAGGAACGGGCAGGATCACTGACCAAAAAGACAAAACAAAGGGGCAGCCTCTGGACTCTCTTACCGGAAAGCTTACCACGGCACCGGACTCACATGCGCCCCAGGCACACGCTCATCATCCAGCACATTCCGAGCAACCCTCTATTCCTCCCAGAGGCCTTCCTTCAGTCCTTGTCAGTTCAGCCTCTATCCCACCAAAGGCCACGGACCCAGAAGCCTTGTACCTCACGCAAGAAGAGTGGGAAGAATTGGTTGCCTCTTATACAGCACCCTCTCACGTGGCTCCAAAAGAGGTAGCAACAGGTCTAAATTGCAATGCCTCACAACCCAGCCCCAGGAACACAACACCGCAAGCTAAGGTAGACATATGGGAATCTCTCCTGCACACAATGCAACTGTACGTTAACGCCATCCAATACCAATCAGACAAGATGGACCTCCAGCTGTCAGTTCTACATTTACTATCACTCTTTGTCGCCAACATCGCCAACAAGCCAGCTGAACTGAACAGTCTGGTTAAAAGGGCACAAGAAGAGACAGCATTCATACAATCGAACTGCACCGGCATAGCAATCGTGGACAAGTTGGCCACACTCCCAGCAGCAATGGATAACCTTCTCTCAGATATCAGGGAGGCTGTAAAAAACAGTTCATCAACCGGACAATTTGAGAGGAAAAACTGAGCACAGCAGACAAACAACGAGGAAATTCTGACACCAACTCAGGGGCTCTTATCCCAAGTACAAGAAGAACAGCGGGCAAGGGAAAAGGAGCATATAACATTATCAAGATCAAACGGACAGCCCAGGGAAGGAGATCTCATATCGCCAACAAATAGTGATACAGCAGCTACACGGAAACCCCCCCCAAAAGGAGGAACCACTGGAACACGGGAGCTCCCAAAAGCAGGGCAGAAAACAAAGAAGGAAGGGCCGCAAGTAAAAGCTAAACACCCTTGTAGAAGGTAAAGGCAAGAACAACCAAGCCAGAAATTTGTTCCCAGACCCAACGCTTGATAAGTTGGCTCAAATGAGCTGTGAAACAGACACGGATCTGGACTCCTGCCCGATCCCCAACCAGAATCAGTGGTATACGATCCAAAGGAAGGAGAATCAGAAAAGAAATACCTCCAACATGGCGACTCCAAAAAAAAAAAAAAAGATGGCCCCGCCCAGAGGAGCAGTGCAAAAGCCGCAAAACCCAACGCCAGCGAAAGCTTGAACAAGTCTGGGGAAAATATTATTAATTTGATCGCCACAAGAAATAAAAAACCTCCCCCCAATGTAGGTAATGGGGCAAAATCAGGTCACACCCCAGAGGCCACATCAATAGTAAGTTCCGCAAACCAGGAGCTAACGGGAGCAGATGAACTAAAGGCCCCAGACCAGAGAACGTCAGCAGAGGAATCCACCAGGGTCGAGACCACCCCAATAACCGCGCAGAGCAGTCCTAACAGGAAAAAGGTGCACTTAGGTAACCCTACAATTTTGCTAATTCCAGAATAAACATCAAGGGACGCTTTTGACATCTTAAATAGGGGTAAAATACTATGCTTGCTGGACTCTATTGACAGCTTAACAAATATATCCACTAATGATCTGGAGTCAGTGGAATTCATAGTCTCAGCGGAACAGGGGTGGAAGCCACTAAAACAGTATGGGCCACGAAGGAGTTAGCTGAGAAAGTGCTCAACAAACAAGCGAAGCTCAATAGCTGGGGCATAATTATTTGCCCATTTGTAAAACCTAGATACCCAGGTCCTTTGGCATGTGACTTCCAACAACAGAATGTACAATACCGGCCAACCAGGACCCTCAGTCACTTTCTGTACTGCGAGGGGCCCACAGCAACACCCCTGACAGTTTAGAACGAAAAGAGCAAGGCTTTAGAAAGCAATAGGTTGTGAAAGAGGCAACCAACCTAGACTGGACTTGGCTGTCCAGGACTTCAAACAACAAGTCGGAAAAACGTTAACAAAATGAGTCCGTTACTGGGAAATCTTTTTTAAAAATCTTAAAATTCTGCTCCTGGAACATCAACGGTCTAGCTCATGGACACGGAACTAAACCTTTATATGCAAAGATTCGACCTCATAGCATTGCAAGAAACTTGGTCAGACTCTCCTCCACGACTCCCAGGCTATACCCTGAATTTTATCTCTCCTACACAGAGCGCAAGATTTGGCAACAAAAAAGGAGGCCTTGCTACATACAGTTCATTAAGAAGCATGTTTACAGTAGAGCCTCTAGCATACAAACTAGACCCTCCGAACGCAATGCAAGTACTACGAATCGCCATTCGAGAACAGGGAAAAAACGAGGAGATAATTTTAATAAACCTTTATTTACACCTCTGAGGTAAAAAGCAAGGAGCCCAACAACTGAAAGAAGCGCTCATAAAACTATTAACCGCAGAGAAAACAAACAGTCTAATCATTAGTGGCAATTTTAATCAGAACATGCTCAACAACCCGGCCACAGAAATCGGCACAGATGAGGACCCATTTGCATTGGAACAATATTCTCAAGATAACTCTTCTGGAGGGAGAAGTACAAAAACAGCGCAGCAACTCCTAGCGACACTAGAAGAACTAGGTCTCCGAGCACTAAATGGAAGATTCGCAGGGGACCGCCCTCAAGCGGCAACATTCCATAGTACAACAACCAGTTCAACAATTGATTTTACCTTCCTCTCCAGTAACCGGTTTCAATCAGCAAGTGATTTCCACATCGGCTCATTAGACTTTATTGACCACTTACCCCAAGAAGTGACACTAGAGGCCTTCACAATTCTAAATCCAGCATGCGCCATTAGGCATAAACTAGTTTATACTGCAAAAGATCGGTGGATAAAATGCAGAACAGATGACCCTCAGTGCCTCCTGCTCTACGCTAAGCAAGCACTCGGCGAAGCCCAAAATGAAACAACAGACCTAATTGAGAGCTGGGAGAAATTTGCAGAAACACTACGCAACAACATGGAAAAACACAGAGGAAAAACCAGCTCGAAGGAGGGGGCAATGCTGCGAACCAAACGCGGTATTATGATTACAATTTTATAAACAATGCTCATCTAAAAAACCTAAAGACTCTCATCGGCCAAAAGCTACGAAGGGTAAGGACAGATCCTGCCGCCTTGGAAGAACTGAGGCTGCTAAAGCGTGACCGCAGGAGGCTGGTCTGGCGACTTAAGCGAGAAGCAGAAGAGTCCCTGTGGGCCAAATTTTTACAAGACGCCAAATCTAACAGCAGCGCTCAATTTTGACGAAAGATCAACAATTTGTCCATGGCGCGGAGTCAAGGCATTAACTCTCATGTCACAGAAGATGACTGGATAATCTTTCTTAGCACGCATTTCAATGGTATTGACACTAACACCCAAAAAAATGTCTAAACCCACAAAGGACACCGAGGGTCAATTAATGCTCTGTCGTGAACACCACGACCCTCAGCAGCTAGATCAGATAATTGTAATTAAGTGTGCACTGATCTGTAACGGAATCTCAAAGGAAAGGCGCGAGGGGGCCCAGGGACAAAATGGGATTCCCCCTATACTGTTCAAGCAAGATCCGGATTATTGGGCCGCTACTCTCAAACCAATGTTCGACAAAATTCTGCAGACATCAATAATCCCATCATCATGGAGGGGAGCCATCATTTCACCTATCTTCAAAAAGGAAGACCAAAACGATCCAAACAATTACCGGCTAGTGGCCCTGCTTGACAACGAGGCAAAATATTTTGCGTGACTCCTTCTAGAGGAACTGTCATCATGGGCAGCTGATGTTTCAGCAATTCCATACAATCAAACAGGTGTTTGCAAAGGTATGGGTACCACTACTAACATTCTAGCACTTTCTCTATTAATCGATGCCGCCCTATAAGCGAACCAACCACTGTACCTGTGCTATATTGACTACAGCTCAGCTTTCGATCATGTCAATAGAAACCTTCTGTGGGAAAAGTTATATAAGCTGAACATCCCCCCGTTGCTCTTAAATCAACTAATCATCCTACACAGTGAGACATGGGTGCAAGTTAGGCTGGGCACAGGCGATTACCTAACAAGGAAGATCCCAACAAATACAGGAGTAAAACAGGGCTGTGTACTTGCCCCAATACTTTTTAACCTTTTCATGGGAGAGCTATCAACGCTGTTGAATGAATGCAACTCACATGCACCAAAGCTAGGGGGCTCCCAGCTGTTGAATCTATTTTACGCAGATGACTTGTTACTCATCAGCCGGACCCCTGTAGGCCTGCAGCGGCTACTGGACATTACTTCAAGATACTCCTCTGCTAACAGGCTTAGCATCAGCCGAGAAAAATCCAAAGCTATGTGCATTAACTTCCCTAAAAAGAAAGTAACACGGAACTGGCTCTTGTCATCCAGGAAGCTGGAAACGGTCTGTGAATATCGATATCTGGGGGTCATCATAGACCGCAAGGGCAACTTCATGCCATAAAAAGGAGAGGGATAACTATTGCGGCGGCATTGAGAAACTTAAAAAACGGTTTCTGGCCCAAGCTTACTTCCTCTCATAAAGGTGATTCAGGCAAAATTAATCCCAGCCATCACTTACGGCAGCAAATCTATGAGGGGGTGGGACACTTCCTTAGTAGACAGAATGGAAGCAAAGGCGCTACGTATGATCTTCGGCCTTCCTAGGTATACATCGCCTGCCCAAATGAGACTAGAATTTGAGCTACAAAAAGAAGAGCTGGCACGCAAAGGAACCTACATAAAAAGCTGGCATAAAGTAAGCAGGGGAGACCCGAAAACCCTAAATGCTCTCCTGTGGAAGGAACTTCAAAATAAAGAAACCTGCCCTGCAAGGCTGTACTTGGAGGCCGCCACCGACGACCTTGGCTTACGGCAATTATGGGAACTCCAAGGCTCCCCAGCAGGCTTCAAAAAGGTGGTCAACAAGACAGTCCGGAAAGAATCACTGCTGCAGGACAAAGCGCTCTATCAAAGCGGGCTCACGGCTGGCTTACAGTTCAATCAGATATCATGCCCTCGCCCCAAGCTTATCTACAGACAGGCTTTACCAAAAAAATAAAAGAGAAGTTCCGGAAATTTCGCCTAGGGCTATTGCCGTCAATGGCCCACTTACCCCCATGATTACGGCCACAATTAACAACAACAAGCTGACTTTGCGGTAACGGCAAAGAAAACACAGTATATTTGATCACTATCTGCAGCAAACTCATTCAAGAACGACGCTCCTTCTTGAGACCACTTTTTAACATCCGTGAGATACGGACCTGCAGGCAAGCGGTGCTCGCTTGCTTCAAAGGCGATGATATCCGCATAAACATTGGAAGATCTTCCGGGATGAACTCTTCCCTCCATTGTTTGACATCTGCGATCAGTCCCTGGTCTCAGCACGGGTACCAGACTGCTGGAAACTTGCCGTGGTTTCGCCTTTACTTAAAAAGCCCACCTTGGACCTGGCAAATCCTGCAAATTATCGTCCCATCTCCCTGCTCCCGTTTCCATTAAAGATTCTGGAAAAGTGGGTCACAAAACATCTGTCTAAATACCTGGAGATTGGGTCCTGTTTGGACGAGGTCCAATTCGGGTTTAGACCGGCCCACGGGACGGAATCAGCGCTGGTGACTGTACTTGACGACCTCAGGACGCGAGCCGACCATGGAAAAGCAGCCTTCTTAGTGCTGCTCGATATGTCGGCCGCTTTCGACACGGTCAGTCACGCAATTCTGATTAACAGACTTGAGGAAGTAGGGGTAACTGGCCTTGCCCTACAGTGGTTGACATCTTACCTTGGAAACCGCCACCAGGTAGTGGCACTGCCACCGTTTAAATCCAACATCAGAAGAGTGGCGCAAGGTGTTCCACAAGGGTCAGCCATCAGCCCCATCCTCTTCAACCTGTACCTGCGGCCCCTAGTTGCGCTGATCAGATCTTTTGGCATAGCGGTGACGAACTACGCAGACAACACTCAACTTGTCTTCTCTCTTGAGGGCAAGGAAGCAGTGACACTTGACACCTTCCACCGCTGCATGCTCGCAACTGCGGACTGGCTGAATCAGAACTCGCTGCAGTTTAACAGCTCTAAGACAGAAGTCTTACACTGCACCACTGACCGCGTCCCTAGACCTCTTCCGCCGGATTTCTGGCCACCTTCCTTCCAAAGTACGACTGCGTCTTCCACCTCGGTCCGCAACTTGGGCGTGATGTTTGGGTCCAATCTCCAACTGGATGCAGCTGTCAATAAAACAGTGAGTACCTGCATGGGATTGCTTCGCATGTTGAGAAAGGTCCTCCCGATGCTTCCCATGGACAGTAGGCCAGAGGTGGTGAGGAGCATCATTGTAAGCCGCCTGGACTACTGCAATGCTCTATTTCTTGGAGCACCAGCCACCTTGGTAGGAAAACTGCAACGGGTGCAAAATCTTGCAGCCAAATTAGCGCTTGCTCGCCGCCGTTACGACTCTCATCCCAGGCATTAAGAGACCTTCATTGGTTACTAATCCTTCAACGGATCGATTTTAAATCTTTATGTATTGTATTCAGGGCCCTTCACGGACAAGGCCCAGTACCACTTCAGAACATGTTTCATTGGTATACTCCGTCCAGATCCCTTCGTTCGGCGTCCGCTTACCTTGCTGTGGTGCCTAAAGTTCTGAGATCATGGCTGGGCGGCCGATCTTTCAGCTTTACGGCAGCCAGATTATGGAACACTCTTCCGCTAGGATTGAGAAGTATGAATGACCTTGTCTCTTTCAAGAAAAATTTAAAGACACATCTCTTTCCTAGGACTGTTTCTTCTTAGTTCCTAATTCAGTAGGGTGCGCAGCAGGATCTTTCAGTCAAAGCGCCAGGATACCCGTTGGGTGACAGACACGCGCTATAAAAGATTACCAATACATAGATACATACATACATACATACATACATACATACATACATACATACATATCCAACTGAGCTGCCGAATGGTGAAATTCCTTGAAACAGCAGAGGCCCGCTTCAAAACGTTGAAGGAAACGAACAAACTTTAGCAGTACCGTAAAGGACGAGAGGATCAATCCAACGGTACCCCTGAAGATCAAGCTTTAGCGCGACACCTTGACTTTGTCTTACACCGAATATCACTGACTATACAACAGGGATACCCCGAACTGTTATAATAATTAACCATTCTTGCTTGTAACGTAAACAGGTTTGGGTTTTTTTCTACTGAAGGGGTACAGTCTAAAATATTCAAGTGCACTGGCACTTTACTATATTAGCCTTTGGCCGGCATCGAGGACGAACTTATTGCATAACTTTTATGATAAACAGGCCGTTCAACATGATTTTAAGCTTATTTTAACTTTGCTGCTGCTATCTCACTATGTTTTTAAGGATGGAATTATTGTCTTAACATGCATGAACTTGACTCATGTTTTATTAACCGAATTTCTTCTAATAACCTTGCTCTGCTTTGGCCACGTTTGGAGATCTGTGGACTACCCAGGGTTCTTAGGTTTTCCAATCCCATGCATGAGTAATTCCTCCAGTCAGGGGATTTTACCTTTAAATTCTGGTAGGTGTAGTCACTTATCCTTCATAAAAAAATTCAGGAGTACAAATTCAAAAATGCAAAGCAAAAACCTGGACTTACACACATAGAAAGGGATACTTTAAATTCTGTACATTTTGATGCAGTTTGTGGCTGCACAATTAGTGTGTTCTGTAAAGTAGAACACATAGGGTCAAAACATGTCTTGCTATATTTCTTGAGTGTGCAAAATTGAGGATTTGGGTAAATTGTAAGCATGGGCGAATTTTGCGAATCTCGCGTTAGCGAATTTTGCGGATTTGCGAACTCGCAATCCGCAAAATCCGCGAATTCTCGCGAATTTTTTTTTTGTGTTCGCGCGGGTTTCTGCCAGTTCGCGAGGGTTTTGTACAATTTTGCAAACGCGAACTTACCTGTCGGGTCGCAAGTTTTGCAAACTTGTTGTTTCTACGTGTCCAGCCTGTTTGGGACACTCTTCTTCATCACTGCCACTCTCTGTCACCACTGCCACTCTCTGACTACTCATGCCACCCTCTGGCCCACCCATGCCACCCTCTGTTTCATCACCGCACCCTCTGGTTGTCCAGTGTACATTATTTTCGACAAAGCAAAGCACACCTTCCCTGCCTCAAGTGACCTGAATTAATTTGGGGCTGATTAATATGTCACCGAATATTTTTTTAGCTGGCACCTGCTTCCTTAGTGCTTCCTGATTAGTGATCTTTTGCACTTGCTAAGTGCTTTCATTGTTGCAAAATTAGTTACAACACCTGCCCTGCCCCAACTGACAATAATGAATTAGGGGCTGATTAATGTGTCACTGGATTTGAACTTCCAGTCTGGCTCCTGCTTGTCTGCCTTAGCTGTAATTCAGGACCTTTGTGTAACTATTCTGAGGGTCAGAGCAGGGTCACATAATAGTTGCAAGTAGGCAACTGAACTCTGGAGGGGCCCCTCAGGAAGCACTACAGGAAATGGCTACTAATGATGAGCTTGAACTTTTGAACCTGGTAAGTAGTTTCAGTTTTGCTAAGATCGTATTTCTGCAATTTAGCGCTTATTCGCGGGGCACGAGGTTGAATTGGGAAGCCGCGAACTCACGCGAACAGTGCGAGCAAGCCATAAAATCCGCTGCTCGCGGATTTGCGGATTTTGCGGGAAATTCGCAAATCTCGCGGATTGCGAATTTACTGAAAATCCGCAAAATCCGCGAGCGAAACGGATTTTCCGCCCATGCTTAGTAAATTGTACAGAACATTCCGATTTCGAAAAGTCTTTTTGCCAGAGTCAAATCTTGAACGTGATTTTTTATTGTAGTTTGATTCTCATCAAAATAAGTTAAATAGACTTGTATTTGCGGGGAAAAAAAGCGAATTGATTTTTTTGTTGAAGATTTTTCCTGCAAAAATAGGAGAAATTCACCAGTCATGACTGAAAAAGTGCGATCTGATGATGATGTAAATTGGTGAAATTCCGCAAACTATGCCACTTGAACAATATATTTTTACACCTCTACTTTCTAGTGGCATAAGTTTGGATAAGTTACATTACCCGGAACTAGTTAAACTGGTTACACGAAAAATTGACGGATGACTAAGCGTACATGTACAACGGTGCTCTGAGATCGAAGCTGCCTCCCAATTCGTTAGCCCACTCAGATAGCCAGGACTAAGGATTACCAGCCCCTGTGTGTGCAGCAGGACAGGTCATTACAAGAGATCAGCACAGGCACTGAAAACACGTGTCCTGCATCGATTGACTGACTAACCAACAAGCCACATGTTTATTATGATGTGGTCTTATGCATTAGCATCAGCAGAGGGTCTCCTGCGGCCGCCAGGGAGCTGCTGATGAATATTTGATGCAATCATTGCCTTGATGAGCACTTACGGGACAGGGCTAGTCCCCCAGAAGCAGGTTTTTTCTAAAAGCAAAAACAAATAAAAATGCCCACATGTGGAAAAAGCTTTGGCTCCAGAGCTGCAAACTTTGGAGCATACACAAAGTGGCTGCTGGAGAGCAAGCCTTTTGTGTGACTGCCTTATATTTTACAACTGTAGGAGGACGTGTTTCAGTTTATGGTTCATTACATATTTGTTGGTGACAGTAAACAAACAAAACTTTTTTAACAACGTTTTTTCAAATATATATTATACACCCCCCCCCCCCACTGCAGAAGGTAATCGCAGATTCTGTGACTCAAGACAGTAAAAATCTGAGGTTGCATATTTACTTAAGAAGAAAAAGCAACTGTAAGAGTGTCCTGGTGGCTAAGGTGCAATGCAACATACGTGCAATGCTGGAAACTTTAATTGTAAACAATTAACAGACGGCATGGATGTGTGAACGTGCAGATATGAATGACATTCCTTGTTAAAGAGCCAGTAGTGCTGTGATGACAACTCTAAAAAGCGCTGACGTGTGGCTTTCTTGGTGAGCTATGCAGCCATACTAATGCAATGCGTTGAGTGTCACACATGATGTCATAGACATCCTCATAAATGACAACGGATTACATAACTGGTAACATCATATATCACTCCTTAATGACGTAATCCGTGACCTCACTGAACCTACTCCTTGCCTCTACATCACAGAGACAACAGGGTTCACCCATTCCCACCAGGCTGCGGGGGCAACCCCCGGTTGTGGCAGGTCCTACACCCAGCACCCCTTCCTGTTCCGCACCCTTGGCACAGTCCTCTGCGATGGCTAGAGAGCTCTGCTGCAGCAGCTGGCCATTGACTAGCTACCGAACTGCATGTACCCACATGCCCTTCAACCATGCCCAGGGGCTCCGAGTGTCGCCCCTGGACTTCGGGTTTGCCCGGTGCCCAGCTCCCCTGCACACAGGGGCACCCTGTGTCCAGGACACAGCTTTTAATTGCAGTAGTAGAGATGGAGCAGTAAGTAGTGTGAACAGGTAGATGCCCTGGTCCAGAATGAACGGAGGAAAAAGGCACCTCCCTGCCTCAAAGCCAGAAATGTCAGCACAAAGGCCACAGTCCCACTGTGGACATGTGATTTCCTTGCATGTGTTCCACTTGTATTTCCGCTTTGAGGAAGCAGATGTGGGGCATATCATTCGTTTGGGACTTGATTGATGCCATCAATGACCCCAAGTCGTTTGTTATTACATCTGTGACTTCATGCGCGAGGTCCTGGGGCACGCATTTGGAGTGTTATGTTTTTGGGATACAAATGGCGAGTTTCAGGGGTTTCGTCACACCCCACTACACTTGAGACGGAGGTCTTTAAGGGGAAATTGTAGGATTTTCCATCCCACTCATTATTTAGCACTTTCAGTGAATGTCTTCCGATTTACAGTTCCACTCTCAACTGGTCACAGGGTATGGACTGCGGCACACCCTGCCTTCAGTGCACAGCCCCAGAGCCTGCAGGGAAGGGCCAGCAGCCTTTCCCCATGGAGTGTGGGTGCAGGCAGGACCAGAGAGCGGAGCATGGCCTGCACCCAGTCCACCACCCCAGCTCCAGGGGGCCTAATGTCAGGACCTACAGCTGTGCCACGCAGCTCTGGACAAAGGATGTGGCCCCCAGCCGTGCCATACTCCCAGAATCCACAGGCCATGTTGCCAGCTGTGGGCCCTGTATACATGATGTGACCTTTGACACTCTCCTGAAACCAGTTCTCTTGCATCCGAACTCTCTAAAGATGGTCTTCAGTGCGCCTAGTGGGTACTCACCATCAGACAGGGACAGTGGGCATAGTGGGCTTTTGGCATAGGCTGTAGTCCTTAGCAGCGCCCTGAGCCTGCAGCCCATGGCTTCATCCATACAAATCTAAGAGATGTGTTTTCCCATTTTAGCCCCCAAAGGAAATTTTGCCATAACCGCTCAACGAATCTGCACCAGTCTTGGCATGAAAATAGAACTTTACTCAGAAAGCATCCTTACATTGGGCGATGAACATCTGTTTGAGAGGTTTTGAGATATAAACATTTCTAGAGGTTGCCAAGAGGGCATAAAAAGAACTCTTTGTACATCCTGGCTGTGTTAATCACAAAATATTCGCAGATCTGATCCATGGATATCCATGAATACAACATTTTACAAAAATAATTAATCTGACTTTTTTCTCTCTTTGCCCTTTTAGGATCTGCAGTTCCAAAGTTTGAACCACAGATCTGGGTGCTCGGACTGGCTGACTGCAAGAGAAAATAATTGTCTTGCTGCTGCATATACAGTACACGTGCCCAGTGCCAACATCCTTAAATTCTAAGTCCACAAAAGGGGGCAGGGTGATCACACTGAGACCTCCTAGCATTAGTTGGAGGAGGGTTTCAAAGCCGCACAACCCCCATAATTAACATTATTTAAAAAAAAAAAAAAAGTGCCACTGTGTTTGGATTGTCAGGTTCTGTGGGTTTAACGCCTATACGAAGTGGGGTTTGCTTACCCACAGCGGGCTGGGTCCAAGGCCTGCCCTGCTGCACGTGGTCAAAGGGTGGGCATAGCGGAGGTTGCAAATTAAGAGCATTATTCCAAAAAGGAAATTCCCCCCAAAAAAGGAAATATGCTTCTGGGTCAAACGTGCAAATCCACTGACATTCGCCAGTTGTGGTATGCAATGCACACAATGCTTGGCCAAACAGCTCACGGTGAAGAAAACACAAAACACCCATTTCAAGATGGCACATCTACAAAGACGTGCTTTCTGTGAACTGCAAGTTGTAACTCATGAGTTTCATTGATTTTGTACGTCTGAGCCAGAACCAGAACTCAGTTGCTGTGTTATTTCAGTGAATATATATATATATATATATATATATATATATATATATATATATATATATATATATATATATATATATATTCATACACACAAACACATACACTCTACATCTTTATGTATCACAATCGTTACAACAAAGTTATATTGTAAACATTAAAAATTATATTCGCTGGTTTTGAATATGGTGCCCCGCGGATTTATGATACTTTCAGTTATAGTTTTGCCTTGGCTCTGTTATGGCTTTTGTAGCGGCCAAGCGGAGAGATTTCAAGTGTTAACGGCGCACCTGAATGATCACATTTTATTGTGCGTTTTTCCCAGGAGTATACAGGGCTATGATGTGATGTATGCAGTTTGCTAAGTGGCTTTGTGAGTGGGATATTTGTTTGTCTTTCTGGTGTGTTTTATTTATTCTCAAATTGGACAGCAATTCTCAAATCCGCTTCTGCGAATTCAAGAATCAGCCGGCATTTGTGGTCCAGTTTGTTCTAGATAACAAGCCATGGCCTTTAACTTAAGAATAAAAGTTCCTGAATTTTTGTCTCCCTGACCCAATAAATAAACAATTTTAAACTCCCACATATATATCTTAGAAACACTGTACAGATTGTCACCAAATCACTAAAGCGTTTACAGTTGGACCAACCCGCTCACTCATGTCAAACGTGGTGCAAGGCTGTACTCGAATTTCAGTAGAAAATAATACAGAGCAAAAACAAATAGGTAGATTTCTGTTTTCAACACCTTATTGACTCTCCCATGCGATATCCTTGCCACTACATACTTGACAAATTTGCATAAAAAATGGCAAACAAACAGCAATTGCAGGGGTAGGGGTGTGGGGACAGGCGCTGTGGAATATTTTACGGGCCTTACGCAATTTTAGCTTTCTTTATTAGATTATCCAAAATCAACTTTTCCTCTTACGTTCAACTTGACCATTTGTTTTTTTTTTTTTTAATTTATTGAGTTTTATGGCAGCAGTCGGACCAACAGAGATACAGAAAAGAAAGCAGTATACAGATTACATTTCCAAAATAACTTAACGGTTTTAACATTTGATATCAGATTCCTATCCAATTAGCAATTGGGGACCATAAATTCCGTCCAAAGGTTTTCTTTCTTATTCTCTTAATCTTATATAATGCAGTTTCTAAATTAAAAAAAACCATAGACAGGAGCTTCGTTGCAACTTGACCATTTGTAATAACTATTATTTCATCAACAGTGATTTATTACAATAGAGTTGTGACATAATAGATGGAGCAGAGCCAGCCACTGGGGTGAAAGGCAGGTCATGGAACATCACTAGAGCTGCAGTTTAAACAATAGAACCGAACTGGCTTTTCATTCTCCTAATATGTTTTACTTAAATGAACCGTGATCGGCAGAAAGGACAAACTTATAATAACTTTTTCAAAAATTTGAGGAAAGGCAAGATCTCTCTGCGTGTTTCTAATGTTCCGAGTGACAGAGATTATTTAATCTGGTTTACATCAAGGATTTGGTTATCTTTTTTGCAAAATTTTACTCCTTGCTTATCGTCAGTTTGATTTCACAGAACAGATTTTACTTTTTATCTTCATGGCTGAAATCATACTATTTCTTTCAGATGAAAGAGCAAAATACAAAAGATTTAAATTGCTTGTCAGATGAGTGATGGTGTGTCCATGTATTATGAAAAATAAAACACCACATGACGTGCATAAAAAGGATATTGCAAGTCACCTCAGAGTTCTATGACCTTATAAATAAAGGAACTCTGTCTTTAGCATCCTTCGTCTATATGGAACTCCATGATTTTCAATATCCTTATAACGTAAGGCAGGGGTTACTTTATCCCATATATTATACGGCAAAGATGTTACAATTGAATTATTTTCCATAATATGCAGAATTCCCATTGGATATCACATTTCATCCATGAGGAATACTTTACAATAAAGTCCACAGTCTATTTTTTTCACCAGGTAATTAATTGGTAAGCAAGATAATGCCTTTAAAATTGATAATATCAAAACTCACCCTGCCCAGCTGGATCCTCGCCCTTTATTTATCATTCTCCCCAATAAAGGTAAATAAATACCAGAATACTCTACCAACAAGCAGCGCAGAGGCCCACTGTTAAGTGCACAGTACAGCAACAAAACCATTCAGGTGTACAGGCCAAATATGCTGCTTTGCCATGTTTGTTTTCAGTCAAACTGACTTTCTGTCTAACACCAATTACACGATTTTTAAGCATAAATTGCATTCTTCAATATTTCACTTATTGTTTTCAATACACATTTTCCTGTTAGAAAACAATTTTTTAATGATAACTGAACCAAATTAAAAGTGGAATGGAAGAGATGCATAATTGGTAATAAGTCACACAGTCGGCGACTTTACAAATATGATAATCCTTTGTCTGTTGGTGGATTTTTAGTTCATGATCTATTGGCTGTAAGCAAAATTGTACTTTTGTGCTAACTAACACCAGTGCTTAATTTGTGCTGGTGGTTGCGGGTGTTGGGCATGACAATCATGTTTGTGGACCGCAGCTTTGTTTTTATTATCACTCAGGGACATAGCTACCCTGGTGCAGCAGGCGCAGTGGCACCGAGAGGTCCACTTAATAATTGCTGTATTTTACTACCTCAACAGCAGTCAGAGGAGACATTTTCCTTGCTGGCGTCAGGGCCCCTGGCCTCCTTGCTAGGCTGCTTTCATCACTTTGATTCAGAGCAAAAGAGAGAGAGAGAAAGGCAGGAACTTGAGAAGGAGAGAAAGATAGAGACACAGTAGTGACTAAGGAAGCAAGCATGGAAAAGAACCTGCAGCAGTGAGCTTGAGAGACATGGAGAGAGAAGCAGTGGAAGAAAGACGCATGAGGTGGAATCAAGAGCGGTTAGCAGTGGTATTCGGCGAACCCTACAATTTGCGGCGCCAGAGTGGATGACTTAGAACATGTTTGGACTCTTTCACTCGCTTTAAAAAAAATTGAAATACAATTAACCAATAATTACAACATGGAAGAGAGTTAACCGCTCTCACTGTAGTACTTTTGTTCTCATTAATAGGATATTTACAAAGACACCAGTGGGATATTTTAAGTGCACACTTTTTTTACTCCGCTTTTTACCCTCCCCTCAATAGCACAAATCTAATCAAGCGCGACAATAGTTAGGGAATCGCATGTTTTATTTAAAAGAGCTTATGTATTTATTAAAAATAATTTCTTATAATGCGGGCTTTCCACTGCTAATGAAAAATCATGCTTTTATTAAAGCGTGTGTTTCTTGCTATGAAATTATAATAACATGAGGCAAATTACAATTAAAAGCAGTGCAATAACTGGGGCCTGCAAAGAGCTTTCTAATTAGAGGCAAGTCCATGCATGTCCATAAACGGATGGAAGGTTCAGGGACAAGCAGGCGCTGTTTTCGCAAACAGATGCAATCAGTGTGTTTCTAACCCAGGCACCAAGCCTTGGCTTCACTTTAGTCTTCAAATGTTCCTGGTATAAGAACAAATACACAGTCCGGTAAAATAAATTCTAGCTATTCAACTGCTAATCGTGCAAAATCACGTTTAGACATCTTCTAAGCCCGACTTTCACCCTTGTCTACAAGAATGACATTCCACGACCCGCTGTGGGTGCCCGACTATTCTGAGGTGAGGTGCATCACTTCCTCAGTGCTAGCTTTCATTTCACAAACCAGTGTATTGTGGGAGTTGTAGTCATGATTTCTTTCAATTGAACAATGCACACTTGAAAACAAATATTGGCAGGGGACAATGTTAACAAATGGGAAAACATTGTCCTGCCAACATGCAGGGAGCTGGCAACCCGTTTATTTCCCAGGCCAGTTTCCTTAAGTTTGTGACTTGTCATTGCAAAGGACCATGAGCTGGTCGGTATTTTACCGACCTGGACAGTATTTTCATATCAAGACCGGTAAAAAAAAAATGCTTTAAAAACACACACACACCACTATTACACATGAGTTTTTCCACGTTGAATGCAAACTAAAGCAACCTTAATATTAAAAATATTTCAGAAGTATTCTAATGCGGTGTAGATTACTCTTAGACTGTTGTAAAGCAAATATAGGCAGAATTGCTGTGTAAAGTATTACACTGGATTTCACTGAAACTATTATTTAAATATCAAATCCTGGCCTTTCCAGAACCCAAAATCCCCCATCAATGGCTAGTGCTTTTTGTTGGTCTGATAAAGGATGAACTATCTAACAATACCCTGTGGTTAGATTTGTGCTATAAACCTTCTGCAAACAAACACGTTAAAACTTCTAGAAACAAGGAAAATACAATAAATACTAGTCTATGTTAAAATAATAAATAGTAAGTACTGGTGGATTGTGCACCTTCTTACCCAGGTGAGGAGGAGGAGGCCTTCTCTTTGAAAGTGCCCAGCCCCAGGCTGCTTGATGCTCAGGCTGCTTTTGGAAAGCTTCTGGGAAGAGCTTGATCTGCTCCTCGCCGCTAATCCGGAGATCCGCGAATAACGAGGCTGCCTTTCCTGGCTGCGCAATCACTAATGCACTGGGTGTGGTCAGGGAGCAATTACCGGCGAGGCCAGCAGGGCCCAGGGACCGCTCCCTGCAGCTCCAAGCAGTGCCACGCCTCCCCAGCAGGGGGCAGAGCCCTCCACGTGGATGGAACCGCGCCCACTGCTTCACAGCCTGTGCCCGGGGCGCGTGACTGGCACACGTACCAAAACAGAGCTTTATAATATGGTGGGTGCGTGTCTCAAACCCTCAAAGAGTCTGAGACAACTTCTGAGAACTCCAGTCAGGTAGATAAGGAGACAACAGGGCGATTTCTGACTGTCTGACAGTAGGTAGGGTTACCACCTTTCTCAAGGAAAATGCCACCCATGTGTTTACGTTTTGCTATTCTGAAAGGGTCTAGTAGATAAAAAATAATTTCTATAAAATTGTCCGTATTACTTTGTAACATGGCAATTGACCCCATGTTTGTTTTAATAATCATTTAATGATTATTTAAACAGCCATTGTACACTTTTTATGTGATTTCTTAATGTGTTTGCTGAATTAAGTTTGACTTTGAAAAGTAAAAAATATCAGACTTTGCTCCTTTTTCCAATTTTTATTTACTGGCGAAGGCTTAATTTTACAGGCCAGACTAGTACAAAAACCTTCCAGGTGACAACTCTATTTGACATGCATCTGACAATGTGTTTTTTTGTTGTCAGAAAGGTAGCAGAATGTCCTGTCATTTTGAAGGAACAGTAAGCAAACCAGGAAGGCGCCAACAAAAATAGATGAGTTGGTGTAGTGATAACCAGACACAATGCTCCAAGCACCTGAGGAGGAGCAACTGGGACATGGCTCCCAGTGGGTTACTTCTAGGTTGGATTATCTTTTTGACTTTTCATAAAAAAGTATATATCTGAAAATTCCAACAGACAAAAATTCTGCGTAAGAAAATGTGGAGCAAACGTGGATTTGCACATGTAAATTTCTTTTGTTTCTCCACAGGGGAAATATCAGGGAAAATGTGTTCCTGTTGTATAAACCTCTTTCATTACTCGTATTTTAAATATTAAGGTGATCCCTGCCCAGTCCTATCAATGACAGGAGAAAATATGCATGCATTTCCAAGGTGGGAAATTAACTGCAATGGGGTATGTCCCCACAAACCTACGAAATTGTGTCTGTTTACCTACATTTGCAGCTATGTCCAACTGAAAACATTCATATTATGGAAATGTCACTCTATTGTAGAATGTTTGCATGAGTCTAAAGCAGTGATACTCCAAGTACAGCCCAGGGGCGGCTTGCGGTCCTCCTGACCTTCACATGCCTGCTGAAGGACAGCACTGGGCTGATGTAATCACTTGACGTAAAAGAAAAGAAGCAAACGTGTCCTGCACCACTGACTTTAGCAACACATATACTTTTAACATATCTAGCATCAAGCGTATACAGATATGATAAAAGCCTATTCAAAATTCATCATTGATTAAAATTCAAAAAGTGTATTTCATTAACATGCTGATTTTACCTTAGTACATCAGATTATATCAGTTCAAGTTCAAAACTTTGTATAGCGCACTACTCACCCAGAGGGTCTCAAGGCGCTTGAGGGAGGGGGGGTACTTTACTTATCGAATATCCAAGTTTTTAGTTGCTTTCTGAAGGAGAGGTGGTTCTGTGTAAGGCGGAGGTGGGTGGGCAGAAAGTTCCAGGTTTTGGCCGCTAAGTAGGAGAAGGATCTTCCCCCCCATGGTGGATCTATGGAAGCACGGAATTGCGTCGAGGGCTTGATTGGACGTTCGTAGTTGGCGGGTGGGGGTGTAAAAGGACAGGCGCGTGTTGAGGCATTCGGGTCCTAGATCGTAGAGGGCTTTGTGCGCGTGGGTGAGGAGACGGAACGTTATTCTCTTGTTGACAGGGAGCCAGTGGAGGTCTTTCAGGTGATCGGAAATGTGAGCTTGGCGGGGGATGTCTAGTATGAGTCTGGCTGAGGCGTTTTGGATGCGTTGGAGTTTTTTCTGTAGTTTGGCTGTGGTTCCGGCGTACAGGGTGTTTCCGTAATCCAGTCGGCTTGTGACCAGTGCATGGGTGACCGTCTTTCTTGTTTCGGTGGGGATCCAACTCAAGATTTTTTTGAGCATGCGTAGGATGTTGAAGCATGATGATGAGACGGCGTTGACTTGTCTGGTCATCTAGAGGGAGGAGTCCAGGATGAAGCCCAGGTTACGTGCGTGGTCCGTAGTTATGGGTGCGGTTCCCAGGGCCGGTGGCCACCATGAGTCGTCCCAGGCAGAGGGGGGATGATCCTAAGATGAGGACTTCTGTTTTGTCCGAGTTCAGTTTTAAACGGCTGTTCTTCATCCACTCGGCTACTTCTTTCATCCCTTCGTGTAAGTTGGTTTTGGCGGTGTTTGGGTCTTTGGTGAGGGAGAGGATCAGCTGGGTGTTGTCTGCGTAGGAGATGATGTTGAGGTTGTGTTGGCGAGCGATGGATGCGAATGGACTCATGTATATGTTGAAGAGGGTGGGACTGAGTGATGATCCTTGTGGTACGCCGCAGATGACTTCGGTGGCCTCTGACCTAAAAGGGGGGAGGCGGACTCTCTGGGTTCTTCCGGCGAGGAACAAGATGATCCAGTCCAATGCTTTTCCTTGTATTCCGACGTTGCTGAGGCGTTGTATGAGGGTGCTATGACAGACTGTGTCGAAGGCTGCGGAGAGGTCAAGTAGGATGAGGGCAACTGTTTCTCCGTTGTCCAGTAGTGTTCGAATGTCGTTTGTTGCTGCGATGAGGGCGGTTTCGGTGCTGTGTTTAGCTCGGAAGCCGGACTGTGAGGGGGTCGAGGGATTTGTTGGATTCGAGGAAGGCGGCGAGCTGACTGTTGACGGCTTTCTCAATAACTTTGGCAGGGAATGGGAGGAGCGAGATGGGGCGGTAGTTCTTAAGTTCAGTGGGGTCTGCTGTGGGTTTTGTCAGAAGGGCGCTGAGTTCGGCATGTTTCCAGCTTTCCGGGAAGGTCGCGGAGTTGAGGGAGCAGTTGATGACGTCTCGGAGATGGGGGGCGATAATGGAGTCTGCTTTGTTGAAAATGTGGTGGGGACATGGGTCGGTTGGCGATCCTGAGTGGATGGAGTTCATCAGGTGGATGGTGTCTTCGGTGGTGATTGGGTTCCAGGCGCAAAGGTTGTTGGAGGGGGGTTTTGGTTCGGAGGTGGGTGGAGTGGATTGGTCTCCGGACTGGTTTTCGAAGCTGTTATGTATGTCGGCGATTTTGTTGTGGAAGAATGAGGCTAGGGAGTCGCAGAGGTCTTGAGAGGGAGTGATGTTGTTGGTGCCGGCGGTGGGATTGGTAAATTCTTTGACGATGTTGAAAAGTTCCTTGCTGTTGTGGGCGTTGTTGTCAAGTCGATCCTTGAATGCTGATTTCTTGGTGGATCGGATCAGTTGGTGGTGTTTGCGGGTGGCGTTCTTGAAGGTGGCCAGGTTGTCAGTGTTTGGGTTTTTTCTCCAGGCTTTCTCGAGGGTGGGACAGACCTTCTTGGATTTCTTAAGGTCATCGTTGAACCAGGGGGCTTTTTTGCTACCTTGCTTGATTTGATGGTTTTTCAAGGGTGCTAGTTCGTAGGCACAGTGGGTGATCCATTGTATGAGGTTGGTGGCAGCTTGGTTTGGGTCCGATGATTTGGCAGAAGGGTTTTGGTGAAGCGATGTGAAGAGCTGGTCGGTGGTAATTTTGTTCCAGTTTCTTCGGGGAATTGGTTGTGGGAGGTTGTGGGTCGTGGTCTTTTTGTAATTGAAGTGAACGCAGCTGTGGACCGTCCAATGGAGAGCTGTAGTGTGGTTGAAGGAGATGTGCTTGCTGGAGGTGAAGATTGGGTCGAGCGTGTGCCCGGCATAGTGGGTGGGGGTATCAACAAGTTGTTAGAGTCCGAGGTTGTCCAGGTTGTCCAGAAGGGTGGTGGTGTTGCTGTCGTTTTTCTTTTCCAGGTGGAAGTTGAAGTCTCCCAGTAGAATGAAGTCCTTGGAGGGGAGGGCGTGTGGGCTTATGAAGTCAGTGATGTCTTCGCTGAATTATGTGCGGGGTCCTGGTGGCCTGTAGATGAGGGTGCCTCTGAGTGTGGTCTTGGGGTCGGTGTGGATCTGGAAGTGAAGGTGTTCGGCGGATGTGAGGTTGTCATCGGAACTGGTCGTGATGCGGATAGTGTTCTTGTGGACGATGGCGATGCCTCCTCCAGTTTGGTTGATGCGGTCCTTTCGGATGATCTTGTAGCCTTCCAGGATGGCTATGGCGATGTCGGGCATTGATGAGGCGTTCATCCATGTTTCAGTAAGAAAGGCGACGTCCGGCGATGTGGTGTCGAGTAGGTTCCAAAGTTCAATGGGGTGTCTGTGGACCGAGCGGGTGTTGAGCAGGATGCACTTCAGGTGGTTAGTGTTGGAGTTCTCTGTGGAGTCTGTGGATTTGGTGTGGATCCTGATGCAGTCGAACTTGCAGGAGTGGCAGGTGAAGGGTCCATGGGTTTGTCCTGGGGCGGCTTGGTTGCAGTTTGGGAGTCGGCCTGGATTAAGTGCTGAGAGGGTTGCGGCGTCGTACGTTATGTGGGTGGAGTGGGTTTTGTGGGGGCCAGGGGGTCTGGCGCTGGGCGCGGTCCAGGCGCGGACGGGCGCAGACGGGTTTACATTTGGCGCACCTTCGGCGCGCATCGGGCGCGTCCGCTGCGCGTGAATGCTGCGCGCAAAAGCATCTGTCATAAGTGGATAGTGGAGGGGGGTGGGGCGAGGGAGGAGCAGCTGGGAGGCGGGAGCGGGTGAAGGGACGGGCTGGGAGGCAAACAAACAACAAAATGGCAGCAGAAACAAAAGCGAAACCAGGCGAATGAATCACTCAGGCAATGCGATATAGCGCTACGATATAGCGCTACGATGTGGCACAATTTAAATGCAGCCAATGAAGCAGACCAGCGCAGTGCTACGATATCAATCTGGCACAATTTGAATGCAGGCAATGTAAACAATTCAGCGCAGCGCTACGATATAAATTTGGCACAATATGAATGCAATCAATGTAATAGTCCAGCGCAGCGCTACGATACCAATCTGCCTCGATATTAAAGCAGGCAATGTAGAAGACCAGCGCTGTGATAACAGGGAGCGTGGGGAGCGACCTCCTCTGCAGGAGTCAGGAAGTTCCATTCAGTGCATTAAGAAGCATTTTTTTTAAAGTGTTAAATGTCGTGTAGACCCCTGTGGGTGGCTTGGGTTGTTATAATACACAGACAACATTACACATGGAAAGGATTTGCACTGCACCCATCCAGAACTCATGTATTTCAAGGTGCTCTTATATTGGGAGAATTGATGAAGAAAAAAGTGGCAAAGTGAAATAAAACAATTTCCTGGGATCACACAATTTGGTTAAGAAGGGAAGGCACGATTGATCCGAGGTTTTCTTGTTTCCCATTGTGTAATTATCTGTCATTCCAATTCAGTAATCAAGTTGTTTCACTTTCAGACTCTCCTGTGGCTTCCTTCCCCACAAATACCATCTTCCACCTTGCTGGCATCAATGTGGACCTCGGGCCCACCCCATACCACATTTTGTGGCCCATGGGAAGATGTTTGCGAGTACCCAAGGGCTAAAGAAAGGTTTTGCATCACTCGCAAAAGAATTTCCCTGTGCAGAAAAAAGTTTAAAGTAATATTACAATAATACCTGTGTAAAAGTCCACTGCATACAAATGCAGGCATGAGTAAAGTTGAGATTGGAGATCATAATATTCAACTTTATTATGTCTGCCTGGTGGAAAAAGGGTTTGAAATGGATGTTAGGTGACAGATAAAGTTGAACAAAACATCTAAATGTATAGATATATGCTGCAGCGGAGCAATGTCCCAGTTCCAAATACTTCTTGTAACTGTTGATTCCTACTTCTCAGTGTAACTTGTTTTGCCTCTAATCCTACTCAATATAGTGCCCTTCTGGCTCTCTTGTAGATCATTTACTTTTTTATATACACTATTTCTCTTTTTTCTACTTTGTTTTTTTTGCGTTCAATGCCCACTTTTATGCTGATGATTCACAATGTCCTTTTTTGGTTTTTTCCCTTTTATATTTACTTCCATGCTATTCGAGGTTTGTATGTATACATGGGATTTATTTTGCAGCAACCTATTCACAGAGAGACTGAACACCTTCACTTAAGTTACATATGTGGGTTACTTTGCAAATAGTATTATCTGTATTCTCAGTCGAACAAAATAAATCAGATTACACATCTCTCATTCGATTAGTAATTCATTTATGACTTAACATGGAGTCTGAAAATAATACCATAGGTCTACTTGTCTTCAAAGTCATCTGAGGACAAATGAATCCTCCTAGCAGTCATTATTAGTCCGAAATGACACCAACACTAGAACATGGCTGCAACTGACGGCATGATTAAACCAGGAGAAAAAACTACATTGAAGAGGCTTTGAACATGCGCAAGAGTGTAAGACAAAAGCACAAACTACCTGTTGGCGAGAGGCGAACACAGTGGACGCGCTTTGAAACATTAGTGTCACCAAGCTGTCGTGAAATCTCAATTTTTCACAGACCCCTCCCACTAATGATCACATCTTACTACTATTAATCTAATTTACCACAATGAAACTGGAGTAAATGTATGGAATGGTTTCCTTGATAGTACATGACTATCACAGCACCAATGATAACCAATGCAAACCAATAACCACTGGATTAACCACTAATCGTAGGTTCCTATGTAGCATTTTTTCTGCTATTAAGCACTTCTTGCCTCACCAGAGGTAGTAAGTGCTACATACATTCAGTTACAATACAATAATAACTTATTTTATTTATAGAATTTGGTATCACAGTTTAGCTACTTCCTAGTGCAGTGAATAACGGATATTAGTATTACCCATCTTAAGAGGCTGTTATTGTCCTTAGATGGATGGAAGCTTTGTTGGCTCTCTGGAATGCAGACCTAAGCCTTATCTGTAACAGGGATACTGGAATAATATTATTTCATCTAATTTGTTCAAATTTCAATGAACGAATTTAATTGGAAAACAATTAAAAAACAAAAAAAGAGAAAAATACAACCCATTGAATTATTTTAAGGTAAGGGAACGGATCAATATTAATGCTGGAGACAGGGTTAGGGTCAAGTTGTGGGTCAGGGTCAAATGTAAACTGGCAGGCGAGCGGCATGCCGGGATGCTTTGTGCAACAGCATGCCTTGCACAGTCCAGTGGGGTGCATTTCCCACGGCAATGTGCACATGCCCTGAACATGAGCTCTGCACACATGCTTGTGAGGGGCTAGTGTTTGTTTGCAAGGTGACTTAGATAAGTGCTGCAGCGCATCAGGTGTTCAGTGGCAGCTTTAGAAACACAATTTTACTTTTAGAGATGCTAATTAGGAGTAACATGCACACTATAAGCAGCGAGGATGCAGCAGAGACAGACCCCCAAAAGCTTTTAATACTAGCATTAGCCCAATTGAGTTATGGATCTTTCTTCCCCTTAGCCTTAAAGAGCTATGGTAAAGGCTATACTGAGGGTTTTGGTTAGGAAATTAGTAAGATTTGTAAGACACATTATTAGGGTTCAGCGAAGATCAGGATCAATGTTAATTTAAGGTCATGGTAAAAGTTGTGGTTATGTTGGAGCAGCCATCTCCGAAGAGTTACTTTTGAGCTACAGGTAGCTCTCTTAGCTACCTGTAAGTAGCTCTCCAATGTGCAACTAAGTCCACTAGAAGCTTTTGCATTGTTGAATGAATATATGTATTCCAAAATTCAAAAGCTTGCATCCGAGGGGAAAATGTGCGTATCTTCAGAACTCATAAGCGAACATTGTCTAAAATGGTTGCATTTCCAGTTGAATTTCCAATTCAACCATTGCAACCCTTCATTTGAGTAACAATAAACATATATAATTTCAACGCTGTTGGACCTGGCCCTCTCTGTAGGGTGACCCCAAACATTTTGCCTTCCTCTTTAGAATAGGACTCTGTGCACTGTACCACTGCTAACCAGTGCTAAAGTGCTTGTGCTCTCCCCTTAAAACATGGTAGAATTGGCTTATCCCAATTCGGCATATTGAATTTGCGTATAAGTCCCTCGCAAAGTGGTACTACATGTACCCAGGGCGTGTAAATTAAATGCTACTAGTGGACCTGCAGCTAATTGTGCCACACACTTAACCCTCAGGCATGGCATTGCTAGGCTTGTGTGCACAATTTTAAACTGCCATTTCGACCTGGTTTGCCAGGCCCTAACCTTCTTTTTAATACATGTAAGTCACCACTATAGTAGATCCTGAACAGCCAGAGGGCAGGGTGGAATGCATTTACAATGTTGGATATGTCCTGGTAGTGAAAATCTCTTAAATAAATTTTCACTACTACAGGCCTGCCTTTCTTATAGGATGACATTGGAGTTGCCTTATTACATTTTATAAGTGTAATTTCTAAATAGAAAGAGAGATTAGTTAACGTTTGGTGTCTCTGGAATCCTAATTCAAAATCCTAATTTATGGTGAAATCTGACATTAAAATATAATTCTGAAAATTCTACTTTATGGAAGTTGGCATTTTATTGTCTTTTTGATTGAAGTGAAACCTGAAGCACACCCTTTTTGTTCATGTTCTATTTGTAAATTCATCCATTTATCAAGTTTGGCGTGCATACACACTTTGAATGCTCCGCTCCGAATGGGCAAAATGAATTCATCGCAAGGTGGTAACACAAACTTCTTGTGTCACGAAAGGGTAGCACAACCTGATTCATGTTTGTGATCAAATATCCACGTACTCAATACTGTTTGTCACAATTCATCCAGTTTATTTAACGATTTTGCATAATCCGCGTTATAAACATGTGAAAAATAAAAATAACCACAAATCCATGGTGCCCAAGCTCACCCCACCAAACAATCACGTGCACCCTCCTGGTTTCAAATACCATAAACCTCGTGGTTAACAAAAACAAAATTTCACTGGCTAGTGCCCTTTCTAATAAAAGCCTCCAAAAGCACTAACATTTGCCCCATTCCCTAACCTGCCCCCATGAACTCATACAAAAACACTTTGTATGATTTCACCTGTTGGTGATTAGCGATGATATAACCAGTCTTCTCGCCCCGGAACTCTAAATGCCATGCTGAACACGATCTCCCTGCGGCTTAGTTTTTGAATTAAACACCTCCTTCCCCACCTGTGTTCAATAATACCGTATGGGAGCCATGGTTGGTTTTATTTTTCACATGTTTATAACGAACATTATGCATTTTGTTTATGGGTTCATAATGGACACGTATAATGTACTTGACATTAAGAATGATTAATGAATGTTAATCTCATGGGACTGATATATATTTTTTAATCATTGTAGATACCCCTGAAGAAGGTCATTTAAAGACCGAAATGCATTGGGTGAATTTTTTGTGGTGGAGCAACGGAGTGTGTTTACGTGCCAATGAATAAGCACCGAATGGGCAATTCTTGTGCAATTGAAGATGCGAGAAAAGAGGTGACTGTTTCTTTGGCGTGATTTATCAAGATGGAGAAAATCGTTAAATAAACGGAATGAATTGTGACAAACAGTATTGAGTACGTGGATATTTGATCACAAACGTGAATCAGGCTGTGCTACCCTTTCGTGACACGAGAAGTTTGTGTCACCACCTTGCGATGATTTTATTGTCTTTGCCATTTAGTGCCTGCAGACTGTCTCTGGACACATGACTGGGTGTTGTTGGCAGTTAGGCTTTGTGTATTCCTCCTAGACAGCCACACACAACAGGAGCTCAGGTGTGATTGGATAGGCCATCGCTGGGCCCAGCCACACACCTGAATAGACTGCGTCCTGTCTCCACTAAAATGGCCAACTGACCCTGCATTGTCACTTCAGCCTGCTTGGAGCCAGGGCAGGGGAGGCAGGGAATACCTTTCTATTCAAAGCCACTGTCTACAAGGTTCTCACACCTTCCAAAATCAGGGCACCAGGGTATTAAAGAGGGACCTCAGACATCAACTCTTCAGTATACTTCTGTACCTGTGGCTACTCTGCCATGAAGAAGGACTGCTGCGCTGCTACACTGACTATCACTCTCCTGGACTGCTGCTCTACAGGAACTGCTGCCCTGCTGCCTCTTGCCTGGGGAAGGAGAACTGGACTTGCAACACCATCTTGAAACCAGGACCCCAGAGTGACATAAAGGGCTAGTCTGCTGGCCTCCTGATCTGAGCCTCAGGGACACAACAGGCTCCCCCACAGCTCCTGGACCCATCTTCAGTGACTTTCTGACCCCCAAGAGGTGCCCTTCAGGTCCTGGACCCTTGGTGTGGTTCTTGAGCTCTTCAATTCAAGCTTTTGGGCTCTTCGTGACCGCGACCTGGACTGTTTGCACCAGAACTACGTTGCTCTTAAAGAATATAAGGAGAAGCCACTGCAAGCCCATTTCTTCGCAGAGCGGCTTCAGTCGGTGAGGTATTGCCTCCGGAAAGCTCCTGTCCGTCAGGCCCAAGTTGCTCTTCACACCACGCTCTCCTTGCTCCCGGCAAACGTCTTCTACACAAATGGGACTCATGGCACAAAACTTGAGAAGGTAAACCTTCAGCTGGACTAATCTGGAACTGTATCGGACCTGTGATCCATTGCGGTCAGTCCAAGTCAAAAGAGGTTTCCCTGGATCAGCTATTGAGAATTAACTTATCTCAACTCATTCACACTTCGCAGTAACTTAATTATATTCTTTAGAAATTTGGCCACAAACTAAAATGTAACGTTTACACTCTTTCTTTATTAAAAATTCTCTTACTTCACATAATATTTTCCTTCACGTAAGGAAAAAAGGCCCAAAGTTAAAATTCCAGATAAAAGAGTTTTTTCCTTGAAAAGCAGTGAATATAAAACATCTCATAGTTTACAATGACAATTAATAAAACATTCATTAATATAATAAAAATTATACAGTATGCATGAAAAACATTACTCACAACCTAATCACACAGGACTTATGTAAATAACAGCCAAAGTAACCCCCTATTTTCAATGAATCAACTGATGTCTTTACAGGTTAATCAGATCCATTAGCCTTTGTATCACTTTTGTGAGGCTTCCAATGTCCAAAATTGAGGTATTTATGGAGACCCCCAGGCTTTATTTGGATTCTATACAGCGTGGTGCGTCGACGCTTTTCGGTGTTTTAGACGTAGATATGGTTACACCTTCTTCAGGACAAATTTGATTGGGGTCATCAGTATCTTGATGGTAATATCCTTCTAGACGTTAGAAAGATATCAGTCAGTACATGTTTGTATCTCATTAACAAGTGCAACACATGTTATTCAAAAACAATGGCTACCGCTATTTTATCTCTGGCTTTATAAAACATGAAGCGGCTTACATTGAAGAGGGTTGTACTTAATGTACTTGTTTACCCAGACCAGGGATATAGACTCTTGATATGCTTCTGTCCTCTTGTTTATACATATTTCACATGTGATTTTTTATGACTTGTTGCATATTACATCACCCCTGATAGGGTATTATAGACCTTCCGTTACATTTTAGTAGTCAGCCTTATTTCATGCAGTTTTCATACCACAGAGAGTTTCATCCACTACTAACCTTTATTGTAGGTCTTGAACTTTCAACACATTTAGTAGGAAAGTATACGGTCTCTCTCTTTTAGAGCTAGGAAAAGTAGGAAGCATAGTGTCTGTGGTTTACGCTCTGTTCTGACTAAGAGTAAAAGTAATCCTTACCTTTTGCCCGTTCTATATAACCGTTTCCTTTCAGTTCTTTAGTATTCTACTGGTTTCTTCAAAACTTTGGTAGTTGCAGATTTCATTAATTTTAATGCAGGGTTCTATTTGAAAAAATAAGGGGACTTTTTGTTGTATCTCATTACCCTTCTATTCTTATTACAGTCACTCGTATTTTCTAAATGCACCCTTACCTGTTGTCATTCAATTTATTTAATTCACCGCGGTAACACCTGGGGTATCGGCTTTCAATCATTCACATTCAGCGAGATTGGCAGAACTGGATATGTTCTAAGTTGGGAGAATAACATACACTAGTTAAGTCTTGCAGTAGAATGTACTGCGGCGTCTTATTACCGTCGTGTTTAATTATCCTTTCCAAAAGAAATTCGATACTAATCGATACTTCCCAATATTAAGTCATATAACATGGCGGTGCCGGGAACCAAACTTATTTCCATCTTATTTTTCTCTCTTCGGTTCACTCACTATTTATCCTCCCGTGTTTCCAACTATACATATATTGAAACTCATTCCGAACGTCACTTCAGTAAGCTAATCACTCAATACCACTAGATATTCAGTTAATTCCTGCCATTTACCAAAAATTCAACTATCACTGTCTACTCTAATAGAGTGACTGTCCATTGTCAATAGCGGCTCGATATCCTGCCCCCTTTGATAGCGGTTTCCTCTACCTAATGTCATACCGTCCCGGGGGCTTACCTTAGCACTCTCCACCTCCTGCTTGACGGCGGATCTGTCTCGTCCTTTCTGAGTTTGAAATCGGGCGTCCCTTATATATCCTAACTGATTGCCGATTAGTCTCAGCTGTTGCTAAAGACGCTAGTCCCACGCTCATGTGTTGGTCCATTGCGCACGCGCAATTGTTCGGCTCTATGAGTGTAGCGGTCACCCTGAAGTTTCGACCTTGATCTGGTCTAGTGTGACCAGTTTATTCTTTAAAAAAATCATGTCTGTGGTTCTACTGATTGGAGTTTTATGATTTTAGTCTTGTTTTATTTATAAAATGTTGCTCGATTTTTCTAAACTGATATGGAATCTTTTTGTGTGGTGGTTTCCATGTTTTAATGTTTGAAGTGTTGCACAAATACTTCACAGTTTTCTTCTAATTTAAGCCTGTGCCAAGCTACCAGGTGGCGGAGCACAGATTTGATTGGGGTTTGCTTGTGCCTTACCTGGACTACAATTGTTGTTGGTGCTTGAACTGGGCTCACATCCCAGTCAACCAGTGACCCAATTTCTAACTGCCAAGATAACCTTCAGGGTGACTGTTCACTTTACAAATACAAATGCTATATTTAAAGCTGATATTTGAGTGATAAATTATGAGGGATGTCGGAGACATTATCTTGGTACACTGCAGCTAAGGCTGTTATGTATTACCCATCTAGAGGCATTCCAAATTGATACAGCCTTTTCCAGATCATTGCAGGAAACTCTTCCTGATGCCAGGATATGATCACTGCTGATATACTTGCATGTACTTTATTTGAGCCCTTGCCTGTCGAGGGCACTTGGCCCACCCAAACAAGTGAGGTACCATTTTTACTGGGAGACCTGGGGGAATGCTGAGTGGTAGGAAATCTGTGTCAGCCCGGTGATCCCACAACTTTCCCACACAAAAATTTGAGAAAAATTGGATTTGTTCAGCTAAATTTGAGGTATGCAGGGGATTCCGGGTAGGAAAACGTTCGGGCGGGGGCACGCAAGCGATGCCTCCCTGGATTCTCCCGGGAATCTAGTTTTCAGAAATGTGTGGGTTTGTAGTTTTCCAAAGATGGTTGTCGAACCCGGGGCCAAAAACCCAGGTGACCCCCTTGCAAAACCAGGTAATTTTGTGATAGGTAATTTTGATATCTCCACAATACTTTTTGAGTCCTTCCCTGCAGCGGGCACTTGGTCCACCCACACAGGTGCCATTTTTATCAGGAGCCTTTGGAAAATGCGGAGTGGGTGGAAATTTGTGGATCGACGCAGATTCCAGAACTTTCCATCACGGAAATGTGAGGAAAATGTGTTATTTGTTTACAAAGTTTAAGATGTGCAAGGGATTCTGGGTGACAGGACCTGGTGAGAGCCACACAAGTCACCCTATCCTGGATTCCCCTAGGTGTCTAGTTTTCAGAAATGTATAGGTTTGCTAGGTTTCACTAGGTGCTACCAGAGCTGGGGTTCAAAATCCTCAGCTAGGCACTTTGCAAAAAAAGGCACTTTTTACTTCACTGTAAAAATGTGGTGTGTCCAGGTTGCGTTTTGGCCCATTTCCGGTCATGGGCACTAGGCCTAACCACACAAGTGAGGTACCATTTTTATCGGTAGACTTTGGGAAATGCGGACTAGGTGGAAGTTAGTGAATCCACATAGATTCCAGAACTTTCCATCACAGAAATGTGAGGAAAATGTGTTTTCTTTTTTACAAGTTTGAGGTTTGCAAGGGATTTTGGGTAACAGAACCTGGTGAGAGCCACACAAGTCACCACATCCTTGATTACCCTGGGTGTCTAGTTTCAAAACATTTATAGATTTGCTAGGTTTCCTTAGGTGCCGGATGAGCTAGGATTCAAAATCCACAGCTAGGCAATTTGCAAAAAAAAAAAGGTCAGTTTTCACTGGAAAATCTGATGTGTCCATGTTGCGTTGTGGGCTGTTTCCTGTCGCGGACACTAGGCCTACCTACACAAGGGAGGTACCATTTTTATCGGTAGACTTTAGGAAATGGATGGTGGATTGAATTCTGTGGATCCACGCAGGTTCCAGAAATTTCCATCACAGAAATATGAAGAAAAATTGTTCTGTTTTAGAAAGTTTGAGGTTTGTAAGGGATTCTGGGTATTAGAACCTGGGGAGAGCCACACAATTCACCACATCCTAGAGTCCTCTGTGTGTCTAGTTTAAAAAAATGTGTAGGTTTGCTAGGTTTCCCTAGGTCCCGGCAGAGCTAGGATTCAAAATCCACAGCTAGGAACTTTCCAAAAAAAGGCACATTTTACTTCACTGTAAAAATGTGGTGCGTCCACGATGCGTTTCCTATCAAGGGCACTAGGCCTACCCACACAAGTGATTTAGCATTTTTATCGGGAGACTTGGAGAAATGCGGAGTAGGTGGAAGTTTGTGGATCCATGCAGATTCCAGAACTTTCCATTACAGATGTGTGATGAAAATGTGTTCAGTTTTAGAAAGTTTGAGGTTTCCATGGGATTCTGAGTAACAGATGCTGGTGAAAGCCACACAGGTCACCCCATCCTAGATTCCCTGGGGTGTCTAGTTTGAAAAGATCTATAGGTTTGCTAAGGTTCCCTAGGTGCCGGCAGAGCTAAAGTTCTAAATCCACAGCTAGGCAATTTGCAAAACAAAAAAAGTTGAAGTCTTCACTGGAAAATCTGATGTGTCCATGTTGCGTTGTGGGCCGTTTCCTGTCGCGGACACTAGGCCTAACTACACAAGTGAGGTACCATTTTTATCAGTAGACTTTAGGAAATGCGAGGTGGATTGAATTCTGTGGATACATGCAGATTCCAGAACTTTCCATCACAGAAATATGAGGAAAATGTGTTCTGCTTAAAAAAAATTGAGGTTTGCAAGGGATTCTGGATATTAGAACCCAGGGAGAGCCACACAATTCACCACATCTTGGAGTCCTCTGGGTGTCTAGTTTAAAAAAATGTATAGGTTCGCTAGGTTTTCCTAGGTCCCGGCAGAGCTAGGATTCAAACTCCACAGCTAGGCTCTTTGCAAAAAAAGGCACTTTTCACTTCACTGTAAAAATGGGGTGTGTCCACGTTGCATTTCCTATCACAGGCACTAGGCCTACCCACACAAGTGAGGTAGCATTTTTATTGGGAGACCTAGGGAAATGCGGGGTAGGTGGACGTTTTTGGATCCATGCAGATTCCAGAACCTTCAATTACAGTAGTGTGAGGAAAATGTGTTCAGTGTTAGAAAGTTTGAAGTTTCCATGGGATTCTGATTAACAGATCCTGGTGAAAGCCACACAGGACACCTGTCCTGGATTCCCTGAGGTGTCTAGTTTTAAAAGATGTATAGGTTTGCTAAGGTTCCCTAGGTGCCAGCAGAGCTAAAGTTCAAAATCCACAGATAGGAACTTTGCAAAAAAAAAAAAAAAAAAGTCAGTTTTTACTGTAAAAATGTGGTGTCTCCATGTTGCATTTTGGCCCATTTCCTGTCGTGCACACTACACCTACTCACACAAGGGAGGTACTGTTTTTATCAGGAGACTTTGGGAATTGCATGATAGGTGGAAGTTTGTGGACCATGCAGATTCTAGAACTTTCCATCAAAGAAATGTGAGGAAAATGTGTTTTTTTGACAAAGTTTGAGGTTTGCAAGGGATTCTGGGTACCAGAACCTGGTGAGAGCAACACAAGTCACCCCATCCTAGATTCCCCTGGGTGCCTATTTTTCACAAATGTATAGGTTTGCTAGGTTTCCCTAGGTGCTGATGACTAAGCTAGGGTTCAAAATCCACAGCTAGGCACTTTGCAAAAAAAGGGTCAGTTTTCACTGTAAAAATGTAGTGTGTCCACGTTGGGTTTTGGCTTGTTTTCTGTTATGGGGACTAGGCCTACCCACACAAGTGAGGTACCGTTTTTATCGGGAGACTTTGGGGAATGCGGGGTGTGTGGAAGTTTGTCGATTCACACAGATTCCAGAAATATGAAGAAAATGTGTTTTTTTAGACAAAGTTTGAGGTTTGCAAGGGATTCTGGGTAACATACCCTAGTGAGAGCCACACAAGTCACCCCATCCTGGATTCCCCTGGGTGACTAGATTAAACAAATGTATAGGTTTGCTTCGTTTCCCTAGGTGCTGGCTGAGCTAGGGTACAAAATCCACAGCTAAGCACATTGCAAAAAGGGAAGAATTTGATGTGTCTATATTGCGTTTTGGGCCGTTTCCTGTCACGGACACTAAAAGTTTCCACACAAGTGAGGTAGCGTTTTTATCAGGAGACTCAGGGGAATACAGAATAGTAGAACAAGTGTTTTACCAATTGACCTTCTTTGCATTTCTGCCTTCCAAATGTAAGACAATTTGTAAAAGAAAAGAAGTCATTTTGAATAAGGACCTCTAATTCACATGCTTGTATGGGTACCAACAATTTTAAAAATGTGCAAAAAACCACTGCTTATAACCTCTATATTTTGTTCCAATTTCGGAAGTATATTAGTTTCCTTGGTGCCTATTTTCCACTCTTTATATTTTACCAAATGAATTGCTATATACAAGGTACTCAATGAAAAAACATTGCAAAACACAGCTCAGTTATTTGCTCTGGGTTCCTCGGGTTCTTGATGAACCTACAAGTCCTATATATCCCCACAACCTGAAGGGTCCAGCGGATGTAACGATATATTGCTTTAAAAATCTGTCATACTCTGAAGAAGTTACAGGTAAAATTGTTGGCACAAATGGCTGTTTTTTTCAACTCAATTTCAATATTTGCTATTTTCAACTTTTAGTTTCTATTAAAAAAAACTTGAAGGATCTACACAAATGATCCTTTGCTGAATTCTGTAATGTGTCTAGTTTTCAGAAATGTATAGCTTTCTGGGAGCCATTATTGGTTTTACACCCATTTCTACCACTAACCGGAAGGAGGTTGAAAGCACAAAAATATGAAAAATATGCTATGTACCAGTAACATGCCAAAACTGTATAGAAAATGTTGGTTTTCTGGCAAAGTTTGCCTGTCCCTGAAAGCTGATAAGATGGTGATTTTAGCACCACTACCCCTTTGTTGGTGCCATTTGTGGGGAAGAAAAAACAGATACTTTCTTCTGCAGCAATGTTTTCCAATTTTTTCAACAACAACAAAACATTAGCTGCATTATGGCTAATTTCTGGGCCCCTCCCAGGGGAATCCACAGACCCTGGATAGCTTCAGAATCCTCAGAGTATTGGGAAAAAAGGGCGCACATTTAACTTGGATACCTTATGTGGACAAAATGTTCCAGGGGCCTAGGAACTAACTCAAATAGACAAAAAAGGCTTAGCACAAGGGGTGGGGGGGGGGGGAGGGAGGGGAGCAGTGAAGGGGTTAAAAAACATTGTATAAAAATAAAATCATGTTGTTGTGAAATGGGAGAGGTTCCTTTAGTCTACATTTCTTTTTTCAGTGAGGAAAATGCTCACTCTAATTTAGTGTATGTTCAATAAGTGACATGTGCCTGACGGTTACTACCATGGATCCTAGAAGATTCTGTGTTCTTCCTTGGGATGATACCACTCTGGCTTCTGCACCAGATTGCATTGTTTGATCCTGAGCAAATCCCCTAATCTTCTAGTGACTGTTCAGATTTAGTGTGCATAAGGAATGGGTTCACAAATGAAAAGATAATTACATAAACATATAAATAGGTGTATGTCTACTATTTGCTTATAGTTACTTGTTTTGCAGTTCACAAAATTGACAGGTGCACTCCAGCAGAAACTATCTAGTTTCCCTGGAGTATGCATTAAAGTCTTAACTGGACAAACTCACAGGAGGTTAAGATGAATGCCCAGATCCTCATTTTGTTCCTCAAGGAACCGATTCCTCTTTACCCCCTGAGTAGTAAATATGATAGTTTGGAGTGCAGTCTCGCATTTTGTGGGCTACTTTTGCCAATATTCTAGTTTTGAATGGCTATCTACGAGTGTAGGCTAAGGCATTGCAAACGTCTATGAATATTTATAAAGTTACAACTTAGTGTCCGTTCACCATGTTGGGACAGACGAGGCCCATGGGAATACATACCTTATCCCCCGTTAGAGCCCTATGTGACCAGAGCAATATGTAGATACAAATTCTGTAAATCGGGATCTGTGATACTCATGTGCACGCAGGTGTGACTTCCTTGCACAAATTATTCAGAGACCTCTACCCTCTACTAGGAGACCAACCTCCAGGGTTAAGCACTGTGTAAAAGGTGGACGTCTCAGCAGGTTAAGACATTTGGGGGTCTAAGGATGCCTGGAAGTATTATGAAGAACACTACTAAATGTACATTGTCTTTTTTTAATTTCTTTTTTTACAAACATATGTTATTAGAAAGAAAATAATGCTATTCGTGTGGCAGCAGGCCCATAGGGCATCCATTGCTGAAAACTAGTAGTTTTCAATAGAATCATTTTATAGTCCAAAAATTCAGATTTTTTTTATCCAATTAATTGGTTATCAAATAATGCATACATTGTTTCCGAATACGCAGTAATGGTCCTGTTTAGGGCTATGTAGGAGATGGTGTAGTTTAGTTGCTAATTTGTTGATTATAGAAGACTGCTTGAAATTCGTGTTCCAATCCCCAATATCCCATATTACCAAATGTTGTGATCTTTAGCCAAATCACTCTGAATCAGGCTCCCATTTTGTTTATTTTTTATTTTTAAAGATTTTTATTTAGGCACAAAGCAGGGTTAACATATACAACACAATATTCATCCTTGTCTGCAATCGCATAGAGGTCAGGGGATAGCAAATTAATGTAACATATCCAAATATCTCTAATTCAGACCCGCACCCACAACCAAGCCCTCCCAGCCATCCGTAATATAAGGGGTTCATCACAAGGCGAAAGTATCTGCATCAAGTTCTGGTGGTTTGCAAATGTCTCCTCTGAACTTATTCCAGACCCCCAGACCTTTTCCCACTTTTGCAGGCATCCACGGTGTATAAAGACCGCCCTTTCTGCCACCATTGCCTCGTCCATATCTTTATACCACTTGCGAAGCGTACGTAACGTTCCCGACCCCCACAACATAGCAATATTCCGTTTCGCCATCATCATACCAAGCTTAGCCCAATCCTGTTCCTGATGGTTAAGATAATTTTCTTCCCATACATGCAATAGGCAGCGCCTTGGTTCCAGGAGGTCCGAAATTTCTAGTGCTTGAGATACAGTGCGCATTATTTTGACCCAGTAAGCCGCAATGCGGGGGCAATCCCAAATAGTGTTGTAAAATGTACCCTCTCCTCCACAGCTGCGCAGACTGTATTAATGTTCCGCTGCCCCCATTACGTGAAGAATTGTCCTGGTGTAGTATGTGCGGTGTAGCACTTTGAGTTGGACCAATCGGAGCCTGGACGGGATCACCATCTCACAGGGCGAGGACAGGGCTTCCTGCCATTCTGAATCATCAAAGTACCCACCTCCCGGGACCAGGTCCGTCTCAGCTTGGATGTGGGGTCTGGCAAATTATTGACCAGTTTACGGTACTTTAGGGAGGTCGCCTTTTCTGTCATGTGCTCCGTCAGGAGCCTATCCTCCAGTGGATTGGATTCCTGTAGTGAAGTGCCCGGTGGTATGGCAAGCTCCCATTTTTAAGCACAGCATACAAATTGTAATTTAAAGACGGGTTCTCTGACTCGTCATCCGGCCATAACAATGCTCTACAAAGGCTGACTTGGCTAACACTGTTTGCTTAATGGTGCAGCAACACTCTTGTTCACAGCTCATTGACTAAAAAGTAAAACAACTATGATTCTGTGAGGCGTATGGCCTCTATACAAGCTTATTATCAAAAAGCATTACCAATGTGTTTTAGCTATGATGTACACTAGCGTGGCTGCTGTTCAACATGGCTAAATGTTAGTGACGTAGAGGAGAGTGACATGGAGTGGAATGGCGATGAGTGGAGTAGAGTGTATTGGAGTGAATGTCGTAGAGTGGAGTGGCATAGAGTGTTGTGTATTGGATTGGCATAGAATGGAGTCTCGTAGCATGGCATACAGTGTAGTAGAGTGGACTGGTGTAGAGTTGAGTAGAGTAAAATGCAGTAGTGTAGTTCATCAGCATAGAATTCAGCGGTGTACAATGCAGCATCGTAGAGTGCAGTGGCATAGATAAGTGTTGCATAATAGAGTGCAGTTGCGTAGAGTGCAGTGTCATAGATTAGAGTGTTGCATAGTGGAGTGCAGTGGCATAGAGTGCAGTGGTGCAGAGCAGAATAGTGGCATAAAGTACAGTGGTATCGAGTGCAGTTGTGCAGAGTAGAGTGGGCCAGAGTGCAGTGGCGTACAGTGGAGTGATGCAGAGTAGAGTGGCATAGAGTGCAGTGGTGTGGAGTAGAGTGTTCTACAGTACAGTGATGTGGAGTGCAGTGTAGAATGGTTTTGAGCAGAATGGCGTGGAGTGCAGTGGCGCAGAGTACAGTGGTGCAGAGTAGAGTGCAGGTGTGTACAGTAGAGTGCAGTAGCATGGTGGGGCGTAGAGTGGACTGGTGTATAGTGTTGCAGAGTATAGTGGTGACGTGGAGTGCAGCAGCATGGAATTAAGAGCGTACAATGCAGCGTCTTGGAAGGCAGAGGTGTAGATTAGAGAGGTGTAAATTAGAGTGGTGCATCCTAGAGTGCAGTGTTACAGAGTAGAGAGGCATAGAGTACAGTGGAATAGAGTAGCGTAGCAGAGAATGCACTGGCATATAGAGGAGTTGCGTGGAGTAACGCAGAGTGCAGTGCATTGAGTGGTGCAGACTAGAGTGCAGTGGCGTAGAATGCAGTTGTATAAAGTGCATTGGTGTAGAGTGCAGTGGTCTAGAGTAGAGGGGCGTAGAGTGCAGTGGCGTGGAGTACAGTGTTGCAAAGTATAGTGCTGTAGAGTTTAGTGGCGTAGAGTGGAGTACTGCAGAATGAAGTGGCGTAGAGTGGAGTGATGCAGAGTAGAGTGGCGTAGAGTGCAGAGGCAAAGAATGCAGTAGTGCAGAGTTGAATGGTGTAGAGTTCAGTGGCGTAGAGTACAGTGGCGTAGAGTAGAGTGTTGTAGAGTGTCGTACAGTGTCGTAGAGTGCAGTGGTGTAGAGTGGCGCAGAGTAGAGTGCAGTGACATAGTGGGTAAGAGTGGAGTGGCATAGAGTGGACTGTGGTAGAGTGCGTTGGCATAGAGTGTTGCAGAGTATAGTGGTGTAGGGGGCAGCGGCATAGCATTCAGTGGCATACAATGCAGAGTTGTAGAATGCAGTGGCATAGATTAGATTTGTGAATAGTAGAATTCAGCAGTGTAGAGTAGAGTGGCATAGAGTACAGTGACAAACTACTGTGGCGTAGAGTGAAGTGGTGCAGAACAGAGTGGCAAACAGTGCAGTGGCGTACTGTAGTGTAGAGTAGTGTGGCATAGAGTATAGAGGTGTAGAGTAGCGCAGAGTAGAGTATAGTGGTATAGAGTGGAGTGGTGTATATTGGAGCGCTGCAGAGTGCAGTGGTATAGAGTGCAGTAGTGCAGAGTGGAGTGGCATAGAGTTCAGTCGCATAGAGTGCAGTGGCTTAGAGTAGATTGTTTTACAGTAGAGTGATGTGGAGTGGTGCAGAGTAGCGTGAGGTGGCATAGAATGGTGTAGTGCAGAGTAGGTTAGAGTGGCGTACAGTGGATTGGCATAGAGTGTATGAGAGTAGAGTGGAGTGGTACAGAGTAGAGTGCATTGGCGTAGAGTTCATTGGCATAGATTGCAGTGCCCTAGAGTGAAGTGTTGCAGAGTGGGATAGAGTGGCGTGGATTAAAGTTGTGCATAGTTGAGTGGAGTGGCCTCGACTGGAGTGGTATAGAGTTCAGTGGCGAAGAGTAGTGATGCAGAATAGGAGATGTAGAGTGGAGTTATGCAGAGTGGAGTAGAGTGCAGTGGGATGGTGTAAAGTGGAGTGGTGCAAAGTAGAGTGCAGTGGGATGGTGTAAAGTGGAGTGGTGCAGAGTAGAGTGCAGTGGTGTGGAGATGTGCAGAGTGGAGGGGAATATGCATGGTGTGTTAGCACATTTCTATTACAGACAACACATCTTCAATTCAAACCACCATTATATTTGGAGACATGCATTTGCACTGATGTAAGTATACAGAGCACAAACGATAATGTGTGGAAATGTCTTCACCTAGTGTATTGATTTGTTCTGCTAATTTTCAAAAATTTGTTTTCACCACACTTCAGAATAACCCAAAAAGTTGCTTCATTTTGGCTTTTCTAATTCTGAAATTTCTACACAATTCATTTACAGATATTTAAATTTTGTTGTGTGCTAGAAATAAATATCATATAGCTGTCATCACACACTTCCCCCAGAGCCAGCATGATTGTCACATAAATCCCCTCACTTTGAAGTCAGAAAAAAAAGTAAACACCAAGCTTCCTGGAAGAGAGAGCCTGACATTTGACCTCCGTCTTTGAATGCACTGCAAATGTGAGAAGATAAGAACAAGAGTTAAAGGCCAGTTTACAGAAATCGAGCCCTGTGGACGAATACAGTAAATAAGGTTTGGGCAAGGGAAGGGATAAACTTGAGCTGGACAGTGTAAAACAAATAGAGCCAGCTAATAATAGAAAGCAAGCAAATGTGAGGTACAAACCACAGAACTAATGGTAAACAACAGGCTATATGCATTCCAGGGAACGAATGTCCCCAAGATGTTGTTAGCAACCAAGGCAGCTGCGCTGTCTGATAGGATTCGACCTAAAAACTCACTTTTTTGTTAAATGTTAAAAAAGGCAGCGTAATACTTGGAAATGAAATAAGATGTTTATTTTAATTATTATTAATGTCAGCCATTGACAGCTGTGCAATATTCTTGATGCTGTTTTGATGCTTTCTTGGTAATTGTTTTATTACAATTAATTTTCTTTTGTTTGCAGTTTATACTATTTTTTTTCATTCAAAGTGTCCTGTGTTTTTTTCTGAGCAAGGTTATTTTGCTCTGAATTTCACGATTTTCGTGGGAAAACCGCCTTTCCATTAAGAGGTTTTTACTTTTGTTCTAGGCTTTGTGAGGCCACTTTAAGGAGACAGAGCCTGATCAAAGGGTTACTCTTTGAAACTACAAATTACATCACAGGAGTGAGTCAACGACCAGTTTGGTTGTGGTTGCTGTGATGTTGGAGCTGCGATTCACTGAATTCTGAAGATGTTGTTGGCAAGGAATATGTAGGAGCTGCAAATAGCAACTGCATAGTGTTCAAAGCTAAGAGGCGCAGCTGCAAGACCTCATCAGACTCCCGTGCCTTTTAGTGATGGACAGAAGCATCTTCAGTATCTAATGCATATTACATCTTGTTTTCCAGTGCGAAGAGGTGCTCTTTGGGCAACCCAGAGCAAATGGCCCTTTAATGCAATCAGGATCCCTTGTTATCAGATTATTGCCTGGCCCTCTGCTAAGCCTCAGACAGCACAAAGCCATTAACAAGCTGTTCCGGAAACTTGGCAGCAATAATTACTTCTCTGGAGAGTTGGAGCTGTTCACTGCCTTCTTCTCTCTCCAAAGCAACGAAAAAATCCATCAGAAAAGAAGCGAGCCCCTGGGGTCAAAGTCAACCTACGAATGAGGCAGTTTTCAGCAGGCAGAACGGGCGTCAATCAATCACACTAAGCAGACCCTCCAGCCCATGGGTATAATGGAGGACATGAAACTACATTTCCCAGCATCCTTAGTGCTGTCGGCTGGAAAACCAGGACTAGCTAAAGAGCACACTCGTGATATGTAGCCACTAGCCAGGTGACAGCGAGCTAATTTTATGTGATTCTTTGTAGCCTTCTGCAAACTGTGGCAACCATATGTGTACCTATTTCCACAGACGGGCTGTTATTTGAGAATGTAAACTATTATGCAGTATTGTATTGTATTGTAATTGCATTTATATAGCGCTTACAGTTACTACCCCTGACGAGGCGTCGAAGCGCTATGGATAGAGCTGTGAGACACAAGTACTTGTAGCCAATCAGGTAGGCTGAAATATATTATATGCGAGGTGGGCTACAGCAGCGGTTATTAACCCTTTGACTTCTATGGACCCTCACTAAATCACTATTTAATGCGTGGTACCCCAACCTAAGCAATTTCTACAATTTGAACCTCAAAATAATACACAAAAATACAAGGACGCGTATGCATCAAACAAATACGCACATTGTGAAATATTTCATTTAATTCAAAACAATGCAGACGAATCCAAATGTTTATTTTAACGGGAATGTTGGAGCTTTTCAAAATTTGATTTCATTTCTAAAAGATGAAGTAATACACTTGACTCTAGCATATAACGATTTTTTTTTGCTACTAATGCCTTCTCGCTCTTTTTTTGTCAGCGAATATTAGTAATTCAATTGAGGCCACCGATCATCCATAAGAGATTCTGTTTGCTGTTCTTGCCTTGCTCCTATGACGCAATCTAAGCATATCCACTTAATTTTTAGTCTCCAGTTTCAGATACCTTCACGTTTACAGAGAACTTTAAAATTTTCAATTTTACAATTTTCTTTTTTATGTTATATACTTTATTATATATATTCAATTATTTAATTTTATAAACAGTCACAGCACACTGGCCCCCAGGCGTCCATGAACCACAGTTTAAGAACCACTGAGTATTAGGATCCTCCCTCCCCAAAAGCCACTTAAGTGTTGGTATTTATATGTAGCGTACCGCTGAGTGTTGTACAATATTGGGGATTTAGGAGATAATGCAATCACTCCAAGTGAGGTCGACTTATTTACACCGCATGATCACATGCTTTTTTAGCCACAAAGAGGATCAGGTTTGAGCCACCCATTCGGAGGCACAGATAAATCAGTGCCCCTGGTGTACTAAGAGGAGCTGGAGGAACAAATGTTCCCCGGCACTGCCGACTGCCATCTCCCATTTCAGCAGTAAGTCGGTGCAGACCCATGTCAGACAGAGCACTTCAGTTTGTGCTAGCAGCACTCTCACCAGTGACATAACCTTAGCTTAGACGATGCTTCACTGAGCTTCAACTGAGATTGGAGAGTGCGTCTTAGGTTCAGAGGGGGATGGTGGTGGTTGACAGGACACCATTTTTTTATGTTTGGGGAAGTTAGGGTAGTTATGAGGGTGGTGTAGGTGGTTGGGCAGGTCTGCTCTTGTGGTCTTAGAACTACCTTGTGGTTGAGAGTTACATATCTATTTTTAGGTCTCGCCTAGGCAGCGCTTGCGCGGTCTCTTCGAGAAATGCTGTATTCAGGATATGCAAAAATACCAGTTGATGGACAGAATGCAGAACAATGTCATACATTCACCCCAGTACAGAGATCTGGGCCTAAATCCATCGTTTTTTTGCACTCCACAATACCCCAGTTCAGACATGGCCAAATGCAAATCAGCCTTGACCCTGTGCCTCATGGGAACAGTCCAACCCGAACTGCCAAGCCATGTCTTTCCTGGAACGGAATCAAGCATCCTAGGACCGGTTTCTGGCTATTAGCCGTCTTCAGCCAGGATAGCTTGACTCCAGTGGTGTGGAGAGCATGGGACTCACATCTGAGCATACCCTTCCCACTCGGGGTGACAAATGCAAAAATACCAGTTGATGGAGAGAATGCAGAACAATGTCATACATTCACCCCAGTACAGAGATCTGGTCCTAAATCCATCGTAAACGAGAACGGGTGCCCAGCGTGACATCCCTATACACTTCACAGAACTGTGGCAGATGAAAAATAATAGTGTATGAAATCGTTCCCCCATAGAAGTCATAATCATATGTATTGAAGCAACTTATGCATGAACCCTTCACTCATGGTCATACAATGGATATACAGCAATCTGTGCTCCCCGGGTCCCACCAGCTCCCATGGCCTGTCCCCATACAGTTCCAGATGGATTCCTCTGTGTACTGTCCAATCCCCTCATATCTTGAAATGTTTCTTGGGACATTCTCATGACAGATGAATTAGGTCTTCCAACCCCAGAAAATGGTCCATGTCTTTGCCCAAGCTTCAACCGCCAGCGCCTCTGCGTCCTTACAGGCCCTAGCAATGTTGCCTACAATTAAGCCTACAGGAGCACCCTTTGGTACCGTGTGCCACTTCAAGTAGTTAGTGTTGTGAAGAAGTACACCTTCGGGATCCCAGGGACAGCCCATCCCAGCACCCACTCGAGTTTCCTCAACACATTTCAACAACAGTGGGCTAATACCGGGCAGTGCCAGAACGTGTGTGGCAAATCACCCCCGCATCGTAGCCAGCCCACAGTCAGAATAATACCCATCCTGTGAAGTCTGGCTCTAGTGAAATACACCCAATAAAGGTCCTTTAGTTGAATCATCCCAAACTGGGGTGCTATCACAGTCTTCCTAGGGGCCTCCACTGCCTCTCTTTAATCATCATCTTCCAGCAGGTCGCTCTCCCAAGCTGCCCGAACCTGCTTGAGGAAATCTGGCATGTTGTACAGTAGCATTTTATAGAGCTCTGACAACTTATGTTTCTTGAGATGCGTTAGCAGGATTTTGGCTTCCTGTCGGGAGAACTCAGGATTAGTGTCTAGTGATTATATCATGGGGAAAAGGGTATGCCGGAGATAGCGGAAAAACTGGATGCGGTGTAATTCGAATTCACCCTGCAAGTCCAGGAATGGTTTAAGCAGTCCAACCCTGAGCACGTCGCCTACTGTTGAGATGCCAATAGTATCCCAAGCTGAAAAACCCTGCAAGACGGCTGCCTGTGGCAATCTAGTACCCCGCCATAATGGGGTCTCCCACGTTACCTGGTCCATTGATCCTACCTTCCTGAGGGCCCCATTCCAAATCTCAAACACCACCCGTGTAGCAGGTGGGAGATTCGCGGGGATAGCCGGCTGGTCTGCTGAAATTTGCCAGGGCTGCTCTCAGTTCCCAGTCCGGCCCTGGATAGCCCCCACCCCATAGAGCAGATGAGCGAAATCTCAATCTCCCAACATCTATCCCTCCACAGCATAAGCTGGACACCGAAAGCCTGTGAACCTCCAGCCATTTACAACCAACAAATGTGCTACCAAGTAGTATAGGAGCACATCCCGTGTTGCGGAAAACCATATACTCTGAAAGTGGAATGCGAAATTCCTAGCAGGTAAGTACAGTACTAATAGCTTTTGGAATCGCTAGGACTTGACTAGGGAATCGTTAGATTACTTCTAGGAGGCCTAGGGGACTCGGGTGCAGTGTGTGCACTCTCACGCGAGATGCGGGACAAAAGTCTATGGTAGCTAGGAATTAGAAAGTTAGTGTTCTCGGGCGAACCCGACCTGGTAGGGAGAAAACGAAAGTAGATTCTGACCCTTGGATAGTGAGGCTATGCTGGGGCACCGAAATGCCGAAGTTACCTAGCCCAGGGGCTGCAGCTGCATAGGTCTGAAAAGACGTCGGGAATCCTCGTAGACGGACCAGGAGCCGGAAGAAAAGATGCTGGCCGGTGACCAGTGAAGAAAGTTCAGTCGGATCCAAGCCTGGATCTTGAAGATAGTTGACACCTGAAAGCAGAGGGGACCAAGTTCGAGACTACTAGCCAGTAGTCAGTGGGCACCAGGAGGGCACCGGATGGTAGCCACCTCGACTAGGTGAGTGGGTGACGCTTGACTCGAAGATCTCACGGACCAGGAGGCGTTGTCGGCGACCAGGATGGAGGATCGAGCTGTCCCACGAAGATGGAAGCTGTCGGCGTCGCTGGACCCAGGATTGGGCAACAAAGCCTTGGCAAATTCAAGCCCACGCGGTGGACCTAAAATGGCGTCTGGAGTGGACCAGGAGGGTCCGGGGTGCCTCTCTTGAACAAGGAAGCAAGGGCCAGCCTGGAGCAACCAGACCAGCAGAAGAGTTGTCGTCGGGCGTCGTTCAGAAGGCCACAAGCCAGCCGGCTAGTAGCCAAACAACGCGGTGCACAGCAAACAGCAGAAGGGCCCCACGCCGATCGTGGAGATGCAGGGAGGCTGATCTTGGGTGCTGGAGCTGCGCAGGGTTGGGGCTTCTCGGACCCCAAAGCACTCACCAGTGGAAGACTCGGTGGGCTTGCAATAAAGATGTCGTGCAGTCTTGGCGATCGTCGGTCCCTTGAGGTCTCGTCGCACTCACGGTTCTCAGCTTTGCTGTAGAGGTGAGTAGAGGTCAGAGGTGCCAGGGAAGCCGGGTCTCGTCGTGCTGGGTCGTCGGATTCGTGATGAGGGACTTGCAGCAGACCGCAGTGTTCTTTAGGATGGTGCCTGCGGATGCAGGGTGACTACTCCTTAGCCACAAGGGAGAATCTTGAAGAAGAAATCGTGAAGTCCTTTCGAAGAAAGTGGTATCTTGATTCCAAAGATGATCTAATTTTAACAGGGGGCCCGCTCCCATCTTTATACTAAAAAAGGGGCTGACCCGGTGACTAGGTCCTGCCTATGGGTGGGACTAGGTGGGGGGGTGGTTACACCCCTCAGCCATGCCGGACTTCCCCAGGCCAGGGGCTGGTGTGCCCCTGGAACTGGTTCAGACCGGCCTATGCGTCGTGAGCACCGGGGTGCCACTCAGCAGTCACCTTCCTGTAAAGCCCTGCCTACCCAGGATACACAAAACCATGTCTGGGACGGTGCTAGCACCGCCCCTGACAGGAAACCCTTTGTCCAGGCTCCCCTCGCTGGAAGGACTCCCAGCTGCAGGGGGTCAGACTCGTGTCTGTGGTGGCAGCATCCATTTTGTGGAGCTGAGGCTTCAGTTAACTTTAACCGGGGTTCACAGTTACATACATGTCGTGTCCCTCTAGAAGGGTGGAATGCTAACCCCGTCGCCAGAATTGGCGAGGGGTTAGTATTCCAATTCGTATGACACCTTACTCGACATGTTTTGATAAAGCAATACCAAAGATAGCATTTAACCGCGAGGATTATAATGCACTTAAGAGTATATGGTATGCGATATCATGGAACAGCTATTAGGACTTGATTCCGCAAGCTGCAGACAGGCTCAGCTCATGCCAGAGCACCATCTCACATGATTCCAAGCACTCTGCCTTCAGGATTGTCAAGGCCTGCCATAGGAGTGACTGATAGGAATCTGTGTGTCCATTTTAGGGTTAGGTATAGGTATACTACACCTACAGCAAAGGGTGATTACACGACTTTGCCCCAGCTGTCATGCAGCCAGTTGTGTCAAATTTAGGAGGTCAGCCAGGGGTGGCATAATACATGCTGCAGCCCCTGGCAGCCCTGGGTACACCTATGCCCTGAGTTACAGGGTCTGATAAGGTGGCCCAGTACCAATTGGAAATGTACCTAGGGTACATGGAATCCATTTTTAAGAGAGAGCAGTAGGCCTGGGGTCCTGATTGGCAGGATCCCAGGTCGACTATGTCCAAAACCAGCTAAAACACAGGGCAAAAAGTTGGGGGCAACCATAGTCAGGATGTACCTTCCTACACAACCCCCCCCCAAACGAAAGGAGATAAGGCTATCCTTGTCCAGGTAAGCCTCTATTACCTAAGTGGCCATATAAGGAAGTACCAGCTCTGGCTTGGTTTCCCCCTGTGTCATGGTCCACTAGGCAACCCCTCACCCTAAGGGTATCTGAGGGTCTCCACCATAGGGAATCTCTGTCTCTGGTGTGTCTTGGGAAAGAAGAAGGCTGATGCTGGGATGGAGTGCTGAAGTGAGGCTCCTCTACCTTTGGGCTCAACTTCCTCCAATCACCATTCATCATGTGTGCCTTTCTCTCTTTAGCTGAGATGCACTGAGCTCTCAGGGTCAGCCTCTGGCTACCTAAAGCTGGAGGCTGAGTCCCTCTGTTTGGCTTACTGGAGGGACAGGTCAGGTCTGGGGTTTTTAGGCCCCATGTTTGGCTGTGCCCAACAGTGTCCAGCTGTGGGAGTTCCCTAACTACTTTTAAGGGGGATCCCTCAGGAATCTGACTTATTTTCACTTGGCTAGGTTTACCAGCTTCAGTGACCCTAATCTGCTGATTAAGTGGTTCTGTTGGACAGGGGGCCCTTTGGGGTCCACCACTGGCCTCCCTGATCTCTTCAGCCCTGGGCTGACTGAGGCAGGGTAGAGAGGTGCAGGTTACCTGCTCCAGACTGGGTCCCACCTGGGAAGGGTCCACTGCCATCAGGGGCTCTGCCAGGCTAGGCCTGACTACCTCTGGGGCAGTTCCTTCAACAGGGGTAGAGTCAGTTCCCTGAGGAGGCTGGCTCTCACCTAGTGTCTGGGAGGGGGAAGACTCTTCTTCCTCCTCAATGCTCTCTGTTTGAGTGGAGTGATCCATTGTTTCAGGCTTCACAACCTCACTATCTGTCTGAGTAGAGGCTGAGACCATTTCAACCTTGCCAACCTTTTCAGGAGGGCACTCAGTCTGTGTTTGGGCTGTGACTGTCACAGCCCTCCTATCCTGTTCTGAAAAGTCTGTCTGAGCCTGGGCAGTGGCTACCACTGCCCTTCCAACCTTTTCAGGGAGGAATGGTGCTTGGACTGGGGCTGTAGCTATTACTGCCCCACTAACCTGTCTGGATAGGCCTATCATTCTGGAATGAGTTTCTTGTTCCACCTCAGCCCATGCTGAGAGTTCCAGGTCATTCCCCAGTAAGCAATCTACAGGTAGGTTATCTGTCACTGCCACTCTCATGGGCCCTGTGACATTACCCCAGCTGAGCTTGACTACTGCCATGGGATGCCTTCTCTTCATTCCATGAATGTCTGTCACCTGATAAGTAAAACCAGGGGTCAGTTGAGCAGAGGGGACCAGATGGTCACTCACCATGGTGAGGCTGGCCCCTGTGTCTCTGAATGCCTCAACTTTCTGACCATTCACTAGAACTTCTTGTCTATACTTGCCCAAAATGTGGGGTCCAGTAGTGAAGTTGGCAAACCCCATGCCAGTCTCACAGACAAGAGTGTGGTCAGGGAACCTGGCTAAGCCATAGTCCTCCTGATTGCCCAAAGTAATGCCCACCACATTCTTGGGGGCACTCCCACCACCTGGGGGATTACCACTAGTGGTAACAGGAGGTTTAGGAGTATTACCTGGGGGCATATTTCCCTTATTACCATTTTTAGGGCAACTGGCATCACTTTTGTAATGGCCCACCTGTTTACAGGTATGGCAATAAGGTTTCTTTTGTTCAGAAGGAGTGTTCTGGGACCCACCACCCTTGTTGGAGTTTTGGGGTCCTTGGGAAGTCTTCTCTGTGGATTTATCCCCACCCTTCTCTTGAGGCTTGGTTGATTCCTTTTTCTGGTCACCACCCTGGTTTTTAGGCCTAACCCTAGTTCTGACCCATTTGTCTGCCCTCTTACCCAATTCCTGTGGAGAGGTCAACTCAGAGTCTACCAGGTGCTGATGTAATAGCTGGTTCTGACAATTATTTAAGATTTGCTCCCTCATAATTAGATTATACAATCCTTTAAAATCAGTAACCTTACTACCCAGTAGCCAGCCTTCAAAAGCCTTAGTGGCACAATCAACAAAGTCAGTCCAATCTTGAGACTGAGTTTTCTGGGTGTCTCTGAACAGCATCCTGTATTGTTCAGTGGTTAAACCAAACCCATCAACCAGTACATTCTTCAAGACTTGGTAATTGTTAGCATCCTCCACCCTTGTGGTGAGGAGCTTATCTCTACCTTTACCATCAAAGGAGAGCCACAAGATAGCTGCCCACTGACTTTGGGGAACACCCTGCACAGTGCAGGCTCTCTCCAAAGCAGTAATCCATTTGTGGATGTCATCCCCTTCCCTAAAGGGGGGCACTATCTTATTCAGGTGCTTTTTATCAAAACTCCTTTCCCTATTGCTAGGTTTATTGCTGCCACCAGTGGGAACTAGCCCACATAATTCTTGCTCTCTAGCAAGGGCAAGTCTCTCTTTGGCCAGGGCGAGTTCTTCCCTTTCAATCCTCAGTTTGACTGCCCTTTCTTCAGCTTCATACACTCTCCTCTTAGGGGAAGACATTCCTCTGTGAGAAGAGTTGAGAGAGCCATTGGTTCGAAAGGATCTGCTAGAGCCTCTTGATAGAGACCTAACTCGTCCATTCCCAATGTTAAGCTGACCTGAGAGTGGGCCCAGGAGTCCCCCAGTACCAAGCTCATGTCTGCTTAAGTTGGACCTGGTTAGTCTATTGACTTCTACCTGTCCCTTATCTGCCTCATCCCCAGACAACTCATCCTCCTCCTCAGCATCATCTGCCTCATGGAGGGGATGGATATCAAAGGGACCCTGTAAGGAGGGCATACTTCCTTCTGGATTAGAAGGGTCTGGGTTACCAGCCCTACTGGCATCATAGGCCTCTAAGAGACCAATCAGAAAGGAAGTGGTGGGGTTAGACCCCTGTTTTAGTTTCCTGAGAGTACACACTTGTCTCATCTCATGGAAGCTAAGAGCAGTATATTTTGAAGGGATGACCTGTGGAGGGTCAACTGACACAAGGGGAGACTCAGTGTTTCCTCCTGTGACCGACATACTGCTTCTAGTGTGGTGTAAGTGATGCACCTACCTACACTATGTGTTACCTACTGGTCCCTTGCTAGAGTTGTAGCCAAGGTGTGCTAAGCCTTGAGGAGCTACAACAGCTGGTTCAGTAGAACTCAGAGTATTCTAAGCTTGATTATATGTACTAACAGTACTTATGTGATCTTTCAACAAGATATTCTTAGGATACGTGTGGTAAAACAACAGCAAGCTCAAATCCCAACCGCTGCTCACCAATGTGAGAAGGTGGCCTGATATGCAGTGCTCACTATTCTAGTGAACCCTATGTATCAGTCCAGCAACCCTTATTGATGATTGGTTGTAAGTCAACCTTATAGACCAGCTATCCTAGTAGCATGGATACGAGCAGTCTAAGGCTAAAGACTCGAGAGGGCGTGTTAAGCCAGCTGTTTACCACACATATACCCCTTGAATACCCAGTGAAAGGACACCACACAAGTGTTATGAAAATAAACAGTTATTTATTTAAAGATCACAACAGCCCTGTACTCTTTATGAGGACAGGGTACTAAGCACAAACCAAAACTCTTACAAAAATACTTAAGTTAGCACAGTATATACAAATGCCCGAGGGGCACGGAAAACCATATACTCTGAAAGTGGAATGCGAAATTCCTAGCAGGTAAGTACAGTACTAATAGCTTTTGGAATCGCTAGGACTTGACTAGGGAATCGTTAGATTACTTCTAGGAGGCCTAGGGGACTCGGGTGCAGTGTGTGCACTCTCACGCGAGATGCGGGACAAAAGTCTATGGTAGCTAGGAATTAGAAAGTTAGTGTTCTCGGGCGAACCCGACCTGGTAGGGAGAAAACGAAAGTAGATTCTGACCCTTGGATAGTGAGGCTATGCTGGGGCACCGAAATGCCGAAGTTACCTAGCCCAGGGGCTGCAGCTGCATAGGTCTGAAAAGACGTCGGGAATCCTCGTAGACGGACCAGGAGCCGGAAGAAAAGATGCTGGCCGGTGACCAGTGAAGAAAGTTCAGTCGGATCCAAGCCTGGATCTTGAAGATAGTTGACACCTGAAAGCAGAGGGGACCAAGTTCGAGACTACTAGCCAGTAGTCAGTGGGCACCAGGAGGGCACCGGATGGTAGCCACCTCGACTAGGTGAGTGGGTGACGCTTGACTCGAAGATCTCACGGACCAGGAGGCGTTGTCGGCGACCAGGATGGAGGATCGAGCTGTCCCACGAAGATGGAAGCTGTCGGCGTCGCTGGACCCAGGATTGGGCAACAAAGCCTTGGCAAATTCAAGCCCACGCGGTGGACCTAAAATGGCGTCTGGAGTGGACCAGGAGGGTCCGGGGTGCCTCTCTTGAACAAGGAAGCAAGGGCCAGCCTGGAGCAACCAGACCAGCAGAAGAGTTGTCGTCGGGCGTCGTTCAGAAGGCCACAAGCCAGCCGGCTAGTAGCCAAACAACGCGGTGCACAGCAAACAGCAGAAGGGCCCCACGCCGATCGTGGAGATGCAGGGAGGCTGATCTTGGGTGCTGGAGCTGCGCAGGGTTGGGGCTTCTCGGACCCCAAAGCACTCACCAGTGGAAGACTCGGTGGGCTTGCAATAAAGATGTCGTGCAGTCTTGGCGATCGTCGGTCCCTTGAGGTCTCGTCGCACTCACGGTTCTCAGCTTTGCTGTAGAGGTGAGTAGAGGTCAGAGGTGCCAGGGAAGCCGGGTCTCGTCGTGCTGGGTCGTCGGATTCGTGATGAGGGACTTGCAGCAGACCGCAGTGTTCTTTAGGATGGTGCCTGCGGATGCAGGGTGACTACTCCTTAGCCACAAGGGAGAATCTTGAAGAAGAAATCGTGAAGTCCTTTCGAAGAAAGTGGTATCTTGATTCCAAAGATGATCTAATTTTAACAGGGGGCCCGCTCCCATCTTTATACTAAAAAAGGGGCTGACCCGGTGACTAGGTCCTGCCTATGGGTGGGACTAGGTGGGGGGGTGGTTACACCCCTCAGCCATGCCGGACTTCCCCAGGCCAGGGGCTGGTGTGCCCCTGGAACTGGTTCAGACCGGCCTATGCGTCGTGAGCACCGGGGTGCCACTCAGCAGTCACCTTCCTGTAAAGCCCTGCCTACCCAGGATACACAAAACCATGTCTGGGACGGTGCTAGCACCGCCCCTGACAGGAAACCCTTTGTCCAGGCTCCCCTCGCTGGAAGGACTCCCAGCTGCAGGGGGTCAGACTCGTGTCTGTGGTGGCAGCATCCATTTTGTGGAGCTGAGGCTTCAGTTAACTTTAACCGGGGTTCACAGTTACATACATGTCGTGTCCCTCTAGAAGGGTGGAATGCTAACCCCGTCGCCAGAATTGGCGAGGGGTTAGTATTCCAATTCGTATGACACCTTACTCGACATGTTTTGATAAAGCAATACCAAAGATAGCATTTAACCGCGAGGATTATAATGCACTTAAGAGTATATGGTATGCGATATCATGGAACAGCTATTAGGACTTGATTCCGCAAGCTGCAGACAGGCTCAGCTCATGCCAGAGCACCATCTCACATGATTCCAAGCACTCTGCCTTCAGGATTGTCAAGGCCTGCCATAGGAGTGACTGATAGGAATCTGTGTGTCCATTTTAGGGTTAGGTATAGGTATACTACACCTACAGCAAAGGGTGATTACACGACTTTGCCCCAGCTGTCATGCAGCCAGTTGTGTCAAATTTAGGAGGTCAGCCAGGGGTGGCATAATACATGCTGCAGCCCCTGGCAGCCCTGGGTACACCTATGCCCTGAGTTACAGGGTCTGATAAGGTGGCCCAGTACCAATTGGAAATGTACCTAGGGTACATGGAATCCATTTTTAAGAGAGAGCAGTAGGCCTGGGGTCCTGATTGGCAGGATCCCAGGTCGACTATGTCCAAAACCAGCTAAAACACAGGGCAAAAAGTTGGGGGCAACCATAGTCAGGATGTACCTTCCTACAATCCCGTGTTGCTATTCCACCCTCAAAGGCCGGCCTGCAGCACCTTCCCAGGGATAGCTATCCAGGGCAATCCGCCTGTCCAGAGCAGCGACCTAATCTACGCATTGACCCTCCTAAAAGAAGCCATATTTTATCGGAATGGGGTGGTTCTGCAGATGGTACAGGGGGTGTGGGTGGAAGACCATCTTGAAGATGGCTGAACATCCCAATGGAGATAAAGGCAAAGCACACCAAAACTTGACATCCCTTCCTAGACGCACTCACTGTGGTGCCAAATTCTGTTCATAGGAGTGTCACGTCGGCGGTGACAATCTCAGAGGTATATAAACCTGTGAGGAAAGACCTGTAACTTTGATGCCCATGGCATGGCAGCCGGGCACGGTGAATAGGGCAGAGTAGACCATTGATTTGCAAGCATTCAGCAGAAGGCCGGAGTCTGATCCGTACATGGTCAGAATCTCCAGCGCTCTGAGACCTCTGGGTTAGCCAGAAACAGAAAACCGTTGTCGGCTTATAACAAGATCTTACCACAGACACCCTCCGACCATCGCAAATCTTTGCCAACGCAAAAAGTAAAGATGAAAGCGGTCAGCCCTCATGGGTGCTCCACTCCACTGATAACCAATCCAACGCCACTGCCGATCCGTACCAGAAGGAGAACATATTGTGTGAATGTAGGACCAAAGCCGACTCTGGACAAAAGGGCAACCAGACATGCCCAATCCATCGAGTCGAAGGCAAACAGCCAGGTTTGAAGATGCTTGTGAAAGAGGAGGAAATGTGAAGGGGTAAAGTATTCCAAAGCCTGGAAGCTGAGCAGGAAAAGGATCGGCCACCCCACCTGGCTTTGCAAATTTTAGAAATCACCAGTCATCTTTTGGAGGCAGAGTGCAGAAGCCTCCCAGGCATATACCATCCAAGAGAAGAATTTTAAAATACTTGGACCTGTATATTGGAATGCCTGTTGGGCCATACAGAGGATTTTAAATGTGAAACACCTCCTAATCAGGAGCCAGTGAAGTGTCCATAAACCCTTGGTCACTGAAAGATAATTAGTAATGTTTAAGATGAAGCGTGCTGCGGCATTCTAAGAAATCTGAAGTTTATCGAGGGATGCCTGATTGATAGTCAGGGAAAGGGTATTACAGTAGTTTAGGCGGGATGATACTCCATGAGAGGGGATATGTTTTTCAGCTTTCTCCTTGTTGTGCTTCATTCTCCTGACACAAATTTGGCTTGGGCTAGTCTTGCTGTTTCCCTTGTGTTGCAAGCTCTCTTTCATGTGCTACTGTCCCCACTAAACCCCTCTCTCCCTGAGCGCTGTATTGCTTCCTCACTCCAGTGCTGCTCCCCCTGCCCCCGTGTTTCTCTCCCTCATGTGCTACTGTCCCCACTAAACCCCTCTCTCCCTGAGCGCTGTATTGCTTCCTCACTCCAGTGCTGCTCCCCCTGCCCCCGTGTTTCTCTCCCTCATGTGCTACTGTCCCCACTAAACCCCTCTCTCCCTGAGCGCTGTATTGCTTCCTCACTCCAGTGCTGCTCCCCCTGCCCCCGTGTTTCTCTCCCTCATGTGCTACTGTCCCCACTAAACCCCTCTCTCCCTGAGCGCTGTATTGCTTCCTCACTCCAGTGCTGCTCCCCCTGCCCCCGTGTTTCTCTCCCTCATGTGCTACTGTCCCCACTAAACCCCTCTCTCCCTGAGCGCTGTATTGCTTCCTCACTCCAGTGCTGCTCCCCCTGCCCCCGTGTTTCTCTCCCTCATGTGCTACTGTCCCCACTAAACCCCTCTCTCCCTGAGCGCTGTATTGCTTCCTCACTCCAGTGCTGCTCCCCCTGCCCCCGTGTTTCTCTCCCTCATGTGCTACTGTCCCCACTAAACCCCTCTCTCCCTGAGCGCTGTATTGCTTCCTCACTCCGGTGCTTCTCCCCCTGCCCCAGTGTTTCTCTCCCTCATGTGCTACTGTCCCCACTAAACCCCTCTCTCCCTGAGCGCTGTATTGCTTCCTCACTCCAGTGCTGCTCCCCCTGCCCCCGTGTTTCTCTCCCTCATGTGCTACTGTCCCCACTAAACCCCTCTCTCCCTGAGCGCTGTATTGCTTCCTCACTCCGGTGCTTCTCCCCCTGCCCCAGTGTTTCTCTCCCTCATGTGCTACTTTAACCCTCCCCTGAAAACTCCCTGTTGCTTCCCCCAACCTCTGTTGCCCAATGCCCCCACTCTGACAGTCTTTACTTTAAATAAAATATATTTTAGTTTTCATTATTATTTTGGAGGGATAGGGGTCGGGGGGAGGATGGGGGGCAGGAGGTTAATTGCTGCCAGCCCCTTTGCCTTAAAAAAAGTGCTTACGTGCTGCTTGTGTTTAATTTTTTTAATTTGCTGAATCATTTTGGATTGTTGTTTTAAAAAAAAATGTTATTGATGAATAAAACATTTTTCATGTACATATATCATGATATACCGTTTTTTTTGGATTGTTAAACAAAAAATAATGGCGCCCATGGCATTTTGTAGGTGCATGTGACGTAAATAATTAATTTACTCTCTTAATTTCTATGCAGGTAAGTACTTAATCAATAATAACTCAGATCGGATGAAAAAAGACAGAGTCCGTGGTGTTAGAGTTTCTAAGGGTTTTATTCCTCATAAAGGAATGGTCGTGACCAAGATATCGGATTCTGAACACCACAGGGGTGTCAGAAGGGATAGATGAGCGCGCTACAGTTTATTAACAATACATAGCTTATATACTTAATTCACATCATAAGTAATAGTGCAAGAGGCGTAACAGCTGAGAGAAGACAAGATAACAGTATACACGTGGTACTAGTACGTAATCAAGAGGCGTGAACTAGGCGTGAACTGGAGGTGTGTACTAGAAACGTCACTGATAGGTGACGCAAGTGGGTGGCACCAAGGGGTGGTGCTAACAGAATTGTTACAATGAATTCACAGAAACCTGTGATATGGGGTGCACTGTTCACATACACACAATTACGTGTTGAGTTTTAACCTTTGTTTTGTCTACTCATTTTTCAACAATATTGCAACAAAAAACAATTGGTGAAAATATCCTTGTTCAAAAAATTGCATCAACATTTATCCACGTTATGCTGAAAACATAAATAACATCAATAACACCAAAATATATATTCTTCAAACAATGCTTTGTTTTCTTTCTTCAAAGTAGATTTATTCTTCTTTATCCATCAAAGACAAATATAAATTCCTCAAACAACTCATGAAGCCAGTGCTTTAACGCTGAAATGTAAACACAGGAAACCTCGAGGTTTCCTGTGTTTACATTTCAGCGTTAAAGCACCGGTAAAGAAGGGAAAGAGTTGTAACGATTTAGACGCGTGTTTAAAAAGACCGAAAGAAGAGGAGTTTGGCACTTCATTTTCGTGTGGTTACAAGTGAAGCGCATTCCCCTGACGAAGGTGCATACCGAAATGCATTGGGACATGGCTTCATGAGTTGTTTGAGGAATTTATATTTGTCTTTGATGGATAAAGAAGAATAAATCTACTTTGAAGAAAGAAAACAAAGCATTGTTTGAAGAATATATATTTTGGTGTTATTGATGTTATTTATGTTTTCAGCATAACGTGGATAAATGTTGATGCAATTTTTTGAACAAGGATATTTTCACCAATAGTTTTTTGTTGCAATATTGTTGAAAAATGAGTAGACAAAACAAAGGTTAAAACTCAACACGTAATTGTGTGTATGTGAACAGTGCACCCCATATCACAGGTTTCTGTGAATTCATTGTAATTTGTACCAACTTGACTAGGGGCTAGTCAAGATATGGGTTAGCACCATTCATAATAATTTTGTTTAAATTTTGATCAAGGAGTTAAAAGAGGAGTGCTTAGCACATAACATTACTGAACATTTTGCTAACAGAATTGTTGCAATGTCAGCAGAAATCGGAAGCTTGGATGCGCGCGCAGCTGCATGACGTGTGATTGACGGGGTGCAGGGGACTTGACATTTACACTGACGGCAAGAGACAGAAGTCTGGCATGTCAGATCAACTTGTACTTCTATCATATCTGATATCTGATGTTTAGGAACCACATTATCTGGACGGAAAGGTCTCTAGAGCAGAAGCTATTCTATGCTAACTGTGGATGCGTGTATAAGCGCCTGAGTGTCTACATGAGAAGCGTGGGGGCACGGGGCCTTCCATGGAAACATGGTAACAGAAGCTATGATTTACTTGCATTGAGACAGGTCGGCCCTTTGGCTCTGCAGCTGGGGAGGATGTTTACTGAAGCTAGTAGGCAGGAATGCATTTTCGAGGAGCGGAACAGATAACTCGAAGGTTATAGTCAGTCTTGGCAGAAAGCAGGCTGAGCTGAGCGCGAGGGGCCGCGCTGGAAGTAAGTCAGAGTTCACGGGTACAGAGGTAGCCTGGGCAGAGGCTGTCAGAGTCAGAAGCCAGAAAAGAGGCTCGATGGCAGAAATTCAGGGCCTACTCTGTCAGAGCAGGAAAAACATGTAAAGTACACTACAAAAAGACGTTGGCATAGCATACTTAGGAACGGACTATATAATCCATTCAGGGTGGATCTGAAAGAGGACAAGTTAACGTTGGACGCAAATGTATTTGCGTCTTCATAGCTGGTACAGGAGGGAAGTTACATGCACTTTAAGCTGGTACATGGAGTCGGTGGGGTACGCGCTAGGGAACATAACATGACCAAAAAATTTATATTTCCTCATTCCCTCCTTGTTCCCTATGGACCCTTCATGATATATCGATCCTCATAAATCGATCAGTTTGTTCTTGTAACATCATTTGTTCTTCTTTCTTTCGTTTACGTTTTGAGAGAAAACTGGAATGTTCAATACAAGAGGTGGCACATAGTCCACAAATCGCTGGCCCACACTGTAGGCACAGGCAGCAACTGAATACTAGGACTAGGCCAATGCCTAGGAAGGATAGGATCTTCCATCCCCAAGCTGTTAACGTTGTCCAGAACCAACCGGACCAAGTCCAGGTGCCTGGATTCTGATGTATCTGATTTGCAATTTTATGGAGACGGGTGATAGCTTGATATACAGATGGTGCGTTTTGTGGTATGAAAACACAACAACTTGACCCGATGACCTTACAGGCTCCACCTCTATCTGCCAAGATGACGTCAATAACAAGACTGTTCTGAAGGACAACAACCCGCATGGCGGACTGCTCTTCTGTTAGGTTACCTAAGGCGGAGGCAGTTTCATTTACTACTGCTTCAAGTGTTCTAGTTAATCTACGTATTAATTTACCATTCTGAACAGGTCCTAAAAAGAAAAAGAATCCTTTATTAAAATCGGTGTACTGTTCCCATGCCGTTTCTGTGTAGTCGACAAGTGGGATATCTCTTCTGGGTCTATTCTTCACTAGATTGGTATCACTGAATTAATTATTTTAAACCATGCTCCGCAAGAGCCATTGTGAGTGAATGGGTACGGAAAGAGGGGCAGAGCTCCCTTGTAGTTCTGGTAGGGAGGGAGTCGGCCACATATCCAGCAATTTGTAGCATTGTTAGTTTGATGAGAATGGTGTAACATACTGATGAATGTGTTGTTACGCAGCGCAAGTCTGTAGGAAAGCTCGTGTGGAGGTAACTCACTAAAGGTGTGTTCAGCAGATACATTATAGACAGATTGTTCATGCTTGAAAATAGGGTAGTAGATAGGTAAAAGGATGCTCGCAACAATAATTAAAATACTCAGAATAAACATGATTAATAGTGTCACTATACAGTGACTACGAAGTGATTTACAGTATGTACGTTTCTTGGCTTCTCTCTCTCTCTCTCTATCTCGATCTAGGGGATACATGTCAGAAACTATTTAACCGATTCACCTAGGGGAGGACTTAAACAATTAAACTGTCTGACTTGCTAGATCGGAGTTTCATGCGATAATCTTCTTGAGGAGTTTTTTCTCGTTCAGATTCTGTAAAGTCTTTTGGCTTGACACAGTCTTTGGTGGGGGTGGACGAGTCTCGATCAGGTTTCAGTCCAAAAAATTTCTTCACATGACTCGTGTGAACCCACCCCTTTCTTCCTTCGATTTTCACGGCCGTCCTTGTGGTGAGAAGAACGGTCTTCGGGGACTTCCAGCGGGGCTCCAACGGACTTTTCCTGTCGAAATTGCGCACCAGGACTAGGTCGCCAGGACGGACGTCGTGTGGCTTTACATCAGTGTTGTCAGGGAAGGCTGCGGCAACCTGTGAACGACATGATTGGAGTGCAGACATCAAGGAGGCAAGGTAATCTGTCAACATATTACAATCAACATCAGTAATCTTTTTCGGAATGGGCGTCCCCCACATGTTCGGTGGTCTGCCAAAGACCACCTCGTACGGGGATAGCCCTGATCTCGAATGGGCGACCATTCTCATGTAGAATAGTGCCACTGGCAGGGCGACTATCCAGTCAACCCCTTTCTCCTGACATATTTTGGCAAGGCGGATCTTTAGTGTCTGGTTATGTCTTTCTACAAGGCCTGCGGCTTCGGGATGTCGGACACAATGGAACTTCCACTGGTATCCCAATAATAAAGAAACTTCTTTCATTAATGCAGATGAGAATGGCTGACCGTTATCTGAGTACACGACACGAGGCAAGCCGTATCGTGGGAAGAATTCACGAACCAGCTGCTTGGCAGTGGTCGGAGCAGTGTAATCTGGGACTGGGTATGCTTCGGTCCAGCGGGACAGAGCACAGACAACTACGAGAACATATTTAAATCCTCGACAACGGTCCATCTGGATATAATCCATCTGGAGGACTTCAAAAGGGTGATCGGGAGGATGGAATCCACCTTGCTCTACAGGGACACTTTTACCTGGATTGAACTGACAACAGATCATGCAAGTACGCACTTTCTGTTTCGCTGCTGCTCGTAAGTGTTTATTGTTCCAGAGATTTTGTAAACTGTCTAACATCGCTTTCTCTCCTAGGTGTGCTGGGCTATGTGCTGTATTTATCATGACTTGGACCATTGAGTCAGGGAGAAACCATGTAGATTTTCCCTTCGTCACCCAACCTTGATCTGTTTGGATCCCTCCTTGTTCAATCCATTTCTTTATTTCTTCTGGAGTAGCATGTGTCTGAATGTCGATAACATCTAGTGTGGGATCCCTGACTGTCATACAGTTTGTCGGATCTGTTGTCTTTGTCGTATCAGTTGTCTGAGTGTGAGTCAATGCTGTATGTTTTGCTGTCTGATCTGCCAGGTCGTTACCCTGGGAAACAGAATCTGTGACTTTAGTATGTGCTTTACACTTCATGACGGATATGGCTGAAGGCAGATGTATTGCTTCTAACAGTGCTTGAATGAGGGGGCCATGTTGGATCTTGGCACCATGAGAGGTCAAGAAACCTCGTTCTTGCCATAGCATGCCGAAGTCGTGTACAACTCCGAACGCATAACGGGAATCAGTGTATATGTTAACATTTCTGTTCTTGGCTAGAATACAGGCTCGGGTCAGAGCGATGAGCTCTGCCGCTTGAGCAGACAGTGTATCAATACGATGTGTGTCTTTAACTTCAGTTTCAGTGGTCACGGCATATGCGGCCACTAACTCTCCTGTACTTGTTCTCATACATGAACCATCCACATAAAGTGTCAGGTCTGGATTTGTCAATGGAACATCTGTTAAGTCTCGTCTGGGCTTTGTTACTGCATTAATGATCTCTATGCAATCATGCGGAGCTGGATCTGTCATAACTGTAGGTAACAGTGTTGCTGGGTTCAAGATACTGCAGCGTCTGATTTCTATGTGTGGCTGGAATAGTGTCAATTCGTAACCTGTCAGTCGTGCTATAGTCAAGTGTTGAGTTTGGGTTCTGTTTAGCAGAACCTCTACAGAGTGTGGTACTTGTACTGTTAACTGATGGCCTAAAACAATTGAATCGCTCTGTCTTATTGCTAACGCTGTTGCTGCTACTGACTTTAAGCACGCAGGGAGTGCCTGGGCTACTGAATCCAATGTACTTGAAAAATAAGCACAAGGCTTATGTGAACCTGCCTGATCTTGAGTGAGGACAGACAATGCTGTGCCGTCACGTTCTGTAACAAAAAGTGTAAACGGTTTGCTGTAACATGGTGTCGCTAAAACTGGTGCTTGGCATAATGCTTTCTTTAATTCCTCAAAGGCTTGTGTGTGTTCCTGAGTCCAAGGGAGGGCAATCGAAGTTGCTGCCTCCTGCGTCGTTAACTGAATGAGTGGTTTAGCTAGAAATGCATATTGAGGAATCCATTGTCTGCAGTACGAGGTGAGGCCTATAAAGGCCCGCACTTCCTTTTGTGTCTGTGGTCGTGGCATATTTACAATTAACTGAATGCGATCGGGAGTGAGCTGTCTCCCCACTTTGGACAGCAAGTGACCCAAGTATACAACTTGCTGAACACAGAATTGTAGCTTCGAAGGAGACACCTTGTGTCCCTTGTCGGCCAGGAAATGTAAAACTGTCAATGATGCTTGTTCACATTCGGGCTCACTTCGTGCGGTGATCAGTAGATCATCGACGTATTGCAGTAAAGCGGTGTTAACTGGCATTTGAATACAATCTAGTTGTCTTTTCAGTGCTTGACTATAGATGCTGGGGCTTTCTGTGAATCCTTGAGGTGCGCGGGAAAATTTGAAACTTCGTCCATTTAAACTGAATCCGAAGAGATATTGGCTCTCCGGATCAATAGGTACACTGAAGAAAGCGTTCTTGAGATCAATTACAGTAAAGAACGTTGCTTCTGAATCAATAGCAGTCAATAGGGAAGAGATATCGGGGACCACAGGGTACTGTGGTACAATACATTTATTCAGTTCTCGAAAATCAATCACCAGCGGATATACTGGCGGTGCATTGGGGTCTGTACGTTTAAGAATTGGAATGATGGGTAAATTACAGATATTGGAGTTGGTCTCTACGACCACTCCCTGGGCAATGAGCTCTTCAATGATTTTCAGTAAAGCCACTACAGCATCGGGTGGTAACTTGTATTGTCTGATTCTGGGTAGAACAACTCCTGTCTTGAGTGTAACACGGTATGGAGTGATATGCATACAACCTACGTCAGCTGGGCCTTTTGCCCATAGGTGATCTGGTACATTTTTCAATCTGACATCAAAATCTCGAAAAACATAATGACCCTTGAAGTCCCGTAGAAAGAGTCTAACTCCCTCCGGGGAACAGCATATTATAGCTCCTAGAGCCTTCAGAGTTTTAATTCCTAACAAGTTTTCTGGGCATGAGTTCGTAAGTAACAAATCTGTAACTCGTGATAATGGGCCCACAGCCAAGGGTACTGGTTCCGATACTTCATTTACAATAGGCTGTCCTGAAAAACCAAGGGAAACATTCTGTGAGCCTGAGAGGGGTGCCCCTGGGACTTCATTATGACTGATTGTGGTGCGGCTTGCCCCTGTGTCAATTAAAAACTTTCTGTCTTTTCCCAATACGTGACTGTGTACATAAGGACCTTCTTGATCTACAGGAATTTCAATAAGAGGCAAACCACCTTCCCTCTCTAGGCTGTTTCATGTATATCGGGGGTAATCTGGATATGCAGATTGGGCATACTGGTACATCTGTTGTGAAACTTGTTGAGTCGCGGCAATGGGCTGTGGCTGTGGTACTGCTACTGTCTGCGCTGTATGGGATGGAGCATGCATAGGCTGTGTATTCTGCATTGGCTGTACATTTTGTGAGGTCTGTTGCTGGACCTGATCTTGTCTAGGCGGATGCGGTCTTTCTTTAGTTTTACCTGTTGATATGTTATGTTTCAGGACTGGGCATTCATGTACGTAATGACCTGGCTGTTTACAGTAATTACATGTCCCCTTAACGGGAGCTGTAGTATGACTTGTCTGGGTCCCACCTTTTCTCTGACCGTCGGCTGGGACCGTCTGAGCTACTAACATTTTCATCTTTGTGTCTTTCATACGTTTCTGTTCCTGATCTTGTTCTTCTCTAATTCTGTTCTGATGATATTGTAACATTTGTAACATCTGGGATGGCGTATTTGCCTGCCAAGTACTTTCAACTTTGTACACTCTATTTTTAACTAATGGTAGGGAATTCTCGACTAGTTTTGATACAAAAAGGTGTGGATATGACTCGCTGCTTGGTTGTAGGCCACTATTTATAATGAAACATTTCTCGAATCTTGAATAGAAGTCACTAGTATCTTCATCATGTTTCTGTTTACAGGACGAGATGGCGTCCCAATCTTCCTTTCTAGTTGTCAATAATCTTGGCAAAACCTGTACTATTAATCCGGGTAATGCTTTAGTCTTGTCCCCAAGGCCTAACCCTGGGACCCGTTTGCTTTCTTCGTCTTCTATTTCTGCCCATGCAATCTTTGTGTCCCCCACCTCCCATTCTTTTTCCTTTAATTTCTCGTAAATGCCCGTGGGCAACAGTACCTTCAACATTTTCATGATATCATCATACGTGTAATCCCCCATTAACAACATGTCTTTAAGCTCTCTGTGAAAACCTGCAGGGTCTTTATCGTGACACGGAACTAATTTCTTCATTTCTAACAGTTCTAACTTAGTCAGTGGCGTGTGCACATATACACGTTTCAAGGTATGATCCTCACCCATAACTGGGTGCACTTCTCGTAAGGGATTCTGACTTTCAATGCTACTCAGGCATTGCATGTGATACGTTTTCCTTTCTGGGGGCGGAGCGGGAACATATTCGGAACTTATGAAGGTGTTATATTTATGTCGTTGTTCTAGAATTATTTGTATCAACTTGGTACTGAAACCTCTCCATCTATCCATGAGTAGTGCTTCTAATGTTTCATGTAAGGGACCTGGATCGGAATGATGGTTCCTGTACTTGATGAGGAGGTGCTGAATCATGTATACACCTGCTAATTTCTGCTCGTCTGGGGAGAGGTTCAAGAATGTCTGCGCTAACGTATCATCATTATATATGTCTGGATTCTCGGCCCATAACACGGCTGACCGAGCTAGTTCCTGTTCATCCATAGAATTTAGTACATGGTACCCCATTCGGTCTCGAAGCCTTTTATCAGTTTCCTGGAACTGATGTTCAGAAGAATTCGGGTTTGTTAAAGCAGAGAGAAAAACTCTCTTGTTTTCCGGACGGATGCCTTTCCTAAGGTAGTTTCCCTTACCTACATACGCTATAGTATCTGTAGTCCTTCCTGGTTCTTCAGGCTCTTCTTCCTCCTCGGAGGAAGCTTTGTCATTCCCTTTCTGGTGTGCCATTATCACTGCTTTTCTAATTTTCTTGTACATACTGGCTATGCAAGCCCCCCTGTCATGTTTTCCATCGGCTATATTTTGACCCCATTTGTTCAGTGCATCTAATTCACTCTGATCTGTTTCAGGCCTGTCTCGTTCTCTTATTAGACAATTTATGAAAAATCGTAGTATTTGTGCTTGAATGTCAACTTTCTGTTTCTCCATGGCATCCTTGATACTGTCAGGGTCTTTCCCTGTCTGAACAAACTCATATATCCTATCTAGACGGTCCTTCATTCCTACATAGCATAGCAAGATATCAGTAGCAGATCTTAACCGTAGTGATGCCAATATCATTAGATCGTTTTTTCCGGGCACTGGATCATATCTGCAAACTGACATGTTTTCCTTTAATGCGTCAAGGCGGGGAGACTGGAACGTGAGAGGACTCTGCATATCCCTGAGATTGAATCTGCGTGTTAATGGCGGGGTCCGAAGACCCGCAGTCGCACCTCCTGAAGCGGATGCTTGGGCATTATCTCCCTGCGGAGTCTGGATCTGAACTTGAATTTGTCGTTTAGTAAGATCAGGTCGGAGATGTTTCGGCAAGTCAGTTTTTAGTGCGGGAAGTGGTGGAGCTGGCGGAACGGGGGAGGTTTGTCGCGGTACTGGCGGAACATGATCTGGGGGCGTAGTGCCACCCCCGTCCCTGTCAGTAGGCAGGGCACGAACAGGCAAATTGGTGTAAGCTGGTGCTACATCCTCTAGATAAGAATTTAGGAATATGTCTTTAGTAGTCTTATGCATTACTTTAGTTGGAACTAATGGTGGCGGTAAGTTTTTCGGTATTTCTGATAGGGCCTCAGATGTGCCCTCGGCTGCAAGATACATACCGTTTACAAGATTGTTTCGGGCTCGGTCTATTTGTTCTGTTTTTACTCGGATCCCTTCAATAACTAATTCGTTTTCTTGGGCCTTTTCTGATTCTTTAAGTCTGTCTTCTCTACGGAGTGCTTTCTCAGCACGCTTATGTGATTCCTTACGCCAAAATTCTATGGCGTCTTTCTGAGATTGTCTAGCTTTCTTTTTCCATAATACTTCTTCTACCTTCATGATGCACTCGGCATCCCATGTTCCGGTAACAGGCCACCTGTGTCTTTCGTCTAGGTGCTTGGTGTAATCGGCCCATAAGTCCAGATACAATATGGCATCTATGCCATGTTTATGATACATAAAGTTACCTGGAGTGTCCCTAGGGGGAATAGGAATTTCTTCCTCCAGTATCCCTTTCCTAGTTCCTATCTGCTTTAACTTGTTGAAAAACGGCATTTTGCTTACTTATTACTGAATACTCAATCCTTACTACTTAATACTGGTTACAGCTACCTTATACAAGAAACACAAAAATGCACATTAAACGGTCACATTCATACCACGACATTAATCACATAAGAAGACATTTAGAGACATAGATGACTACCCCCTATACTGGATGTACTGCTCAACAGTACAGATACACTGGTGTAGCAGTGCAGAAATTCGGAATACTAGATATACTGCTAAACAGTACAGATACACTGCCTAAAAACAGTGCAGACCGGACTTGTGTACCCAAACCCGTCTAGATACGTCCCAGCAATGGTACTCACCGGGAAGCACGGAAACAGAAGGCCTCGGAAAACTTGACTGGACTCGACTCGGTACTTCGGAAAACTTCGGAAAAACTTCGGAAAACTTCGGAAACCTGGTGGGCCTCTTGACACCTCGGACCTTGCTTCTTTCGGCTAGGCTCTGGTCGGGATCCTCCGCACTCCTCACCGCCTCGTCTGGGCACTGATCGCAGTCTTCGTCACCTCCGTGGGCCAGAGGGAGATGCAGGAAATCCTGCCAGTACGCGTAGGTTCCGTCTAACTGATGGCAGGGGACAGAGCTTGCAACGCACCAACCGGCGCGTGAGGTGGGGGAGGGGTCCCTGTTCGGGCGCCAAAATGACGTAAATAATTAATTTACTCTCTTAATTTCTATGCAGGTAAGTACTTAATCAATAATAACTCAGATCGGATGAAAAAAGACAGAGTCCGTGGTGTTAGAGTTTCTAAGGGTTTTATTCCTCATAAAGGAATGGTCGTGACCAAGATATCGGATTCTGAACACCACAGGGGTGTCAGAAGGGATAGATGAGCGCGCTACAGTTTATTAACAATACATAGCTTATATACTTAATTCACATCATAAGTAATAGTGCAAGAGGCGTAACAGCTGAGAGAAGACAAGATAACAGTATACACGTGGTACTAGTACGTAATCAAGAGGCGTGAACTAGGCGTGAACTGGAGGTGTGTACTAGAAACGTCACTGATAGGTGACGCAAGTGGGTGGCACCAAGGGGTGGTGCTAACAGAATTGTTGCAATGTCAGCAGAAATCGGAAGCTTGGATGCGTGCGCAGCTGCATGACGTGTGATTGACGGGGTGCAGGGGACTTGACATTTACACTGACGGCAAGAGACAGAAGTCTGGCATGTCAGATCAACTTGTACTTCTATCATATCTGATATCTGATGTTTAGGAACCACATTATCTGGACGGAAAGGTCTCTAGAGCAGAAGCTATTCTATGCTAACTGTGGATGCGTGTATAAGCGCCTGAGTGTCTACATGAGAAGCGTGGGGGCACGGGGCCTTCCATGGAAACATGGTAACAGAAGCTATGATTTACTTGCATTGAGACAGGTCGGCCCTTTGGCTCTGCAGCTGGGGAGGATGTTTACTGAAGCTAGTAGGCAGGAATGCATTTTCGAGGAGCGGAACAGATAACTCGAAGGTTATAGTCAGTCTTGGCAGAAAGCAGGCTGAGCTGAGCGCGAGGGGCCGCGCTGGAAGTAAGTCAGAGTTCACGGGTACAGAGGTAGCCTGGGCAGAGGCTGTCAGAGTCAGAAGCCAGAAAAGAGGCTCGATGGCAGAAATTCAGGGCCTACTCTGTCAGAGCAGGAAAAACATGTAAAGTACACTACAAAAAGACGTTGGCATAGCATACTTAGGAACGGACTATATAATCCATTCAGGGTGGATCTGAAAGAGGACAAGTTAACGTTGGACGCAAATGTATTTGCGTCTTCATAGCTGGTACAGGAGGGAAGTTACATGCACTTTAAGCTGGTACATGGAGTCGGTGGGGTACGCGCTAGGGAACATAACATGACCAAAAAATTTATATTTCCTCACATGCATGTTTAATGAAAGATGCATACATGTCATCATGCATAGTCACGCCTACAAAATAACGCAGCAGCTGGGTCAGCACACTTTTTCTTTCTTTTAGTCATGCTGCTGAGTATATTGATGATGCTGTACAACATCTCCAGAAGGCACTGGCAAAGACAAAAAGTGATTACCTGGATTACATGGAATTTAGTAACCACTTGCCACTACGGTTCCGGAGTTCTCAAAGTCATGAACACGGTTTATGTGCCAGGTCGGTCTGGCAAACCACGGTAAACTTTATTAACTGGGTTGCGTCCATTGGCTGCATGTGGTGTTGCCATACTGAATTTCTGGACCTACTGGACAGATCGACCTACTTTTTGACTGAGGTGCATCATTACCTTCATCGAGAGGAAGACCCAACAAACTCATTTCGTAATTACGGGTTGAAACATTGTCTAGGATTTAGGAGTGGACTGCTTTTTAATTTATTTTCACCAAAGGTGGAAGAATATATCACCTGAAAGAAGCAGTAACAGCCATCGCAGTGCTTTTTAGTGGGGCTGAAAACCTTTCTGCTATTCTTTGTTTCACTCACCATAAGCACCGCACTCATATCACACCTCGTCATCTGATGTTATTTACTATGTACATGCGATGTCAATACCAATCTGATTATATGCATGTATTACACAGGTATATTCATCTACAAACATTGGTCTTGCTTATTTGTTAACAGATAAAACCATTATTAGAGGGAGGAGGTTCCTTCCACTCCCTTGTTTTTTTAGGAATTAAAAGTTTTGATGAAATGTTTGCATAGGAACCATTGTCTTTCATAAGTGACATTAGTTTCGATTGCCAGTTAGATGTGGACATTCGTGTTGATGCATGCCGTTGCAAAACAAGCATTGGGGAAGTCAACAGCGTGGCATTTTAGAGCAGAAACATATTGGCGTTGCCAATGCTTGTTTTTAAATTTTCCCTTTCAACGGCCCTTCCTAATCTGCTGCTTTATTATTACCAACAAAATCTGTATACAAGGAGATTATCGATTTGAGCAATTCTTCATTGTTGGCTTTGTTACTTTGCTTCTTCCAAAGCGTTCCCATATCCACAGATTCAAGTGTCTCAGAATCCATAAAGCATGCAGACATTACCACTAAAGGGCCATACCCGGCAGCACAGACTCCTGGTCTGTGCTCTTTATGAAACATAAGTCAATGAATAATTCTTGCCCCAGGGTCCAAGAATCAAATCAAAAGAAACATAATCCTACGTTGGCACACATTTAAAAATTGGTACTTACATTTTTCCCCTACAAGTAGGATGAATTTGGGCAATCACACAATGCAATTTATTAAAGTCCTCAATTGATAAGCCCACCACTTTAACCATCTTCAAAGGCACATGCCCAAAGATTTTTGGAATTTGGATCCTGTTGCTCTTTGAAAACTCTCTGTACTTCAATGAACGTTTACAAAAAATCTTTTTGTTGTCTAGTTATTCATTTTAAGATAGCACATAGACACAAAGGTGTTAGAATGTTTGCAGTCAACAGGGTGATAAGGCACAGGGTCAGGGAAGTTATTTTAGTAACAGTATATAGGGGCGCTGGTTGTACTGTTGAGGGCAAGAAAGATCCTACATGGAAGAAAGGCGAAGCTCAGCAGGCAAAGGTAAGGCAAGTGATAGAGTGGGAAAGTGAACGGATAGGTACAGGGAGGTTGAGAGTGGGAGTCAAGAGGATAAAGGATAAGCGGGCAGCAGAAACTTAATATAGCAAGGTAAATATTGTCAAGGCTTCTTAGATTTATATCAGCACATGAGATCTTGAGGGAGACTTGGAGATAGAAGAATGACTTTCAAATGTGCTAGACTGGTTAGTGATGCGCCAGCCAGAAGTTAGTTCCCGTGATCAAGTGTCATCAGTACAAGACACCGGACCTCATGCCAAAAGTCTTCTGGTTCCAGAAATAGGTTGAGTTTCTTTAAAGGTAGCCCTAGCTATCATGGCAAAGCCTTCAATATATGGAACCATGGACATTTGCAGATTCACCCATATGTCTAGTAACGTTACTTTCTTGACCATGGAGGAAAGTGAAGCCATCGTTGAGTGGAACTCTCAGCCAATAATTTTCAGAGTTTTTAGTCTTATGGTCAATGAATCAAAATAAGTTTGGTCTTTACTCTGTTCAACTACCGAAGGTTAGATGACATTTCTTCTAGTACTTTTGAAAAACAGTTGTTCAGAGTACTTCAATCCTGGAAAGAAGAAATCTTTAGGTATATCACAGTGGCATCTGGATATTGATGAACAGCCATGCTTGCCACCTATATCAAGATTCTCAGCAGTTCCACATATGTAGTTAACAATGTATGTGCCAGAATTGATCCCAGATGAACGCCCATGAAACAGTACAAAGTTCTTAAATGAAACTCTCTAAAAAGACAATTTGCTTGACATTGTGCTGAATGAGGTGAATACTGGAGGCTTTATATGGTAATTGTTTTAATTCAATTTAAAATTAAATATACCTGTTTCTTATGGTAGCTTTCTGAAAGGTAATTGTTTGACTGCCTTCTTTGATGGGTTTTGCAATAGAATGATTTGGGGAACACGTATGAAGAGCTAAAGGTCATCATCAGATAGTTGGTGTAGTAGTGTTTACAATGGCTATTGGTTTATTTAGCAGTTTTCCTAATTATCTGAATGATCATGACTTAGTGATGGGGTGCTCTTCTTTGGAGCCCTTTAGAAAGGACGAGTTAGTTCAGGGTGCTTCAAAAAGGATGGAAATACCTTCTAAGCAGGCATGCTTTTCTAAAAAAAAAAAAAAAAGTAACACCACCAAGTTAGGCAGGATCCTGAGGTTTGGGCATGGTCTGTTTCAAAACCTGAAATTCCAACACATGAATCAATAGCGCAACGTTGTTTTGCAGGTATATTTGGTTTGGGCACCCAGGTTTGCTCTTCTTTTCTCAAATTGGGTATACGGAGAGAATAGCACCTAAGTATTTGAGACCAAGGCAGAGATTGACTGGTTGTTTTTGTAGGCTTTGTATTTTTGCAGTCTGTTTCTTTGGGGCTCAGGGCTAGGTAATATTACAGTTGTGGAGTCTCGATTGAAGCTCTCATCTGTTCAATTTGGTGAGCCACATGGAGCAGCAAAAGGATTGTCCCAGAGAACAATATAGACCTTAGTGATTTTAACCATTGTGGAGATTTGGTGTTCAAATGAGAGTTTCTCATCAAACCATACTCCTAGGGCTATTGTACCAGAATATCAATGTTGGTATTGTCTGACAAACATCTTGTCCTGAAGAAAAAGTTACTTACCTTCAGTAATGATCTTACTAGTGAATACTCTTTCTATCTGAAGACTTCTATCCTGTTCAATCATATACCCAGGCATTAGATTAGATCTTTCCTGGTAGGGGGAGCTAGCTCCATGCTTGCATCGAAAGAGAAATGCATGGTGATGTCACAGAAGTCATATAGAGACCACACGGGCAAAGCAATATCAGTTTCCATCAATTGTGTTTGTGCAGTTGAAGGCGAACTAGTGAGCAACATCATTTATAGACACAGTGCTGCACAAACAAAATGTACATTTATTAGTACTTTCCCTGTATACACATACATCATATGGGGAGGAGTGTGGGATGGGTTAGGCATCTGCAGGTAGCCAGTAGCCACCAGAAAGATAGTTACTGAATGTAACTTTTTCTTCTGATGGATACTTCTAACTGCAGATTCATCACCTGTTGAATATATCTCAAGCAAAAACTCTCCAGCAGGTGGGCTGATAGATGGTCAGATGAGGAAATTTTGCAGCACAGATCTGGCAAAGTGCCTGTCCCAGCGCACCTCCAAATTCAAACAGTTGTGTTAGGAGAATATGTGTAGGGTTATCCATGTTGCTGCCTTACGGGTCTTTACAATTAGAACACCTGTTGCAGAAGCAGAGGACGATGACTTCATGGCGTAACCTCAGATTTCCTTATGCGGTTCCTTGTTGGCAAAGGCATAGAAGTCCTTGGTCCAATCAATATAAAAACTAACCGCAATCCTAGGTTCCAAGGAGATGTAGCCTCTCCTCCTCATCCGTGGGATAGGGTGGTGAATAGAAAGAAGGAATGGTGATGGACGGACACAGGTGTAAAGAAATCACCTTGGGAAGAAAAGCAACTTTGGCTCGCAACACCAGATTGTCCGGGAAGATTGCAGGGTGCAGAATGTCAGGGTGAATGCAGGCAGAAGCGCAGGGCATGCAACTCACTGACCCAATTCACTTAAGCAATAGTAAACAAAAAGACAGTCTTCATGGTCCCCAACCAAAACTGACAACTATGAAGAGGGTCTAACAGATCAATCAATCAATCAATCAATCAATCAGGGGGTTGCAAAGCACAGCTACTCAGCTGTGAGGGTCTCAAGGCGGGGGGGGGGGCTGCTGAGCGATCTGGGTGTGGAGGTTCAGTAGAAGAGCCAGGTCTTGAGATCCTTCCTGAATTGGGTCAGCGATGGAGAATTCCGAAGGTGGAGGGGCAGCGTGTTCCAGGTCTTCACCGTGAGGTAGGAGAAGGACCTTCCTCCGGTTCTGGTATTGTGAATCTGTGGGATGTTGGTCAGGGAAAGTTGGGTGGAGCGACGTGGTCAGGCTGGCACGTGGAACGAGAGGCAGTGATTCAGATATGCTGGTCCTGCGTCGCAGAGAGCTTTGTAGGCATGTGTGAGGAGGTTGAAGGTGATTCTCTTGTTGACTGGGAGCTAGTGGAGTTGTTGGAGGTGTTGAGTGATGTGGCTGAGGCGGAGGATGTCGGGAACCAGTCTGGCTACGTTGTTTTGGATGTTTAGTAGTTTTCTGAACTGTTTCTGGGTGATTCCGGCATAGAGTGCGTTGCCGTAGTCAAGTCTGCTGGTGATGAGTGAATTGGTGACCATCTTTCAGAATTCTGTTGGGATCCATCTGAATGTCTTTCGAAGCAGGTGGACAGTGTGGAAACAGAATGAGGATACAGCGTTGATCTGGCAGGTCATTGTGAGTGAGGAGTCCAGTTTGATACTCCGGTTGCATGTGTGGTCCGTAGGGGTGGGAGGGTTTACCAGTGTTGCAGGCCACCACAAGTCCTCCCAGGCTGAGGTTGCGGGATCCAGGATAAGTACTTCGGTCTTATCCAAGTTGAGCTTGAGGCAGCTATCTTTCATTCAGGTAGCCACAGCCTTTATCTCGTTTTTATCATGCATTTTATATTCATGTATGTATTCATGATTATTGCAAGATGGTAGAGCTGTACTATCTTTTATTTTAACTGTACTGCTAATCATATACACCTGCTACTGTCTAATGCATGGGTACTCACAAACTTTCTCTCGGGGGCCAAATTTAAAGTGTGGTTTGTGTCCGAGGGCCGCACCGGTGGGGGCGGGGTCAGTGGGAAGGGGCGGTGCTAGAGCAAAAAAAAATCTGTGACCATGAGGTTGATCACAGGTCCCTGCAGCGGACGCCTTCGTCCACTGAGCCACTAGACCCGGCATACACATATCTCTCTCTCTCTCTCTCTCCCCCCTCCCTCTCTTTCTCCCTCTCCTTCCCTCCCTCTGTCTCTCTGTCTACCTCTGTCTCACTCACTCTGACTATCTCACTCCCTCTCTTCCTCTGTCTCACTCACCCTGACTGTCCCACTCTCTCTCTCTCGGTCTCCCTTTCTCTCTGTTTCCTTCTCCCTCTCTCTGTTTCCTTCTCCCTCACTCTATTTCCCTCTCCCTCACTCTATTTCCCTCTCCCTCCTTCCCTCTGCCTCCCTTTCTCTCCTTCCCTCTCCCTCCTTCCCACTGCATCCCTCTCTCTCTTTCCCTCTCCCTCACTCTGAGGTCTCCCTCGCTCTCCTTCCCTCTCCCTCACTCTGAGCTCTCCCCCTCTCTGAGGTCTCACTCTCTCTCCTTTCCTCTCCCTCACTCTGAGGTCTCCCTCCCTCTGTCTCCCTCCCTCCCTCTGTGGTCTCCCTCTCTCTCCTTCCCTCTGTCTCCCTCACTCTGAGGTCTCCCTCTCTCTCATTCCCTCCCCCTCACTCGGAGGTCTCCCTCTCTCTCCTTCTGTCTCACTCTCTATCTGTCACCCTCTCTCTCTGTTTCCTTCTCCTTCACTCTATTTCCCTCTCCCTCACTCTATTTCCCTCTCCCTCACTCTATTTTCCTCTCCTGCTCGCTCCTTCCCTCTCCCTCATTCCCTCTGCATTCCTCTCTCTCCATCCCTCTCCCTCACTCTGAGGTCTCCCTAGATGAGGTCTCCCTCTCGCTCCTTCCCTCTCCCTCTCTCTGAGGTCTCCATCTCTCTCCTTCCCTCTGTCTCCCTCACTCTGAGGTATCCCTCTCTCTCGTTCCCTCCCCCTCACTCTGAGGTCTCCCTCTCTCTGAGGTCTCCCTCTCTCTCCTTCTGTCTCCCTCGCTCTCCCTCACTCTCCCTCCCTCCCTCCCTTGCTCTCCCTCGCTCCCCCTCGCCCTCTCTCCCTCCCTCACTCTCCCTCCCTCACTCTCCCTCCCTCCCTCTCCCTCGCTTGCTCTCCCTCCCTCGCTCTTCCTCCCTCCATCGCTTTACCTCCCTTGCTCTCCCTCGCTTCCTCGCTCTCCCTCCCTCGCTCTCCCTCCCTCCCTCTCTTGCTCTCCTGCGCTCCCTCGCTCTCCCTCCCTCCCTCGCGCTTCCTCCCTCACGCTCCCTCTCCCTCCCTCACTCTCCCTTGCTTGCTCTCCCTCCCTCCCTCTTCCTCCCTCGCTCTCGCTCTCCCTCCCTCGCTCTCCCTCTCCCTCCCTCTTCCTCCCTGGCTCTCCCTCGCTCTCCCTCCCTCCCTCGCGCTTCCTCCCTCGCGCTCCCTCTCCCTCCCTCACTCTCCCTTGCTTGCTCTCCCTCCCTCACTCTTCCTCCCTCGCTCTCCCTCTCCCTCGCTCGCTCTCCCTCTCCCTCCCTCGCTCTCCCTCCCTCCCTCCCTCGCTCTCCCTCCCTCCCTCTCCCTCCCTTGCGCTCCCTCACCCTCCCTTTCCATCCCTCCCTCCCTCGCGCTCCCTCTCCCTCTGTCTCCCTCCCTCTCCCTCCCTCGCTTGCTCTAATCCCTCGCTTGCTCTCCCTCCCTCCCTCTCCCTTCCTCACGCTCCCTCGCTCTCTCCCGCCCTCCCTCACTTGCTCACCCTTGCTTGCTCTCCCTCCCTCCCTCACTTGCTCTCCCTCGCTTGCTCTCCCTCCCTCCCTCATTTGCTCTCCCTCACTCTCCCTCCCTTGTTCCCCCGCTTGCTCTCCCTCCCTCCCTCACTTGCTCTCCCTCCCTAGCTTGCTCCCTCGCTCTCCCTCCCTCGCTTGCTCTCCCTCCCTCTCCCACCCTTCCTCACTCTCCCTCCCTCACTCTCCACCCTCGCTCTACCCCCCTCGCCCCCCCTCGCTTGCTCTCCCTCCCTCGCTCTCCCTCGCTTGCTCTCCCTCGCTTGCTCTCCCTCCCTCCCTCACTCTCCCTCGCTTGCTCTACCTCCCTCCCTCCCTCGCTTGCTCTCCCTCCCTCCCTCCTCACCCTGCCTGTGTGTCCCCGGGCTGTGAAAGCTTCCAGGCGCACACACACAGCCGCACCCAAGCACTTCACAGGTCTTTAAAAGACCATTGGAATGTTAATGAGGCTTTGTTCACCTCACAGTGACCCTACAGCCCCACTCCTCTGACTATGGCGAATCGCCTGGCCCCCACAGAGCAGCAGAGTCTGAGTTGCGCTCTGATTGCAAACACTATTTAAAAAAAAAACAACAAAAAAAACCTCTGCTACGATGTCTGCAAGGTCCGCGGGCCGCCAGGGAAGGCTTTCCGGGCCGCCACCGGCCCGCGGGCCGTACTATGAGTACCCCTGGTCTAATGGTTGTTTCAGCACATCTATTTTACACTAGAAGAACGACTGCGCAATAAATTCTTATTGTAACACGCCCAACTGTTTCTTCTGTGTAACTCTCTGAAACCGAATAAGTGAGCATGAGAGACTGAGTGAACAGTAGTACATTCTTTCCATGATCCTGGGGGATCAGGGTTGTCATGTTCTGAGGTTGCCAGAAACTATTCTCTTCCCGATAAGAGGAGATTCCAGTGGCACTGTGAGCTAGCTAAAACAGTAAGGCTAACATTCCCGGTGGAGGTGCTCAGAGCCAGTCTGCCACCAAACCCACAGTTTATGGTATCCGGAATGCGCTGATCCTGTATAGGTAATATAGGAACTACACGAAAGTCAAACAAGTTTTTACTATTGCATTGCAAGTGTGCATTTGATTTTTTTTTTTTTAAAAGAACGTTTGACTTTTCATTAATATCATAACTTTCAAAGAATAATAAACACACATTCTCCTCCTCTTTTACTATGTTTTACATACACAATCCCAGCATCTTTATACATCTCCCCCTTCTTTCTTTCTTTCACTATTTAAACGACTTTGTCTACAGTTCGTTCACCACTTCATACATACACAAACTACCCGACTCTCTCATTCTTACTTTCTATTTTATAGATCTCTCACCCCTATTTATTCACCATACCAAAAATTACAGAAATAAACTACACACCACAGTTTCAACCCTCACATTTCCGCAACTAAAAGTTCCAATTCAAACCACATAATTCCACTACAAACATATATCCACTCCACTACAAACAAAACATAAATATAAACAAAATCATTTACAAAGCCAAAAACACAAACTTTCACAAATGCGAGACCGAATGCATTGGAAATGTTTATTTGATTTTAGGTAACAGGCAAGAATGTGAGAAGCTGTGAGAGAGAATGAGCTCTGGATCTGCATTGAAAGGGCCAAAAAAGGGAACAGACTTTGCTGGGCCAGCGTTAGAGATTTGAAGTTTTCCAGATCTAGTCTGAGACATGAGTTTATTCAGTAGTCGAGGCATCTGCTGGTACAAATATCCATCAGAATATCGTTTACAAAAATATCATCCTTTAGAGTTCTTAGAAGACCTACACCCAATGGGATGATATTTTTGTAAACAATATTTAGAACACCATATTTATGTCAGATGCTATTCTTACTTACAAACCTCCGAGGTCTTTTACTGTATGTGCAAGGGGAGGGTGAAGTGGCTCCTAGCCGAATCTGTGAACACAGTTAAATGGCACATTCCACGCCACTGTTCACCCAATTTCCCACTCTGGTATCATAGGACACTGCCTCTTTACAGCAAGCGCCAAGGTTAGATCTACAACCAGACCAAACATTAAAGTTTGTTTTGTGCAAGTTGGATCAGTCAGGAAACCCGTTGACTGTGTCCTTACTCCGTTTCCCACACTTTAGCAGTGTCTAATTTGTAAAAAAAAAACATAAGTGCCAGGGCTCACACCAGGATTCACCTGCAGCTTTCGCCACACGTTGCCACGCCACTCTGCCAATACAGTAACACCACAACTACTAACCATCACACTTATACAAGTGTGACAATTCGGACTACCTCAGGGCTCAAGGCCGAAGAATGGCTTGGGTAATAGTCATTATTAATGTATATTGAATTAATAATTAACTGTTGTTGTGGTCATTTCTAAATTAGCCAGACAGCACCACCTTCTGGCAGAATGTCACAAGCGCCGGTGTTGCCCATTAAGTGCTGGTGCCGAGCAACGGAAACCACCGGCTCAAATTAAGCACGGTCCTCAAGTCGGTTTGTCACTCTTCTCCTGATGTATTCAGTCAGTTGAGGCTTGTGCTCTTGCTTTACTGAAGAATGCCCTGGTCGGCGGTTTAAGCCTCTCCTGAAGTTCCATTATTGCAATTAGCTCATAACGTCTGCATTATGGGGCATAGTGGGATTAGTCAGGCTGATTTTCTTGAGCTCGTCGCAAATGCAACAGCCCCATAGGAAAAGGTGGTGGGCGGAACGCTTGCAAAGACTCTCAAACACTGGCAGTCGTGCAGCTGTCTCCAGTCCACCTTTGCCAGCCACTCTGCAGTTCCAAACAATGACCAGTTAAAAGCAAAGCAGCCTGGTCCTGCTTTGAAAATAACTATTTGGATGAGACTACTTGGAGGCATTTCAGTCACCACCTTTGTGTTTTTTGCAAAATACCTACAGTCAAGGGAGAGAAAAAGTTGGTTTAAAACAATTCCATCATTTACCCTCCTCTCCGTAATAAATGTTTTTCTTGAGAAGTGAATAACTTTACCACTCCTGAGTTTGCCATTAGAAACCAGGCAGAGATTTATTCTGGTCATAATTTTTCATACCACAGTACACCAATGCATGGTGGAGATGGCCTTTCAAGTTGGAAATGAGCGTAGTCTATTTACAGAACATTTTACAATTTCAATTTTTGCATTTTGCCTTTTTATTTATCTATACTTTATTAATCTGCTAATATTAATTCATTTTCTATTCAGTTGCAAACTCCATGGGTAGGAGTAGTGGACACCCATGGGAACCCAGACCTCAGGCTAAGAGCCACTTCTGTACAACATTGGCAAACCCAAAACAAAGAGCGCATTAATGCAACGTGCACCCGAATCATCACAAATGCAAGTGTATGTGTATTTCACCCTCAATGCAATCTTTTAGAAAAGCTTTGAAAACATGGCTCTTTGGTAAAGCATACCCTTAGCTTTTGGTTCTGCCTTCTTTTTCCTTTTCTGATTTCCTTTGGTAGGCGCCTTGATGCCTCTGGGCAAAGTTGCGCGTTTATAAGTTTAATTTCATTAATTTCATTATGTGTCACAAAGCTATGGGGGCCCCAGCATCACAAAGCATACATTTACGACACAAAGGCCACTTTCTTTAATGTATTATTCCATGTCAGAGGCCCATCTTGGAGTGGTAAATGAAAAAACAAAAAGTGCAACAAAGAAAGCAGCTGCCCGGGACGAGTCTGCAGCCGGACCATACAAAAGAGAAAATATACAACAAAAAACAAGCATTGGCAAAATCAGTCGGTCTCGGAAATGCGAGTGCTATTGACTTTGTCAATGTGTTTCATCAATGCACGGCCAGATAGTAAGAGTTTCCCAGGCAGATGCAGCACCGAAGTGCCCGCAGCTGATGCGCCGTTACTCCTTTGAGTAACAACGGGCATACATGAACAAGGCTTCCTAAATTAAATTTACCAGTTGATGGAGAGCAAAACACAATATGTAATGAGTCAATTCCCTTTAATGAGTGCTACCAAAATTACCTAGTAAAATCAGGATACCTAATTTGTTCACCTCTCAAGAACAGAAGGTACAGTCTGCTTTAGTGCCATTCATACTTGTGACTTGCATGTTACACACACATGCCCGCAGCAGGCACTCAACCCACTGAGCTATCCAACTGGCAAGAAGCATCACAGCTAACCATCATCAAAATGCAGAGATCAATGCATGCGTAGATTCAAATTTAGGAATCCTTTATTAAAACTATTCCCTCTTCCTACTACATGGTCTTTTGTGGGTCACTGTTGTGTCTATCTGGTATGACATAAATATGGTATGGTCTGACTCTACCTCCCATCCAGTCAGTGAACTGGATTTACAATAACCACCTAGATGTCAAGGCCATTGCAAGAAAGTGGTAAGCCAGTTTATTAGGTCACTGTACTTTTATCAGTGTGTCACATGGCCGGATAGGGCTAACTCAGCCTTTGTACGTTCTGAAGGTTGATACAATTAATCCTTTCAATTTATGTAAAAGTAATGTTTTCTTGCAGTTCTTACGTATGTCAGCCTTAAAGTGTTATAGAATAGTATTGTATTATTATGTTACCACTGTTATTATGGTTCGCACTGGGCTTAGAGACCAAGCATGTGCAAAGTGCTTCTTTGGTGCCCCTGGTAGGTTGCAGTTTTCAAAATTTGACGATTGTCAATTTACTTGGGTGCTGACATCAACATTTATCCCACCTACATCTCAAAGGCAGGTTCACGCCTGTTTAAAATAAATTTGTTTATTTTATCTTGCAACTGTTCATTTACTTTTAGACTGTAATTCAGCAACATAACAAACTTTGCTTATGTACTGTGTGCTGTAGTCTAAACCACAAAATGCTTACTATACAGATGTACTCCAGCGCCTAGGAGTGCAGTTGGTGGCATGTGACGCTTTAAAATGACCATCCACAGACCTGAAACAAGCCCTTCCCGCAGCCTGCTTTATTAGTGACCAGTGAGCCCGTTATGACGTGTTCCTGTTTTTTTTTAACTATCTCAGGGGTGGGGAGAGTGGTGTAAAAGAGTGAGTGAAGGGCAGCTGAAATGAAGCACTTACATGATCTTGCAAGGCAATAGAGACCAAGGAGGGTTTTGCGGATGTACTGTCATCAAATCAAATCAAATCAAAAAGGAATTTGTAGAGCATGACTGGTCACCCCGGGGATCTCCAGACACTGTGCTGCAGGTTTCAATCGAAAAGCCAGGTCTTGAGTTTCTTCCTGAAGTGGTTCTGGGAGGGTGTGGTGGGGAGGTGGAGAGGGTTTTCCAGGCTTTGGCGGCGAGGTGAAAGGAGGAGCGCACCTCGGTGCGGCTGCGGTGGATGCATGAAGTCAGTGCGAGGTGAGCGGAGGTGTCTGGATGGTTGGTGGAAGTCCAGGTGGTGATTCATGTAGTATGGTCCTAGATTATTGAGGGCATTGTCGGCGTGGGTCAAAAGCATGACTTGCACTAGGGGGTGCTGTGGTATTGGAAATTAATACCAACACCTTCCCTACTGTTGCGCAGACTGGAGTAAAATAGTAATTAATACTATTCCTAAGTCCAGTGCGCTCCCTAGTGCAGGTCGTTGTAATGACTTGCGATGTAAATGCATTGCATACTTACAGCGTTGTAAAAGCACGCAATGTAAAGCATTGCGATGTAATGAGACATATTGATCGGGAGCCAAATGAAGATCTTTTGGAGCATGCATATCGTGTGGAGGCAGACTGAGGCAACAGTGTTTGCTTGTCATTTCATGGAGAGCTCGCGGTCTAGTACGATGCCGAGGGTGCGGGCGTGGCCCTTCGGTGTGGTTCCGAATATTAGGACTTACTTCTTGCCTGTGTTCAGTTTGAGGCAATTATCTCTCATCCATGTAGCGACGTTCATCATGCAGTTGTGGGAGTTAGTCTTTGATTGGGTGGGGATTGCTGACAGTGACAGGACGCTGTATAGTAAGCCATAAAACGCTTACTATACAGATGCACTCCAGCGCCTAGGAGTGCAATTGGTGGCATGTGGCACTTTACAATGACCATCCAATAAATTGCAACAAACCCTTCCCGCAGCTGGTTTTATTAGTAACCAGAGAGCCCTTTATGACGTGTTCCTGTTTTGTAACTATCTCAGGTGTGTGGGGTGGGGGGAGAGTGAGTGTGTGAGGGGCAGCTGAAACGAAGCGGTCACGTGACCTTGCAAGGCAATGGAGACCATTCCGAGGATTGCTGATGCATTATGTGCTATATTGTAAACCACAAAATGCTTACTATACAGATGCACTACAGTGCCTAGGAGTGCAGTTGGTGGAATGTAGTGCTTTACAATGACCATCCAGTGAAAGGAAACAAGCAATTAGCAAACCCCTTATGGTGTGTTTCTATTTTTTGTAACAATCGGGAGGGGGGATGAGTGAATGAAGTGCAGGTGAAACAAAGCAATCACATGACCTTGCAAGGCAATGGAGACCATGCAGATGTACTGTGTGCTGTATACTAAACCACACAACCCTTACTAGACAGATGCACTCCAGCACCTAGGAGTCCAGTTGGTGGCATGTGGCGCTTTACAATGACCTTCCAGTGAAATGAAACAAGCCTTCCCGCAGCCTGTTTTATTAGTAAGTAGTGAGCCCTTAATGACGTTTTCCTGTTTTTTGTAACTATCTCAAGGGTGGGGGGGGGGGGGGTGGGGGGTGGGGGGAGAACGAGTGAGTGCAGCAGGGGCGTAGCTTCAGGGGGGTGTTACTACACACCTCTGAGAAATGTATTTTTGATGAATGGTTGGGTAAAGGTGCTTTCAATCGGGTGCGGTGAGGTGTCTGTCACCAGGAATCTTTACATGCAAACAGTCAAACACGCACACACTCTTGCGCCTCATATTGAAATTCCTCAAAAATGTTTCTTTTAGAAAATATTGTATTTTTTCTCACCTAGTGTCCTTACCAATCCGCATTCCTCACCCCTTCTACTACTTTTTAGGTCCCTTTCGTGTGCACCCTGCTTGTCTTAGGATGTATTTTAACATTATATGCCGGCTGGGTCTGGTGGCTCAGTGGCCTAATGCATCCACTGCAGGGGCCTGTGTTTGACCTCCTAGTCACAGGTTCAAATCCCAGAGGATCCGCTCAGCCTTTCATCCATCTTAGGTCGATAAAATGAGTACTATTGAGTTGGGTAACAATAAACATCTGTTATTCAGCGCCAACATGCCCCTTTGGTGGGGAAGTGGGCTTTACAAATACACGTTATGTTATGTAGTGTGATTGTTGGAAAGTCTAAAAACTTACCCCCCCCCCCCCCCCCTCTTATTGGCCAAGCTACACCCCTGAGTGAAGTGCAGCTGAAATGAAGCAGTCACCTGACATTGCAAGGCAATGGAGACCATGGAGGGGTTTGTTGCTGTATTGTGCGCTATATTCAAAACCACAAAACGCTTACTATACAGATGCAATCTAGTGCCTAGGAGTGCAGTTGGTGGCATGTGGCACTTTACAATAACCATCCAGTGAATTGAAACAAACATCCAGCAGCCAGTTTTATTGGTAACCAGCTAGCCCATAATGGCACATTCCTGTGTTTTTTAAGTATCTCATGGATGGGGAGGGGGGTGAGAATGAGTGAGTGAATGGCAACTGAAACAAAGCGGTCACAGAACCCTGCAAGGCAATGGAGACCATGGATGGGACGGCTTACTTTCTCGCTCTCTACCCGCGAATGCTCTTCTGGAAATTGAAAAACATGCTGCGGCTTGAAAAAGATGATAAGAACATGATTTACAGGCTTGTTCCATACAGTCAGAGAAGCACAGGGCAAGCAGTCACAGGTGCGCTTGAGGGAGCAAGCAACAGCGGGAGGAGGGTGATTGGGGGACGGGATAAGAAGAAATGTGGAGTGGGGGAGAGCAGTTTCACAATGGTCGGAAAAGCACAGGGCAAGCAGACACAGGAGAGTAGAATGGAGAAAGTGACGGTGGGAGGAGGGTGAGTGGGAGACCGGATAAACAAGCATTGAAAATGCAATAGATCTCGCCCTTGTTCAAGGTAAAGCAATTCTGTTTGTAATTAGGAAGGTTTTTTAGCTTTGCTTTTATTAGTGTTTTTCAAACTCTCATGCACATAACATGCATATGTATATGTATGCATGAATTAATACAGATATGCAGATGTATATATATATCTATATCTATATATATATATATATATATATATATATATATATATCAGACCAAAACGAACCTCTCCAATAAAGAAGACGTCAGCCCACACAGGTAAGTTAAAATCGGTCTCCTTTTATTTCCAGGAAACAAACGGCATTATGCATTTCGGCACTCCGTGCCTTCCTCAGATGCCAGGTGTTTGTTTAAAATAAACTGTCCACTTCAAGTCCCACCTTCAAGAGGATGACTCTCAAACTCGCTGCCCCGAGTTTAATGGCTGCAGGTACATAGGTGGAAGTCCTTGCCCCAGTGGGCGGTGACTGCAGCCCCCTTAGAATTGTGGTTCTTGTAGTGTTGTGGCGGTCCGATTTGCTGACCTTCACCCTACCAACAAAACTCACAGCGTGCCGGTGTTACATATATATGTGCATATGTGTGCATGTAGAGAGGTAGAGGTAGAGAGAGGTAGAGAGTGGAGAGTGAGTAGTAGAGAGTGAGAAGTAGAGAATGAGTAGTAGAGTAATAGAGAGTGGTAGAGAGTAGTAGAGAGTGAGTAGTAGAGAATAGGACAGTGAGTAATAGAGATTGGTAGATAGTAGAGTGAGTAGTAGAGAGTAGGACAGTGAGTAGTAGAGAGTGAGTAGTAGGTAGTAGAGAGTAGTAGAGAGTGCGTAGTAGAGAGTGAGTAGTAAAGAGTAGTAGAGTGAGTAGTAGGTAGTAGAGTGAGTAGTAAAGAGTAGGAGAGTGAGTAGTAGAGTGAGTAGTAGGTAGTAGAGAGTGCGTAGTAGTGAGTAGTAAAGAGTAGTAGAGTGCGTAGTAGTGACTAGTAAAGAGTAGTAGAGTGAGTAGTAGAGGGTGAGTAGTAGAGAGAGTAGTAAAAAGTAGTAGAGTGAGTAGTAGAGAGTGAGTAGTAGAGAGTGAGAAGTAGATAGAGAGTAGTAGAGAGTGAGTAGTAGCGAGTAGTAGAGAGTATTAGAGGGAGTAGTAGAGAGTGAGTAGTAGAGTGAGTAGTAGAGAGTGAGTAGTAGAGAGTGAGTAGTAGAGTTAGTAGAGAGCAGTAAACATTCCATAAACATTGAAGGACTACCATTAAAAGTGCAAGTTTTCATAATTTTGCTTAATCCAAATGTTTGCGTATTTTATAACCTGCAAGAGATTGGTTTACTTATAACACATCGTGCAGAGAGACATTTTCTAGTCAACCCGGTTGCTCCTGTGACTTTTCTTAGCAAGTTATACTCTTGCAGAGATATTTGCAGGACCACTGGAATGTATTTCACAAAATAAGTGTAATTTTACAAACGTTATCAACATATTAAAAAACACTGGATACCTATTTCTAAACAAACGTGATAATCATTTATGTATTTTCATTGTGTCGCATTTTAAGCTTGGTGCGAGCATTGATGTGGCAGGAAAGGGCCTTCATGCATCTATTCATACATAACTCTTGCTATTGTCAATTTCAGTGTGAACAGAGTTCTTTCAGCTGATCGGTGCCAAAGACAGGATGTAAATATTTGAGCAGATGACAAACAGCGGATGCATCTTTCCACAATGTGCACAATTTGCGTGTTGGAAAAGCAGTAGCTGTGAGCCCGGGCAAAATATACATAGCACCAGCAAACAAGACCTTTCACTTTCCTCAATTAGCATTTGCTGATTTGGAAATTTAAAAAAGAAAGATCTAGATCAGCTCCTTGTCATCAGAAACATCCCACTCAAGTACAGTTTTTGTTGGACAAACCAGGGTAATGTGGCACTGTCAACCAATGATGGTGAACAGGGACTACGACTTCCAGAGAGGAAGTCGTTGCTCCTTGCCAATCCTTGTAAAACAAGCGCGGGCTCTTTACAGGGAAAACAGAAGATGTGCACGCGGGGACTGGCTTTACTGGCGTGGAAAAGAAAGTCACCAGAGTGTCACGCCGCCAGTAAAGCATCCAATCCCTGCTTGCACGTCTTTTGTCTTGTTAGTCTCCCCGCGTGCACGCTGAAATCGTATCGATTCCAAAAGGTCCTCTACATGGCAGAGCAGCGCATGCGCTGCTTTTCGCCAGGCGGACACCTAATAACAAGATAAGGACATGATTTATAGTCCTGTTTACAGAAACGGCGCGGAGCTTGGAGGAAATGAAAACATGACAGCTCCTGAGGTGGGTTCTTAAACATAGAAAAAAGAAGTTCTTAAAATGGTCATTAGATGGGAGGAGTGGATGGATAGTAGTAATTGGCCCCTGCTCTCAGGGAGGGCTAAACACAGGAATAGGCATTCCGCATGCATACCATGGAAAAATAGGGTAAAACATCAGAAGGGCGACAAAAGAGCCAACAAATGGGAAGCCTATGGGCATGTCTCTTTTGGGACAGTGCATGCTCTGTCTAGAGCAGACACCTAAAAACATGAAGGTGAAGGGTTTGGGAGCAACATTGGAGCACGTGATTAAAAATTAACCTGCAGCAGCAAAGTAACAATAAAAAATAAAAAAAACAGAAGTTGTGAGGAGTTTGGGAGCAATGGTGGAGCAGACAAGTAAACGCTGCCTAGTGGCATCAGCAAATTAATAAATTAAAGCAAAAAGCAAACAAGCTGAAATGAGTGGGGGAGTGACAGGGGAGCCGAAGATTGCAACCCTTGGTGACGTTCTTCAAAATAGGCCTTTCCGCTGCAGGTGGAAACCTTAACGGTTTAGCTTTTTTCAAAGCTAGGTACGTATTTAGTACACTCATTAAAAATAGATCATAAAGTAGGCTATTTCAGGCACAAATGCAATGCAGCAATGCAAGAACATTTTTGTGCAAGTCACCGTTTCAAACCTAAATTTAATTTATTACGGACATAAAAAAGCTATTTTGTGGAGCAGGGTTAGAGCGGCCACTGCGGTAAAACAAATGAACTAGGGAAGTAATGGAATACTGTTCAGAGTATGAAAATAAAAGCAGCAGTTGCTAAGAACCAGAGGTTCGAACATCTCCATTACTTTTAGTATGTTTTCTAGAGTTCATGATCAACCTTTTCGGAAAGCATGCTCCTACATAATTTGATTATATTCTAGACAACAAGTGGTGGTCCGAGTAGAGGATTTTTTTTTGCAGTTTTATATAGTTGGTCCAGGTGCACTGGAGCTCTACACGAGAACCAGATTACATTAAACAAAGTATCATTCAATCTTTCATGGCTAGGGGAGATGAAGTGATTTGCCCAGAATCACAGGATGTTGAGCAAACGCTGGGATTCAAAACGGTTTCCCCAGTTTTAAAATCGGCTGATCTGGGCATTAGGCCAACATTTCCCTCCTAATTTTGAATTTACCTTTCTCAAAAGTTGTGCATACGGGTAGTTTTATCATGGACCACACCTCGGTCAACAATAACGTATTGCAATCTAATAGCAACCTACACAGAGAAGGTGGACGAACGCCTGCACGTGATGGAGCTCTGAGGAAAAGTTTAGCAAGTCTCAAAGACACTGGTGCCCAATATCTACTTACCAACCAACCACCAGCTTTAGTGCTAGGTTGATAGGAGGGAGGTTCAACTGTCCTGATCCTTAACGAATCAATCTCTTTGCAGTGAGATTAATCTATTGCAGGCATAGCTGATGGCCACACAACAGACTCAAAATGAAGATAAAAGTCAACAGCAGATGTGCGCAGTTTAGCAGGCCCTGCATCAGAATGTGCTCTAGTTTACAGCCATCACTGTACGTATGTAAAAATGTATGTATTTGAAATCACCAAACCAGGAAACAGCAAGCCAATAGCATGCAAGATGAACTGGTCACCACTTAGCCGCACTTCAAGCATGTATTTGAATACATGTGCACAGCCTCCAAAGATGATAAAAAAAGCAAAACTTAGCAACTTTGTGTTTCAATTTAATTGCAAATGCATTATTTTTTTGAACATGAGATGACGGCTAATGAGCATTATACCTGGTGTGGATATTTACACACCGATGCCAAGTAAATATCTGTGCACATCTATTTTTAGCCTTCCGTTTTAAAGCAGAGTCCTTCATACCTGACACTGGCACAACAGTTGTTGCTACAGATACAACTGCTGGAAACGTAACATCATGAAGGCATGTATCCCGCCTCTCAAGACCAGCGAAGCAGGAAATGCACACCAGGATGTTTCACCATAAGTAACCGAGATTATAACAACATCTACAATCAGGACAGTCACCCATGCTGCCTTAACATTCTTTTTAAGTGTCGCTATGCTATTTGTGCTGCCAAAAGTCTAATATTATCAGCAATGTTCAAGACCGACAGGCAGCTTCCTGCGTACAAAGTGAGACTCGCAGCACCGATTTCCTGAAGTGAGGATCAATCCTCTAACCTTGGATGTTTTCACTGAACTGTCTTAGATCTTCATCACTGCTGTCCAGATGGAAAAAGGTACTTTGAAGCAAAGGCCATCGCTCGAGGTTGTTCTTCCAACTCTGGACCTTATTCCATCCACATCTTCTGGTGAGCTGTGGGTCTATAACCTTTATAAGCCCCAACGACAGAAAGAGAAGACCGTTCCGCAATCTCTTCCTCAGAAACAAGCCTTCTTTGCTCTCCAGAATTTAGAAAGGTGCGGCCTCCAGTTTCTCCATGAGCGATTTTATCCAGCTTGTTCCATTGATCAACTTGGTGGTGGCAATTATGTACTCTGTCCCACTGTCTTCCATCTGGGAGAGGAAACGCAGAGCTGCGATTTCGGCATAAGTCACTCCTCCGAGGAAAAACACCAGGGTGACCCTGTTCTCTCCCTGCTGACCTGCAAAATCAGAGAACATGGCAGAATTACACAAATGTGAACAAAATTTGTTCAGAATGTAGTTCGAGCTAAAAAATATGCAATAGATTCCAGTGTCATTATTCGTATTGCGCGATCACAATCCTCATCGGGGCTATACAGTATTTATAGAACAAACACATTATTAAAAAAAAATAAGAGGGTTACATTTTTATGTTACATCCACTACAACGTGACTGCAAAAGTCCGTGTAGAAGGCGACCACTGTTTTACACTGAGTAAATGTTTTTGCAAATAGCATTTTTGTTTAGTCCACATAAAGCTCAACTTCTGCGGCTAATAAAATCAAAAAAGTGTTAGATACCCTTTTCTATGTAATACATAAATGTACTGAAATTGTAATTCCTATTAACTGTTGCTTAAAACAAGGAAAGGCAAAGCATTGGGGATGCAGCTGCACCATTTTGCAACTTTAAACGAAGAACCAGTCAGACTACTTTGCAACAAAATGGCTGCTCATCTGATCTTTACCGTTTCCTGAAGGACGGATAGTACATAAAAGAGCACATATAGCTGTTCCCAAAAGGACTAAGGACAGAAGCCAGTTCCTGTGGCATATGGGATACACATATGGGTATGTAACACATATGAGGGACACATGCAGCCAGTACATTGGCGGGAAGGGTCACCAAAGTGACCGTTGGTGTTCCTTAGCGACACCCTGATAGCGGGCTGCAGTTGATAACATAACTGGTCTGTTCATTCAACTGTAGACCAGCAAGCCAAAAGCAATAGCTCTGATCTTAGTGGGATTGCAATGCACACCTCATACCACTCTGCAACAGTGCTTGAATTGGAAAAATAGAAGTGCAGGTACTATGTATCAGAGTACCTGCTTGTTTCTGAGAAGTTCTGGTACTCTCCAATTAAAGGTATTATGTCTCTCTTAAGAAGTGAAGGTACTCTCCCTTTCAAATTGAAAAAGTGCTGGTACCCCGTACTGGACAGTACCAGTCCATTTAAAGCACTGCTTTGCAAGCGCAAGCTATGTCATGGGTTACTATTATGTGTAGCTTGACTTGCACCCATTTTTAAAGTGTTAGCACACCTTATCTCCAGGTCACACTTGATGTAATTTTGATACTATTTTAATTTTTTATGTGAAGCTGGACTATACGGCTTGGGAAAGTCCAATTATAAACCTCCCATCTCAGTTTTTAATTAAAGCAATCTCAGGAGCCTCATCTGAAAGAACCTAATGGTCTTAAACAAGCACGTAAGAACACTATTCTATTGTGCACTATTCTCAGTTTCCTAAGAGCATACCTCAAAATCTTTACTAGAGAAGATGTAAGACTTATCAAAAACCTTAGGATGGGGCTTAATTTGTTTCTTTTATTTTGATATCATATCAGCCTCATGCCGATGTTGCTAGCCACTAAGCCGTATTATATTGGATTCACCAAAAAATGAAGTACAACAGTCTGATTGTATCTAAACCCAGTGGCGCACACACACTTAAGTCAACTGGGCTTATTAATTGCTCGAATACATATCCTTAATGACGCCTTCGTAACTTTTGTTTTTTTGTTTTTTTTGTTTTTGCAAGATCTTTATTGCAAACGTGCTCACAAACACAGCAGAATGCCTACAACCCTATACAGGGCCGGCTGCCATCACATCAACAGTAGGTATCTTCAAGCACATATTAAAGGATATCAGGCAGGGACAGTCCCAGAACGTAGAGGGCAGAAAATGTCCACAGTACAATTCAATATCATCCTCCACATGCGTTCCCCGCTCATCACCTGTAGGTCTTATTTTATAGTTTATACAGAACAGCAACAACCCCCACCCCCCAAACCCAAACAATCCCGGTCCCAGGTCACAGTAAAGTTCATCGTATTAATTTTGAATGGTAAATTAATATAGAAGGTACGTAAGGTACTGCCATCAGTTGTACAAGCAGTGCAACCCCTGATACGAAATTCATCATGTGCCATCAGTCGTCGTGCAAGAACAGTGAAAATTACAGATAGGACAGTCCCCCCAGGTGCCACACTCACCAGCAGAAATAGACATCCCATTGGCTACAACAACTCAGCCCAACCATTCAGTCATGCAAACCCTCAGGTACACCGACACCAGGCATTCAATCCCCGCCCTCGCCATCAGAACTGTCGTCCTCCTCCAATGCAAGCATATATGTAGTGTATGGAGCCCAAATGTTCCGCGGACGTGACTTTTCGGGCAGAGTTTCAGCATAGCAGGTTAACTGATCCCTGCAGTAGGCCAGGTCCTTTAACCACAGTTGCACATCGGGCGCCCGCCTGCCGCCCCACACCATAGCCACCCTTCGCTTAGCAAGCTGTAACGCCAGTACAATCAATTTCCGCTCCCCACAAGGCACTCCAGAGGCAAGCCCCAGCAAGCATAGCCGTATATCCATCGCAACCTCCCTGGCCGCCATCTTAGTCAGCGCCTCAGTCACAGCCAACCAGAATCCATACACCCGGGCACACCCCCACGCCAAATGCACAAAATCTGCATCATCCTCTCCACACCGGACACACTTCGCAGTGTCCCGAAGACCATATCTGACCAGCTGTGCTGGCGTGTAATACCACTGATGTAGAAATTTAAAGTGGAGGAGGCGGAAATTGCCATTAGCCACGTAGCCCCCAGTCATGGAGCAGCATTCAGTCCATTCCTCATCCGTTAACGGCTCAGGCAGACTCCTATCCCATCTAGCCCTAGCCAGTAGAGCCCCCCCCCCCCCCCCCCCCCTTCGTCTTCTTGAGCAACACGGTATAGTCTGGAGAGCAGTTTAACTCTGTCTGTCGCGGTGTAGATTAATTGCAAAGCGTTCAGTACTAAGGGTTCCTCCGGACATGTAGGATACAAGGAGTGTATGGCCGCACGGAGTCTAACATAAATAAAGGTAGCCATGACCACATTCGTGGACTGCTCCGTCACAGTGTGCAATGAAAGGAACTTGGCCCCCGGGAAGAGATCCCCCATAGTGTGGAGACCAGCACCCTGAAGGACCTGCAAACCACTGATCTCACTCGACACCGAGATATCTGAATGATACAACAGCGGCATGCTAAGAGCATAGAGCGGTAACCTGCCAGCTCTCCTACCAAGCTCTCGCCAGGCATTCGCTGTGGAACGGACTGTATCTACCTCATCCTTGTCGAACACCGAGTGAGTGTTACCCACCATAGCTCTCAACGGGTACGGCAGAGTAGGGCTGGCCTCAAGTGCCACGTGAGGAGTGTACGGGGGCGCAGACACCCAATAGGCAGCAAAGTGCGCCTGTGCGCATAAGTAATATAGCTTCATATCCGGCACGGCAAAACCACCCAGTGCGTAGGGCTTAGTCAGCACATCCCACGTCACTCGCGGCTTCCTGCCAGCCCAGGTTAAGGTAGTCAGCAAAGAGCGCAGCTGCGCAAAGAAATGTGAGGTCAGTCGAAGTGGTATGTTTACAAAAAGATACAAAAATTTTGGGAGGACAACCATCTTGATTAAAGACACGCGATCAGCCATGGTGAGAGGGAGCTTAATCCACCGAGATACCTGATCCTCCAGTTTGGAGACAGCCACACCATAATTGGCTCTAATGACCTCCTGACTATCCAGATGAATCTGGATCCCTAGGTAGCGCACCGGACCCACAGCCCACTCCAGTGGAAATTCCAGAGGGAACGGAACTGTGACGTCTGTGAGAGGCAGCATAACAGATTTATCCCAGTTTATAGTCAAACCAGAATGCCGGCTGTTAGACCTGGCACCTTGGCGTGAGTCTCCCTTCCACTTTTTTGCTGATGTGCCTCCGATGTTTTGCTGGTTTTCCGATACTCAGGGCACTGCGCCACGGCTGATCCGTGCCGCAGTGCAAGTGCTCCCTACTGTAAAATTGTACATACGATTGGTATCCATGATTGGTCCTTTGGATTTACTGTTAGTCCCTAGTAAAGTGCACGAGAGAGTGCCGGGGCTTGTAGATGCCAATACTGCTGGTGGGCCTGCAGCGCTGGTTGCGCCACCCACCGAAGCAGCCGTAAAGATGTGTCTGGGAACTGCGACCGCAGAACCCACGTGCGGTCCCGTACTGTCACGCTAGCTGGGCAAGTGTCCCCACTTGCCAGCACCGACCCTTCCCTTGACTACATATTAGTCACCCCTATGGTAGGCCTGCGGGCAGGGTGCGTTGTAGGTGCAAGGTAGGACAAGCCCTGAGATGCGTGGCCTGTCCTAGTAGTGACTTACACCCAAGACCGTATTTCACTATTGAAGGCTACCTGCTCCATTAGGCCAGACTGAGCTGCGAGGATTATTACATCCTATAATCCCCGCAGGCTCAAGGAGCATGGTAGCGAGTCATGTTTAGTATGCCTGAACTCAGGATGATGAGATATTTCTTGTAGTCAAGTTTATTTTAGTATCCTGGGTTTGCAAATGCTACTTTTAGAAAGTTAGCATTTGCTTGCTTAACCATTTCAGCCGCCTCTGCTGGTATGTGTATCTGACTGTCTGGGATGTGTGAGTGACAGGGCTGGAGGGATGACAGGTGGTGAATGCGCAGATTACACCTTAGTGGGAGGTAGGAGTGCCTCTTGACTCGAACTGTCACTGTGCTCGGCCACCACAATGCTGGCTCCACCCTCCTGGGGAGCGGCGGATGACTCTGCCGGCACCTGGCCCAGGAAGGGCGAAGCCCCCATCAACAAGGTACTCTGGCCACCCCTGTCCGGACAATGCTGGCTCCACCTCCTGTGGGGCGTCTCATGCGCCTGCCCCTCACACTGAAAGCAGAAGCCGGAGTACACCCGCCGGGGTACTCCAGAACTGAGAGTGGCTATGCAAAGGCCCCCCTGGCCTGCGAGAACAAAAGAATTGGCCTATAAAAGAAGGAGCCCTGCTCCTTGAAAATTAGATCCGGTTTGGGCCACAGAAGGACTCTGCCCGACGAGAAGGACCGTGAGAGACAAGGAGGGGTGCTGACTCTTGCCTGTGTCTGGTGCCTTGCTGCTGAAGGAGAGACAGGAGAAAAGACTACGAGAAGACTTTTGCTTTACTTTGTGCCAAACTCTGCTGAAGAGATCTCCAAGGGCTTGCAACTGAACTTGCCCCCTGACCAGCGTCCCAGGACCAGTGGACGCTACCCCCCTTGGAAGGAAGCGACTGCGGGCGCTGACCATCGCCGCAGTATCGACAGAGGAATCTCCTCTAAGGCATCAACGTCATCCCGACCACCGTGACCGGGGCCCAAAGCAACAGCGAGAGCAAAGTAAGGACCAGCCGCCGCTGGCCCGAACACCGTGACCGCAACTGCACCGGGAGCCCGAGAGCAAAGGGAAGGAGGACCCGTCCGGTCCGAGCTCTCGAGGTGACTGCATAGCGAGCAGTCACTCACCTGCAAAGACGGGCAGTTGCCCTACGAGAATCCGCAAAGTCGGTAGCCTGCCCGACAGCCCAGCTGTGAGCCCACAGCTGCACCGACATTTGGCTGGGTACGTCCTGCACTTGGGGACCGTACTGCCACTTGTCACCGCCGCACAACCGCCGCCTCCAGGGTCGGAGCGGACGACGAAGAGAGGGCTCTGCCGCCACAGAACACCGCTGCCCCGGATGACCAGTGACCTGCCCGGCTGAAGAGCCGCAACGATCAGCGATCCCGGGAAGGCAACGCGACGTGGGACAGATCCCCTGGAAGCCGCCGGCTCCACAAAGAACTTTGGTTAACACCGGCCTACGGGCCTCAAGAGAACTGCATAAGAACTGTGGTAACCCGAATTAAGTAATCTGCAACCGTTTTCATAAAGTACATTGACTGTATTCACAAGCCTGCTTAAAATCTATATAAAGATATCTATTTTTACAGAATACAGTCTGGTCTCGTTGTGTGGTGGGTTGGTTGTAAAGGTGTACTGTTGCAAGTGTTTAACCCTATGTGCCCCAAGGATTAGCCTACGACTGCTTAAGCCACACTACCTAGAGGGTAAGCAGAGGTTGTCTGGAAGGTAACCCTCAGCCCTGACGAGGAAGAGAGAGTCCCTGCTTGTCGCTAGTGTTGCACTGCGCCAACTAGAGCCTCCCCCTTCCTACACCGGCCAAACCGGATGAACTCCCGAAGGATAGGTTCAAGATGGCTTGCAGGCTCGCGCACATAAAGCACCATGTCATCGGCATACATGGACACAGCCAACGAACGAAGGGGGAATTTCAGAGCCGCGTCTGCATACCTTTGTCTCAGAACACAGGCCAGGGGCTCCATCACTATAGCAAACAATAAAGGTGAGAGAGGGCAACCCTGCCGAGTGCCCCTCCGCACCGGGAACGAGTTCGAGACATGGCCGTTGACCCGCACACGGGCCACCGGGTCAGTGTAAAGAAGAGTCACCAATGATGTAAAAAAGAAGGGCACCCCCATGCGATGTAAAACAGCTATCATATACTTCCATGCCACAGAGTCGAATGCCTTCGCGGCATCAAGCATAACAGCCACTGCAGCCAGTTCCGGTTTGAGTAAATGTAATACAGCAAAAAGAGCCCTGAGATTGTGGGTGGTAGACCGAAGCGGTATGAACCCCGACTGATCAGGCAGCACCATTACCGGAAGTAGCAGCCGCAGACGAGTTGCAAGCACCTTAGCTATAATCTTAACGTCAGTGTTCATTAGTGAGAGGGGACGATAAGACTCACAGTGGTCTGGAGGCTTCCCGGGCTTCGGCAATGCAACCAGCAGTGCCTCCCTCGTCGTGGTCGGGAACTGGCCCCGTTCCACAGACTCCTCCAGCACCATCGCCAAGTGTGGAAGCAAAAGATCAATATACTCCTTATAGAATTCGGCAGGCAAGCCGTCCGTGCCAGCAGCTTTCCCATTAGGAAGAGCAGCAATCGCCTCCCGAAACTCCTCCTCGGTGATGTGGTGCATTAGGAATTCTTGCTGACCTCTCGAAAGCCAAACCAAAGCTATATCATCAAAGTACTGAGCTATTTCTTCCTCCGTCGCTGTCTCCCGATACTCATACATACCCTCGTAATATCTTGCAAAACAACTCAGGATGCCGGGCGTGTCAGTCACGACCTCCCCTCCATCCACAATCTCCTGCACCGCACAATGCTTGGCCCATGGTTCCCTTATGCGATCCGCCAGCCCTTTCCCCGGTCTGCCCCCCTCTCCATAATAGCGCACCCTGGTGTGCTTGGACAAGAACTTCACCTCCTGATCGGCCAGCTCGTTGTATTCAGAAACCTTCAATCGAATGTCGGCTAGTAGAGCTTCCCCAGGGCAGTCCTCCAACTGCCGCTCCAACATCAGCAACTCCCTTTCCAACCTAGACATGGAGTCTCTCAATGATGTCAGGACTCCGGATTGAAGGTCGATACACGCCCCACGAATAGTCACCTTAAAGGCCTCCCACACTGTGCACATACTATCAACCGTGCCGACATTTTTCTCAAAGAACTCTGCAATTATAGTTCTGAGTCGCTCGCGGAGCACCACATCTGTCAAGGTACCCGGAGATAAGCGCCAAGTGAACGGAGCAGGCGTACACGACGGCACCTGCAGCAGCAATCGAACCGCGCATGGTCAGAGAGCGTGCGCGGCAAATGGTCAACCTCCAACACCCATCCACTCACATCCCGAGTCACCAACCAGTAATCCAATCGCGACCAGGTGTCGTGAGCTGAAGTATAACAAGTACCCTCTCTCCTTCCCGGGTGCTTCAAACGCCATACATCAACCAATCCCAGTCCTTGCATACCCTCATGAACCTCAGCAGCCGCTTTCTTTCGTACCCAGGGCTTGTCCTGTTTCCTGTCCATTTCCCCATCCAAGATCACATTAAAATCCCCACCGCAAATTACAGCCGACTGTGGCAACATGTATACCTTATTCCAAAGTGCAACATAGAAATCAGGGTCATCTACATCAGGTCCATACACATTAATGAGCGTGACAGGGGAACCGCATAAAGTACCATGCACAATAATATAGCGCCCTTCCTTGTCAATGTCTTCATGTATCGTAACAAATGGCACAGACTTTTTAATCAATATCATAACACCACATGCATATGAGGAGTAGTTCGACGCCAGTCTAACCCCCGCCCATCTCCGACCCACAGTTTCCGCAGCTTTGCCCCATAGATGTATCTCCTGTAAGAAAGCGATATGCGTACCATGCCTGTTTAGAAACGCCAACATTTGTCTAGTCTTTTGAGGGCGGTTCAACCCCCTCACATTCCAAGTAGCACATGCAATTTTACCCCCCCGGCCATCCACCCTGAGGCGACAGGTATCCCTAAACCAGCAGGGCCACCCCCCATGTCTAGAAGGAGCACAATGCATAGAGCCCAGCAACCTCCAAAGCCCAGTAAGGAGAGACACCGTCATCAGGTAACACAAGGCCCAGGCACTGCCCAACCCCGGTCCATCCCCTACATATCTCCCAACATACTCAATGCAATACTGTGACCATACCCAGGATCGAAACATACCCCCCAACCCCCCACCACCCACTTCAGCGTCCCCAACCTGCCAAAGCCGACCCCAGCCCCCCTCCCCCAACAACCCCAACTGTATGTTCATAAATGTGTGGGGATCCCCCATATGTGGGGACGCAGTGGCGCACAGCTCCCGCCAGAAACCTGACGAGAGAGCGGACCGCGTAAGCGATAATGAATTCCCGCACCCCCCCCCCCCCCAACACTCAGAGCATTAAGGATCCCTGCAAAGCATGTCCGCCTAGCAAGTGCAACAGAGCAATCGGCTCTCCCTCCAGGATCTCATCGAGTAGAAAATAAGCCCAATAAGGAAATATCAAAGGTCATATGAGTAATAACACACTAGTCATACACCACCCTATGCATAGTCACAGTGGGGCAAAATCCAAAAGTCGAGTTAAACACAGTATTCACATGCCAATCCTCCTCAGCCCCATAAATGAGCCACAATGCAATATTAGTAGGAGTACCGTAGACAACCAGCAGTAGCAGAGGCTCGCCGAATAAAACAGGGTGAAGAGCACAGCAAGCCAGAGATGGACACTGTACCAAGTCGTATCGCATCCAGTAGGGCTAACTCTGCCAGTTGAAAAACGTCTATTCTACATCCTCCATGAGGTCTCCTTCCCCTTCCTGCTGTCCATTAGAGTCCCTTTTACGTTTTTTCTGTTTCTTTGCGTAGTCCATGGCAGCTTTAGGGGTAGCAAAGATTTTGTTGTCCGATGGATGTCCAATTCGAAGATGCGCCGGATACAACATGGCGTATGGAATGTTCTCGTCTCGCAGCAGTTGCTTCACTGGAGCGAACTGCTTGCGCGCTGTTTGCACCGCCACAGTAAAGACGGGGAAGAACTCCAGCTTATTTCCTTGGTACTCAATGTTGCCCTTTTCCCTGGCCAGCCGAAGTATAACATCTCGGTCCCTGTAATTAAGAATACGAGCGATAACAGGGCGCGGGTTGGCTCCAGGCACAGGCCGCTTCGTCAGGGAACGGTGCGCCCGCTCCACGATGAAGACCTTCGATAATTTATCCGAGCCAAAAATGTCCACTAACATTCTCTCCATAAAGTCTTCCATCCGACCCACATTGGTGGACTCCGGAAGGCCCGTGACGCGAATGTTGTTTCGTCTGGACCTTCCTTCCAACTCCTAGTTCTTCGCCTGGATCACAGCCAGCACCCTCTCCATGTTGAACACCCTAGTGGTCACCGTGGCCAGTCCATCCTCTGTAGCGGACACTCTCTGCTCCACCTCGCCCATACTCTCGTTCTGCCGATCGAACTGCGTCGCCATATGGTCGAGCCTGTGATTGACCGCCTCCATGGTGCATTCAATGGATTGCAGCGTTTTTTGCATCGCCACCAACGTGGACTCTAGATTCGGGGCGCCGCCAACCGCCCCCGAAGTTTCAGTGTCCGGCGGTGCTTGTGAGGAGGACGTCGCCGTTTTCTTCGCCTCAAAGTTGATCTTGGGCTGATTACGCTCCGGCCTACCCATGGCGCCTCCACAACGCTCAACCGGCCCAGGGGCAGCAACCCACGTGGTTGCGGGCCTAGTCTATCCTCACCTCGGCAGTCGCAGTTCAGGGCTTAACAGTGTACCCAAAGCGGTAGGCCAAAAGCCGCAGGAGCTTCAGTAATCCTCTCGATTACACAGATTCGTAGCGCAGAGGCTTTTCCAAGCACACCGGATAGGAGCACACCTACAACTATCAGCCGCTGTGACCCAACGCCGTTGCGTACCCCAGCCAGGTGAAGCTCGCTCGGCGAGGTCTAGCGCGGCCTAGCGCCGCCTCTGCAGCCCCGGTCTCGCGTAGGCCAGCGCCTCACTCACCTCCACCAGCGGGGCAGGATTCAAATTCGCTCGGGCTCCAGGCACCAGGTCGCCGTCCCCTGAGCTCCGTCCACGCCCGCAGCACAGATCACAGGACACCAGCCGGAGTGGCCGTGCAGGCGGATCGGATCCCAAACTCCAAGCCGGTGGGCGGACCACGCCACCAGCACACGCGCCTCCGGTCGTCCGGCAGCCAGCCAACGGCAAGTCCGAGAACTCGGGCCAAATGACCCTCTCGGCCAGGGGAGAGCACCTCACTCGAGTCCCAGGCACTTCAGGTGAGTGTTGTCATCGAGTCGGGGGGAAAAAAGCAGCAGAATATACAGGATTTTACAGCAAATTATGGACGGTCCCGGCAGAGCCTCACATACGTGCGGCCATCTTGCTCGGCGCCCTCTAGCGCCTCCGACTCCTTCGTAACTTATATGAAATTTACCAAACACCAAATCTATTTCAAAAAGCACTCTAGGTACTAGTCACTGAAATACACAAGATATCTCTATATGAAAATGTATTGGCAGGTCTTTGGTATTGCTACTGGCAGCTCACGCAGCAGAAGTGTTATTTGGAACTCAAGTTCTGGTGCTCATGCAGAGGGTACCACAGAAAATAGTGAATTACAATACACCCACGTTTCTTCTGAAGTCCTGCTGGTAACTGCTGTCGCTCTTCAAAGTGAGGACCTGGCAGCATCTTCAGCACTTCTTCAATGCTACGCCATCCTGGCCGAGTGAGCAACTGGGCAAGACGAACACTCAGCGGCGCATATCCACTGTACACATAGGAGATATCATTTGGATTCTGCAGAGGAAGAAATACTGAGACAAATTATTTGGTCATCACCAAAACAAAAAGCAAAGCTTAAATAGCATTTTGAAAATCATAGTGAAGTCATCCAATGGCAGACACACTGAACCTTGATTAAAGAGAGAAGAAAACGAAATAAAGAGAAAGAAAGCTGGTATGCTGCGGACTAGCAACAGACAGATAAATGCCACTCCAAATAGAATTTACAACAGCATTAGTATGAAACAGACACTGATAAAGTTGTAATGCGCCCCATGCGCACAACTTGTAGAAATTGTTGCATCACATAAGGCAACACTAACGTAAAAACTAAAATACTCGCATTGAAGGGAACCAACTGGTGTGCGGATGAACTATTTTTTAAAAAGCAAAATGCAGTCATTCAAAGTAAAGTTAACCAGTGGCTTAATAAGCATGACCTTTGCCCAATGCTGTATACTATAGACGATGGGAGAAAACTGTGTATGATGCAACAGATCAATAGATGAAAAGAGGTGGCTGCAAGCCACTTTAAGAATATTATATATATATATTTTAGTAAAATCAAAAGGTCTTGGCTAAGGCCAGACCTAAAAAAAGAAAAAAAAAGAAAATGTGTGAAAAATCCGTGTAAAATGTATACATATGTAACTTCATCTCATTAATGTTCATATATAGAGTAATACTCCATACATTAATTACAAAGCACATGTAAAAGGAGTTCCTTTTTTATGGAAAAACACAGTACAAAACAATGAACACAGATAAACACTGTACAATACATATGAAAATGCTGCATATAGTATTACAAAAACAAAAAGAGGTGACTTGTGAAGACAGAAGGCATGACAGGGAACAGTTTGCAAATACCAATGTTACAAATTGTGGTGGCACTGAACTTCCCGAAACAGATCCTAGGAGACCTTCTAATCATACCACTTGCCTCTGTAACACCCAGGCTCTTTTCTTTAGGTAATTACGGATTGCTCCAGCACATAGTACCACTATAGCAGAGGCAGAATGAGGAAAAAGAAAGTGATTTTTGCTGCCTCACACTGTAAACATGTGTTATGTAACCAAGTTTAATAATGTAATATACATCCTGATCTAACATCCAAAGGAAAGTAATCTTGAGCTACAGTGAAAGAAATAAGCGCCACCGTGATTGATCATCATGTCTCATTTGCCATGGTTACTTTAGATCGAGCTAAAACGACAGACCCACCTGCTCACTGACTTCATCCGTCCACAAGCGCATCGTCTTCCGGATTGTGGGGTAATTGTTTCGACTGCTGAGCTGTGGTTTTAAAAGGCCGGCTTTTTCTAGATTGTATAACGTTAGTATATGTTCATAACCGTAATTCTGTATGGGATACAAGCACATAAAACCAAGTTATTTCCTATATTGAGCAAACAATAAAGATGCAACACACATTTGAGTTGATTCACTAAAGAACCATAGAAGAATGGCATGCAGATCCACAAATGGGAACATTGCACACTGTGCAAATGTGCAGAAATGTGCCAAGGCGCAAAGCTTAATATTTGGGTGGAATGTGGGCATGGCAATGCGCATTTATGCAGCATACTGATGCAAAAGGGAATGCAGCACATTTGTGTGCGCCCTCCTCTTCTTAGCACTTTCAGTTTCAGATACTCTTAAAAGGATGGGTGCAGCCCACTGAGGTAAGTAATGATCTGTGTTTGCCACTCTATGATGCTATGCTAACGCAGAAACAGATTCTTTTTTCTCTTACAAGTTTAATTTTAACAATTTAAAAAGTCATGTGAAATAAGCAGATAGGCTCCTTAAAATAAATGGTGCCATTTTTGCTGTCTCTGGTACCTGGTAACAAGGCCTACTAGCTCCAGCAACAGGTCTTGAGTCTCTTCCATTTGGTTAGTCTCTGTGACTGCAGGAACCAAGTGTGCACCCTTCATATGCATTACAGGGATAGGGTGACTTGCACAATGGGCAGAGTTTTTATAGGATGCTCAAGTACACTTGTGCATGTTTTACAAATCATATCACTCACTGCAAGGCACAATGTTGTAATATGTAAATCAATCATACTAACACTGATTTACTATTTTATGAATAATTTTTTTTTTATATATAACCGGAAATATTTAATTAAAAAATTAAATAAACAACTACGAAATGACAGTCAATGCTCTGCCACTTTGTGAAAATATTTAGATGTGAAAATTCTATCAAACATGAAGGAACTCAATACACTTTTCCAAAACTAGGAAGTCAAATGCATTTTACAGTGCCCTCACTTTCCATTGTTCTGTCCTATGACTTTTCCAAAGCTCATACCACACTGATGTTTGCAGTCTAGTTACAGACAACTCCAGTTGTCTGTCAGAGACGGCTTTGTGTAGTATACTCGACACTGCCAATCCTTCCTAAAGATTGGGTGTCTTTGTGGCAATCTGTTTTGCCTTGCCCTTACCTGTTGCGTCCTTCTCGGAATTACACTGCATCTCAGAAAGCAGAGCCACGTTTAAATGCCACCAGTTTGCGGCATTTCAGTGCCACCCAGTCACTGTTTAATTTGTGTCGGTGTTTGCAGGTGCTTAGGACTAGTACTTAATTACAAATGATAAGCGCATGCAATTAATCTTCCCCATAGATCTTTTTTGGGGAAGATTAATTGCATGCACTTATCATTTGTATCTTCAGAGTTCCACAAGCCACACACACATTTACTGATATTCAAAAAGAGATGCATTTTCTATTTAAAAAGTATGCAATCATCAACAAATGCAAGTTTAATCTTCTCTTTAGAAAGAGATTAGTTGAAATGTCAAGAAATCGTGCAATTTTGAATTTTTCCAATATGACTTCGGGTGAAATACTCCCATCTGTGTGGGAAAATCAGCCTGCAAAAACTACGTTTTCAGGATTTGTATTCGCAGCAAAATATTTCAGTGAATAACAGCAACAAAGGCAAACTTCAGTTTGTTTTCCTACAAAACCCATTCTCCTTGACTTTTGGTAATCCATTAAAAATAAATCTGAAATTTCATTAAGGTCAAGAGGTCCCCCAAAGAATTCAAGACATTCGCCTAAGTGAAGTCTTGCAGCTCTCCCCTCCCTTAGTTCAGAGGATTCTCTCACCTGAATGATGGCTCTCTTGTAGGTATCCAGCACCTTCGGCTTGAGTCCACTGTTGCACACAGACTGTAGACACACCAGCCTCAATATCTTTATCAAAGGATGCTTCTGTGCGATGCAATCCTCAATGTATGTGTTGACCTAAGAAAACCCCCAACAAATTAAAAATCATCAAACTTGTTTACTTAATTTCACATATGTACACCCCAGAAGGGTTCTCAAGCCCATTTACAAAACTACCCAATCAGGTATTCAAATGTATATATGTTATACATTTTCCATTTCAATTTGCTTCAGTGATGAATTACACGCCTGGCCAGCTGTTCTTCAACAGCGCAGGGCCTTGGGATAAAGCTCTTGATAGCCAACTCTGAAATTCTGATGGTACAGGTCATGCATTTGTAGAGAGCACAGGATGGAAGCCCTTCAGAACCATTGAGTATTGCAGAGTTGGAATTGGAATGCACAGTAAAATCCACCACGCTGTAACAGTCCATAGGCAGAAAGAAAGGTATACTCAAGTCCCCGTAGTCTAGAAGGCAATGCATACCCTATAGCGAAATGAAGTGACAACTGCAACTTTGCGCTCCGTCGCCTCTTCTCTCTTAATCAGCGCATTCCTTTAGCACGGAGGGCCTCTGATGAGTGAGTCTTGGTATCATTTGGACAGTGCCGCAAACAATGGTAATTATTGGGAAAGAGACATGGTTCAGTAGCTACACTGCAGACAGTCGAAGTAGGAAATTGAAGTTCGACTCTAGCTTTCCTCATTTGATCAACAATTGGTGATACCAAGAAAACTACTCAATTCCCTGCGCTCTGTGATAATATCAACCCAAACAATATCTACAATTAGGTTTTGTTGCCATTGTATACAACTTGTCTCCCATCACAGCCATTTTTTTTCGATGTAATCGATTAATTTACTATGATTATTTTGTAGAAGTAGTAATTTTATCTCATGATAAGGTCAATGAGGCATCTAGATTGGACTACAGGTAAAATAAATAATAAAACTGCTGGAACATGGTTCCGACACCTCGCAAGCGCCTTGCTGTCAATCCAAAACAACATTTTTCCCATCTGCTCCCTGTTCCGTAGCCTCTAAATCCCAATGCAGCTTAAGATAGAATTTGCTACAAGCAGCTGAGAGGTAAAATACCTGTATGGCATAGGAACTGAACCCCTCTTACGCCTCTCTAAAGTCCACAAAACACAGGCTCATGCCAGCGAAAGTCAACAGCAAACTGGTGGGTGTTGTGAGGAAGCCTGCATGAGAACTTCACAAACTCTGGATGGGCAGAAAAAACAAAATGGAGGACTTGTGCTTTCAAGGAGTGGAACCGAGCTCAATGGATTTGCCACTCACTGAAGAGATAACTGAAGCCTGTCACAGGTTCGAAATCAACCAGGGTTTCAACCCCTTTTAGCCTTCTGAATTTGAAAATAAGCGCTACTCACTTCGGTAATGCTACCATCTGTTTATAGTGATGCAAAATGGCAAAACTGTGGCAGCAAGCACTACGTAACTTACAATTGTGCATGACTAACGCATTTCATCACTATGAAGATGTATCAAGGCAATAGATTCTTGCCTTTAAAATGGCAAGAAACATCAAACGTACATGCTTTTACTCATTAAATTGATTTGTGGGCGTTTCATTCATTATAATGCACAGCCTTTGAATATGGTACATATAAACACAATGGTACATAGAATGCTGTAGTGGGATTGCCTTTTTAAAGGTCTGAGACAGTGGGAAGAGTGGGTTAGATATGCAGTGTCCTTGCAGAAGCATTGCCATATCATTAGTCATGCATGTAATAAAATATTACAGGCGACTGTGATTGTTTTAATATTACAAGTATGTTATATCAGAGTTTGATACTTATAAAAACATTGAACAAAACATTTATAGAGATATGACTCTATGGCTTATATTACATACATACACGGGTACAATACCAAGGAGCTTAATATTTCACTTTAGTTGGTAACTCAATACACACCTAGAAGAAAATGACATCACTAGTCTACTGTAATCATTTATTACAGCTTAGTAGTGATAGCAAAGTGACACATATACAGGCAGCTGACGGTTTTAAAAGCAGCTCTGAGAGACTGATACAAACTGCCATTAAAACAGTTAACAAGACAATTAACTTTTCAAATGTATTTTTCTTAACATTATGATGGAGCATTTATTGTTGTACGCTTTTTAGGGCACTGTTTGAATTCAGAATACGGATGTAACTGCATGCCACAAACCACTTGCGTAATTTGGAGGAGAGTGTTGCCGGTGGCAGAGGCGAGCTCTACCCACTTAGCGCTAATTAATTTCTGTTAGATACACTGCTCGCGCTGTTATCATAGCGTTCCTTGTTTTACTGTAGCGATTGAGGCTATTTTTAAAACGTTCAGTGTTTAGATTCTACCTGTATTTTCCACCGCTCCACACTTCAGGCTGTTTGTTTCCACCCACTCCCGCCCCGGTCCGCCGCGTCCAATTATGGGCGTTTGATGCGGAGGGTGAGGAGGAGCCTTGCACTTCCGGGCTCAGGGAGCACAGGTCAGCGCTCTAGCGACGCTGTCAGTGGAAGACTACTTAAAGGTCAGCTCTGCAAGTGCGCGCTGTGGAGGAGAGTGTTGCCGGTGGCAGAAGCGAGCTCTACCCACTTAGCGCTAATTAATTTCTGTTAGATACACTGCTCGCGCTGTTATCATAGCGTTCCTTGTTTTACTGTAGCGATTGAGGCTATTTTTAAAACGTTCAGTGTTTAGATTCTACCTGTATTTTCCACCGCTCCACACTTCAGGCTGTTTGTTTCCACCCACTCCCGACCCGGTCCGCCGCGTCCAATCATGGGCGTTTGATGCGGAGGGTGAGGAGGAGCCTTGCACTTTCGGGCTCAGGGAGCACAGGTCAGCGCTCTAGCGACCCCTCCCCTTTACTATAAATGTGTTTAGGGCAGCGACCGCGCAGCGGACGCGTGCAGCGGGCGCGCCGGAAGCGCGCCGAAGTCGAGCCAAAGTCAAGCCCGTCTGCGCCCGTCTGCGGCCGGACGGGGCGCGGGGCCATAAATCTTGGCTCTTCTACATCTACCTTCATAAGGTATGGCAGACAAGAATTACTGGATATCCAGCCAAACAACCCCACATGCTGCAAACACTCGATGTATGCTCTATCGCTAGTAAACTGTACCTCTTGCACTTTTGCCCCTGACAACAATCTGAACTCTACCAGTGATATTAATACATTAAAAGCTGCTTTGCTCAACTGTAGATCCCTACGCAAACATTGTCTAGAAATCTTCCATCTACTCGAAGATAACAAAATCCACATTCTGTTTCTTACGGAAACTTGGCTGGACGAATATTCAGATCCTGATATTATTCAGGCTCTTCCACCAGGATACTCCCTTTCCAGGTTGGATAGGAAAGACGGTAGAGGTGGGGGCATTGCTATAGCCACTAAAGCCCCATTAGAATGTACCCTCTCTCCTACCGTGGTTGATCATAGTGAAGTGGCCTCTTTTACTATTATTACTGGTCCGAGTCACTCCCTTTCAGGTATTCTGGTGTACCCCCCCCCCTGGACGTCTCTATGATTTTACCCCTACTCTTGTGGAAGCCTTGACCCATCTTGCGCTAAAAAAAACTCGAATTGTAGTGCTTGGTGACCTAAACGTCCATTTTGACGACCCTCTCGACAAAGAGGCGGCTGACATCAAATCAGAGCTACTCTCCTTAAATCTAGAGTTAAAAAACAATGATCCGTCACATCAACTCGGACATTTATTAGACCCTGTATTTGGAAACTGGAAGGGAATTCTGACCCTATCTCCTCAGCCAGTTCCCTGGTCTGATCACTTTATTATCCCTATATCTATCCAACTAGAAAGGACTGAGCAGCACAAACAAAGCTCACAGCGATTTAAACGCAGGAGATGGAAAAACTTTTCTATTGACTCTTTTACAAATATCATTCAGGATGCGGGCCCTCCCCAAGGATCCGATAGTGAGACATCATACGCTCACCTACAGGACTGCATCGCAAAAGCACTGGATGCCACTGCTCCCATTCGTACTATAACTAATGCCACAAGAACCAAAAAAACTGCCCCGTGGTTCAGTCAGGAGCTCCAGCTTGCTAAAACGGCATGTAAAAAGCTCGAAAGAGAATGGCGTGCTAATTTCTGTCCTGAAATTAAAGCTCGATATAAAACAGCACAAAAAGAATACAACAAAAAGGTACGCACATCCAAAGCATCTTATTACAACAGTCGGATTCTGGAAGCTGAAAACTCCTCTAAGGAGCTCTTCCAGATTTACAAAGAAATTTCTATAGTCGAGTCTAACCCCGCCTCCCATAATGATTCAGTGGAAACCTGCAATAAAATTGCCAAGTACTTCTCTGATAAAATTACAAACATTTATGCGAACATTTGCAGCAATATAAAATCTGGCATTGATTTTTCAGAGAATGAAGATCACATATGCCCTCAATCCCGCCTATGCGTATTCTCTGTACCTCCTGCTGAAACTTTGATAAAAATCTGCAAAAGTATCAAATCCGGCTCACCACGCGATCCCGCGCCTCCTAAAATTCTAACTGCTAGCCTCTCGGTCCTGGAGCCCCACTTCAGACATATGCTTCAAATATCCTTCTCCACAGCCAGTTTACCTGCAGACTGGAAAAAAGCCATAGTGTTCCCCATCAAAAAAAAACCCAACATGAGCCAGGAAATATTGGAGAACCTACGTCCAATTTCCCTACTACCATACCTCGCTAAATTAGCAGAGAAAGTGGTTAATGCCCAACTTATGACCCATCTTGAAGCCCAAAATGCCTTTCATACATCACAATCGGGTTTCAGATCGAGCTTCTCCACAGAGACAGCACTCCTAAGAGCTACTGAAACTCTGCGGGAAGGAGCCGACGAGGGCAAAACCAAGGCCTTGATCATGCTGGACCTCAGTGCCGCGTTTGACACTGTAGCAACAAGAAGGGGATGCCAGTACTGATACAAATAACCATTTAGCAATTTAAGGCACTCAACCTGAAGTAAAATTCAAGGCTTGGAGCTGGTCAGTAGCTTTTATTATTTTGCTTAATGTTATCAAAAGATAATTGGTTCAAAAATAAACAGTATTACATGCTAGGTACAAAAATGTGGGAAGGAAAGGTCTATCATTATATCAGGCATGTCACAAGCATACAACAACCAATCATTCAGGGGCAGTGGGAAACATGAAAACTCATATATTACAGTGAACAGTATTTACAGTGAACAGACAAACACAAAAATAGTGGAATAGGCCACCGTCTGCAAAATTTCTGAAAAGTTTGGTTATAAGATTATTTACATAAACTGTACATTCCTAACGCAAGTTTAAATAATCACAATTTTTGATACAGTCAACCAGAAGGATGAGCAAGGTAATGTACAACTGAGGGTGAAAAGCCGCAAAACAATTCAGGTAAACTTGTCACCCAGGCAGACTTAAAGGTGGTGAGGGGCCTACGCGTTTCGAATCCTACAGTTGTACGAGGATTCTCATCAGGGCCTTTGATTCTGGAGAAAGAAAAGAAAGAGAGAGATTGTAAGATCAAAGATTTGACCACAAGTGTATTTAAGCGGATCACCATTAGAATCTATACTCAGTCCACACCCTCTCCTATACAGCTTACCAAGACACGGTGTTGGAACATCCGAATATAGTTTTTCACAGCATATTTGCTGAGGAGGCTTTTTGTACCTGAAATGTCCGAAGCAGACTTAAATTACATAACGGACTTGGATGCGAGTGGCTGAGAGGTGGCAAAAAATGGGTTAAGAGCTTTTAATATTACCTGCTACCGTGTTCCCAGATGATGCTTTACCAGGGGCGAGATCACTTGGAAAGGCAAAAGGGGTCCCTGAAAGGTGGTGAACATACAAGATTTTAGGGAGGGTTTGCTATAATTGTTACACAAACAGGTTGTCAAAAGATTGCGATTCGCCTTACCTAATATTCTAAAATCTATATTTTTATTTATAGTCGCTGTCGCTGCACTTTAAGTCGCTGTCGCTCTATTTAAAACACTGTCGCCATAGGAGTAGAAGTGGAGTTCAGTCTGGAGCCTACGAAATAGGGGTGGGCAAAGTTTTATTATTACAAGCAAATGTTTCGAGGATTAAGCGTGGTAGACAACAGCTTTACAATTGTCTTACCAGAAGCGCTGAAGCTTAATTCAGCAATTTGAATTTGCCAACACAAAAGTTTAATGGACCTATAAGAAAGGAGCACACACGGCGCTTATCAGTATGCTTACAAAATAGAGACAGCCATTAGTTACGTGCAGGGGGAGGAATGCTCAGCGGCTTACCGTGTTTAAAATACGGCGGGCGTGGTCCGCTAACAGCGGTTACATGCGTTCACAAAAGTCCACGATCCTGCAAAGATGTAATATGACCGCGTATTAGCAGGCTATTTGTACCGGATTACAAAACGCGGTTTATTTGGGAACGACGGAGAAAAGAATTTACCGTCAACGCTGCAATGCACGCTGCGGAGAAGTGATTAATTCCTGCGAAGAAAGCAGAAGTTTCTAGCTTAGTTCTGCAACATTGGGTTATTACTGGCTCCTAACGCGGAGTACGCTGCTTAAAATACTCACTTTCGAAGGCTCAAGCTGGGGATCTTGGCGACGGCGGACGCGAACAAAGTAGTTACATTCAGGCGGGGACGCCTAGGCGGACTGAGCTGCCAGGGAGACACCCTTATATGCCGGTCATTATCACGGCCACACCCACCAGGTGTACTGGCCGGTTTTGAAAAAAAGTGTGGGGGCAAGAATGAAAACCCGGACCGGAGTGGCCAATCCATAGTCACTTGCAAAGCTTAGTAGTGTACACGGAATCCGCAGAATTAAAAGAGCAGGATGAGAAAGTTAAAGCTTGAATATCTCACTTAATTCATTCAAGCCAGACACCGCAGTGTCAAATTTCACTATCAAAAGAGCTTCCCGTTTTGACAGGGCAAGGTTCTGATCGCCACCTCGCGGATTTTTTTCTACTTTGGAAATTACAGTCCACTTCAGGTCACTTACAGCGTGTTGCATACGTGTCCAATGGAGCACCAGGGGGATGACATTGCGCCAAATGATGGGGATGCCCCCTATTCTTGGACATCACAAGTGTGGCACTTGCCTCTGTTGTGAATCCTCAATTGAGGGCTCATTGTTCCAGCACAACGGAATTTTTGGGAAACATGAATCGTTCAGCAACTGCAAGAGCAAGTTTGTTGTCTACGGTATCATATGCCCGTGCCGCCTACTTTATATAGGCAAAACCAATCAAGAGATCCGGCAAAGGATCTCGCAGCACAAATCAAGAATCAAAAAGCGGGTTGAAAAACCGGCCAGTACACCTGGTGGGTGTGGCCGTGATAATGACCGGCATATAAGGGTGTCTCCCTGGCAGCTCAGTCCGCCTAGGCGTCCCCGCCTGAATGTAACTACTTTGTTCGCGTCCGCCGTCGCCAAGATCCCCAGCTTGAGCCTTCGAAAGTGAGTATTTTAAGCAGCGTACTCCGCGTTAGGAGCCAGTAATAACCCAATGTTGCAGAACTAAGATAGAAACTTCTGCTTTCTTCGCAGGAATTAATCACTTCTCCGCAGCGTGCATTGCAGCGTTGACGGTAAATTCTTTTCTCCGTCGTTCCCAAATAAACCGCGTTTTGTAATCCGGTACAAATAGCCTGCTAATACGCGGTCATATTACATCTTTGCAGGATCGTGGACTTTTGTGAACGCATGTAACCGCTGTTAGCGGACCACGCCCGCCGTATTTTAAACACGGTAAGCCGCTGAGCATTCCTCCCCCTGCACGTAACTAATGGCTGTCTCTATTTTGTAAGCATACTGATAAGCGCCGTGTGTGCTCCTTTCTTATAGGTCCATTAAACTTTTGTGTTGGCAAATTCAAATTGCTGAATTAAGCTTCAGCGCTTCTGGTAAGACAATTGTAAAGCTGTTGTCTACCACGCTTAATCCTCGAAACATTTGCTTGTAATAATAAAACTTTGCCCACCCCTATTTCGTAGGCTCCAGACTGAACTCCACTTCTACTCCTATGGCGACAGTGTTTTAAATAGAGCGACAGCGACTTAAAGTGCAGCGACAGCGACTATAAATAAAAATATAGATTTTAGAATATTAGGTAAGGCGAATCGCAATCTTTTGACAACCTGTTTGTGTAACAATTATAGCAAACCCTCCCTAAAATCTTGTATGTTCACCACCTTTAAGGGACCCCTTTTGCCTTTCCAAGTGATCTCGCCCCTGGTAAAGCATCATCTGGGAACACGGTAGCAGGTAATATTAAAAGCTCTTAACCCATTTTTTGCCACCTCTCAGCCACTCGCATCCAAGTCCGTTATGTAATTTAAGTCTGCTTCGGACATTTCAGGTACAAAAAGCCTCCTCAGCAAATATGCTGTGAAAAACTATATTCGGATGTTCCAACACCGTGTCTTGGTAAGCTGTATAGGAGAGGGTGTGGACTGAGTATAGATTCTAATGGTGATCTGCTTAAATACACTTGTGGTCAAATCTTTGATCTTACAATCTCTCTCTTTCTTTTCTTTCTCCAGAATCAAAGGCCCTGATGAGAATCCTCGTACAACTGTAGGATTCGAAACGCGTAGGCCCCTCACCACCTTTAAGTCTGCCTGGGTGACAAGTTTACCTGAATTGTTTTGCGGCTTTTCACCCTCAGTTGTACATTACCTTGCTCATCCTTCTGGTTGACTGTATCAAAAATTGTGATTATTTAAACTTGCGTTAGGAATGTACAGTTTATGTAAATAATCTTATAACCAAACTTTTCAGAAATTTTGCAGACAGTGGCCTATTCCACTATTTTTGTGTTTGTCTGTTCACTGTAAATACTGTTCACTGTAATATATGAGTTTTCATGTTTCCCACTGCCCCTGAATGATTGGTTGTTGTATGCTTGTGACATGCCTGATATAATGATAGACCTTTCCTTCCCACATTTTTGTACCTAGCATGTAATACTGTTTATTTTTGAACCAATTATCTTTTGATAACATTAAGCAAAATAATAAAAGCTACTGACCAGCTCCAAGCCTTGAATTTTACTTCAGGTTGAGTGCCTTAAATTGCTAAATGGTTATTTGTATCAGTACTGGCATCCCCTTCTTGTTGCTATAGATACTGGCTCAGCCATACTGATTAGAGCCACCCCTTTGTAGTTTTCTGGCGTTTGACACTGTAGCACATTCCATCTTGCTACAGTGTCTAAACAGAGCGGGGGTTACTAAAGAGGCACTGGGATGGCTGAAAGCTTTCCTTACAAACAGAAGCTTTCAGGTCCAAAGAGGGACTTTTCTCTCAGATAGCATGACACTAGAACAGGGGGTGTCCCAGGGCTCTGCCCTGAGCCCCACCCTGTTCAACTTGTATATGGCGCCATTGGCAGAGGTGGTCCAATCGTTCGGCGTAGAGCTTGTCTCCTACGCCGACGATACTCAACTCCTGATCTCCCTGTCTCAAGCTCCCTCCTCCGAGGGATGACTGAGCACTGCCTCAAGTTAAATGGAACAAAAACCGAGGTGCTCATAATAGGTGGGAACAACACCAAATGGACCAAAGATTGGTGACCTATATGTCTGGGACCTGTACCTACTCCCAGTCAGGAAGCCAAGAATTTGGGTGTCTGGATAGACAACAAGCTCTCCTATGACAGTCATGTCAAAAAAACAGTTGGTAAATGTTTTGAAGTCATGAAAACGCTGAGTCGCACCTTGGATCTCCTCCCATTGAATTCCAGGCGCACCATGACTCAGGCACTTATTACCTCCCGTATAGATTATGGGAACGTGCTGCTGCTGGGCACTTCCGAAAAAAACATTAGGAAATTACAAGTCCTGCAAAATTCAGCGGCACGTCTTGTGCTAAGACTCCCTCGTAGAGCTCCCTCTAAACCATCTCTGAATACCCTGCATTGGCTGCCTATCAGCAAGAGGATAATATTCAAGGCACTTCTCTGGTGCCACAGAATCATTCATCATAAAGCCCCTTCTTACATGTCTGATCTAGCTTCACTCTACGAACCCAATAGATCCCCACGTTCCAAGGGAACAGGTCTGCTCAAAACAACGCTCCCAAAAAAGGCTAGATTGGGAGGCAGGTCCTTTCGCACTCTTGCGGCCAAAAAGTGGAACACCCTTCCCTTGAATATCAGACAGAATAAAAACGAGGCATCCTTTAGAAAAATGTTAAAAACTTATCTTTTTACTCTTTAATTGCCTGTCTTTCTGGCTTCACCCTGCTAATACTCTCTCTCTCCATAGCGCGGGGACACGCCGGGAGGCGTCACCAGGCGCTTTACAAACCCCTATAATAATAATAATAATAAATAATTTAAAACTAACACTGAGTGAAATACCTTGAATGGTGCAACAAGAGCAACTGCACCAGAAGAAGCAAAAGGCGAAGTATACCCTTGGATTGCAGCAAATGCCAAGTACCAGACAATATGAAAAGAAAAGTATCTGCAGGAACCATACCCCAAAACATAGTCGGCTTTAGCGACAATATGTTTTGGCAACACCCTCCCTCCATGGTCTCCTTCCTCACAGCGCCTTTTATCTCCATAGCTCCTCGCTTACATTTGTCATTTATTGCATAGCGCTACTCATACCACCGTAGGGTGTCAGAGCACTTTACATCACACACACACATTATACAGGGACAACGAATCATACATTTACATATACGACAATGAGGACTACAAGGTGTAGGAATCACATGTCATCCATGCTTGTAGGCAGAGAGTTTGATCTGGAGAAGCACAAACTCAGGATTTGAAACGTACTACAGTGGTTGGCTTTACTAATAAGAATGCATTTCTACCTTAATAAACCATTCTTAGCAACATTTGGATATTGAAATACTGTGAAAAAACAATGTTTTAATCTATACCGTGCAGTTTGCATGCAGCTCTTTGGTGACAGTTCATAGCTCACTGTGCTATATTAAGATTGTAACTTATGAACTGCAAATAACAAAATAATTTCTGTGATAAAAGCAGTAACCCACTGAGCTATCCACATAAAATACAGTTCTGTGATTTGAATGGCACATGCTCGCTGCAGCAGGCTTATTAATCCTCTGCGCTACTTTTTGATGATTCAAAGCTGCCACTAGACAAAACTCCATTTCGCTACAGTGGGAACATTACTCACCAGAGTTATCTTGACATTTTTAGTGTTGCCTGAAAACTGCTGGAAAGAGAAGTAACTCTCGTAGAAGGTGTTTTTCAAACCAATAGTTATTTTTAAATACAGTGCACTCAGCCCCTCCCCGAGCTCAGAGCGAGGTGCAGCTCCAAAGAACTCACCTTGTCAGTGTCTATTCCCGACATGAACTCTTGTTCCACGGACAAATTATCAAAGAAAGCTTCTGAGGCTGAAATATAAAACTCAAATTTACAATGTGACTGCATACTGGATCCCGCTAGCTCTGATCCAACTATGTAAACAAGATGGTCACTAGGCATATTTCAAAGACAGTACAGCACAGCAGATATATTTCATATGTGTAATAGGTTTCTCAATACACTATACACCTAAAAGCATTGTGAGGCCATACTAATGGCAATACAGCACCATATAAATCTGTTAACATAACACAATTTTTTAACAGATGGCCCTGCATTTAAGTTTCATTACTGCCTAAAATGATTTTAAAAACATTACTTACTTTTCATTGTTTTTAGACTTAGATTAGCTCATCATTGAAAAAAACAAGGAGTCACAGTTAATACGATAAAAAGTCCATTTGAAAAAATATTTAATTTGAGAGATTACAGTCATGAGAACTGAAAAACATCGATTGTTCAATTGCCTATGGTCTCCAAAGAAAAATAAGAATGTGCTTGTAATTGCAGAGTGTAAGTCAATTTGACCTACTGAGAGTGTTGATATTTTTAATTAGCTGGAACAGGAAGAGGTTTGCAACAAAAATGACTCTTGATATATTTGTTAGTGTGTAACAGAATCCCATGAGCACCAAATTCTGAGCTTCGCTAGCTATACTTCGTCCTTGACTCGCTTTAACCTCACTTCCATACACTGAATAGCCACCTGTCTACTGCAATTTTTTCAGTATGGCTGTTTGAAGAGGGGACGGGGCCTTAAACTGTGTTGGTCCTCGTGCCGAGAAGTACCTACAAGGCATTTTTAAACCCCACCCGCCCCAAGCTCCCAACTCCATAAAAAGACAAAGCTTACTGAGGCTGGTGCCGATGTCCTGGGGTGTTTTCACACCCCTTAATGAACGTAGACATTTCAAAGCCTCTGAAAACCAGCTGGAAAACCACTGTTTTCAGCTCGTTTTCCCTGCCACTGTATGAAATTGGCTCCTCACCGGGAGACTGTAGGATGGGAGCCGATGTAGTCTGCCACTCGGTGGCACCGTGTGAGTTGGCAGGTATGGATTTTGATGTGACCCATGTACTATTCTAAACTCTGTTCCTTTTTTTTGGCACAGGGAAATTAAGCGATTTGCCCGCAATCACACAGAGGATGGTGAGCCAACGCTGGGACTCGAACCTGGGTCACCAGCTTTAAAGTCTGCAACTCTGTCAATGAGATTACATATCACTTTTTTTTTAAACATACAAATGTATTTACTACACATACTGCAGCTGGGTCTTCCTTGTGGAAGGGACAACATGGATCTGCATTTGGCTGACCTCAGTCTGCAAAGTCGCATAAGAGTTTAAAACAATTGAATGGACTGTTGGCCAGAGGGATTACCAGTGGCTGAGATTAAATTAAGTATTCCAAAAATCGCCTTTTGCACGGTCTAGTTGTTTGTAATATGGTGGTTACTGTTAGGGCAGATGCTTTCTGTGCTCTAAAAACAGCAACCCACACATTGGACAATACATTTAATTCCCACTCCAAGATTTGCCACATTTGACATTTCTTCATACGCTACAACTCTAGTTGAGGTTGCGTGTTACAGGGGGGCACTAGTAGCAGGCCGGGATTTAATGTAGCCGAAGGGGACAAATTACTCAAGACAGGCTTGTTTCCAACTCTATAGTCAGGGCTAAACTGTACATTGTGGACCTAAAAGGCAACTATTGCAGATCTTGGTGAAGTTCTTGAGAAAATCCCATTTCAAGCAGTGATACCTCCTGTTGCACGTCCTCATTTTTTAGTGGGACACAACCATAAGATCGGCTGGTTCAGATCATGGTTTCTAAAGGGAGCTAGGCCGACCTGGGCAGCCCTCACTTACTTGTAATGTCCTTGATGAGTTCTGCAATCGATGTATGGTTTGCCAGAGACCCTCTTGCTGCCTGCATGTGTGGCAACTGTGAGACAAACTGCTTGATCTCTCCAACAGTTTTAGCATTGTGTCTTTCCTGGAAATAGTAATAAACATACATAAATTACATTTTACAATTCAGCTCAAGACGTGTTGCTGTACATTACTTGGAGGTGGCCGCTAGTTTACTGGTACGCATAACATACATTAATGAACACAACCTGAAGACAAACTGACGATATTTAAATTGAGAAAAACATGAAATGGGGCCAAGTCTGTACAGCACATTAAAGATAGAATGTTTGAGGACCTCCATATTCTGATGTTACTTATAGTTGCAAAACACAAGTCCAACATGCTTCTAAATGAAAGAATCTGGGCCAATTCCTAGTGTACATGAACAGAAAGGCCAAGGGCCTGATCTCACGACCGCCAGACTTGCGCTGGCGGTGGTCCGTCCGCCGCATTAGGACTTCAAAGTCGCTGCGGCGGAGGACCACCAGCTGTGCCAGGGAACAGACATTCCCTGGCGGTGGCGTAGCAGCTCCACAATTTCCACTACCGCCAGCCATTTCATGGCGGGATCCTCACCATGAAAAGGCTGGCGGTGGAGGAACAAAGGGGGCTCTACAGGCATGTTTTCAGGGGGGCACAACATGTCTGTCTGTAGTCCCCCAAAGATCCAGCACGGTATGGATGGTGAGGAACATTTTTGCCATTAACCATTGCAGTGCCTGTTTTCCAGGCACCGCCATGAAAAAGGAAAAGGACCGTCACATTCTACAAGTTCAACTCGTGCTAAGGCAGGCGGTCCTTGCAAGGCTTTGGTGCAGTTGTGCCGATGGAGAGCCGGTGCAACTGCGCAAAAGACGAAATCCGGCCCTAAATTCCGTCCTTCCTAGCTGGCCAATTAAGCCAAAGTAAGGAGAGAAATTATTTCCTACGCCCAGGTCATTACTATTTGAAGGTGCACACTGCAGTGAAAAACTAGAAACCATTTCAGACTTTTTTTTAACAATATAGTCAGCCATGTCACGCAACCTGGATCTTATTTTATGCATAATTCCTACAAATCTTGACAGCAGGCATGTACTTAGACTACTCAGTTGGTTTATGAACCTGCTCCAGAGATCTCAGAGCAACTTTAAAGCCACGGGTTCGTTGTTCAGGAAGGAAGTACTTTATTGAACAATAAAATGAGGCAGAGTGCACAGGAATGTATTCATCTTATAAAAAAAGTCACGGGTACCAATCCCCGTGGATGGAATCAGCCGGTGATTCTTTTTCAGAAGCAGCATGGAGCTGCATGACAGAAAGGGCCACAAGCAATGCCTTCGGCGGCGCGCGCTGTACTAATGGTACTTTAGTATTGGTCGCCATTATTAGTCTGCTGGAAACAAATGCTTGACCGACCCCATTAAATTACGCGCTTGTTTACAAGAAGCCTTCACAAGGGGACCTGCCTCTCCACAAAGGTTTACTTTTAGAACTGTATCGGAGGCATTGGGCAGCAACACGTGACTTTGCCGAAGATATTTGCATCCAATACGGCAGCTCTTCTGCCCGTCATCTCTATATCACCCAAGCAACAGACTAAGCACGCAGAATCAACAGCTGATGCACCACCCTTTCCAAGCATTTGTTTCCTAGAGAAGCTTGTGTAGAAATACTAGGAGAATTACCCGTCTGGATAAAACCGTGCCGTGCAAAATGTTACTGTTAATAAATGTCACAGCATGGATATTTAAAATTACAGAAAGGTAATAGAAAAGTACAAAAATGTAAAACAGGTGTCCAAAAATGTAAAATTCCAGAGTGTTTCTACGAAGAATTATACTGGGGAACATGGAAAGGCCATGTGGAAAACAAAAAACAATACAGTGGCTCCTTGAAAATGACATTCCTGGCTTAATTCTTTTGCTGAATAAGAAAGTTTGTATAACGAAGTGCGTTTGAAGTTTGTAAATCTGTCAGTCACACGAGCGGGCAAGCCTGTGCAGAAGGTGCTAATGAAGAAGTCAATGTGATGGTGCCGCAGTCGCAGTTCCATTATCACCTAATCCTCCTGAAACCTCTCGATTATCTTCGCACCCCTCCTGTAAGGACGTGTTTTAACCTCGCCAGGGGATGTGGTCCCGAACGATCTCGGTTAGATGCCCAGCGAAACACAAACAAAAAAATCATCCACAATTTTGCGTCACTTTGTGTTCAGGCATCGACTTTGGAACAGTTCAATTCCGTGTCTTTGTGAACACAGACTGACACTGTCGAGGATTCGATATAGGGCGCGTAGCTATCCAAAGAGCAACAGAACACTTTACAGAAAACTACAGCAGGTAACACCTGAAGCCTGAGATGCTGTCCACAGAACACTAGGGTGTGTGAAATGTGGCTGAGAAGGGTGGGGTCAGAACATGTAATTTGCACAATACTACACCACAAGCAACCCTTGTTTATATATTTTTACATTGCATTTGGTAGAACTCTACAATTTGAGATGAAGTCATTTGTCTGAAGTCACATAATCAAGTATCCAGGTTAGAACAACCACAAAAAAAGCCATAAGATCAGAACAGTCAATAATGGAACTGTTCTCCCAAAAGTAGCTCCCTCCAACCAGCATACAGCTTGGCAAGGCTGATGGCATAAAGGCCAAGCAAGGTTTGTAGCAGTGCTTCCCCCTCCCCTTCAATAAACAAAGCGGCCCCTGGGGAAAGTGGGGGGGGTCACCATGGCCTATAACCGAAGAATGTAACCCCGGCTGCCATTTGTTTCACCCGATGATCGCAGCAATATGCGACGATTTTCTTTGTATTTGGGCAGCAGGGGGATCCCTCTGGGTCCCACATGGGCCCTAGTGGGGGCAGGGTATCCCTACTCTGCCCCCTTATATTACCTTCATTTTTTTACTTCAGGAAAGGGGACTATGTCCCAGAGCCCTGTAATAGCTGGCAGCAAAACTTTTCTGATGGAGCTGGCAGCCAATGAGAGTGCTTGCTCCCGCGGGAGTGAATTGGCCCAAAGGAAGGAAAATGCTACTTACCAGTATGCATCTGTTCTTGGCATTTAGGGCTGCTGACATTCATATCTTAGCATAGATCGCCGCCTAGTGTTGGGTCCGGATGATTGCACCTTGTTGTCTTGGAAGAGTCTTCGAAGTATCACGAGATGGGTGACTCCTCCCTTGGACTACAGTGCGCATGGGCATCCACTCCATCCTCAGATTGTTTTTCACCATTGTGGCAAAGATGGAGTATAGTAGAAAAAAAGATGGCCATGCAAAGAAAATCCTGCAGCTGCGACAGGCCCTGGGGAGGAGGGTGGGCGATATGAATGTCAGCAGCCCTACATGCCAAGAACAGATGCATACTGGTAAGTAGCATTTTCCGTTCGAGGCATGTGGGCTGCTGAATTCATATCTTAGCATAGACTGTATAGCAGTTATGTTATGTTATGTTACTTTATTTCTTTTATAGCGCACGGCTACTCCGGGGAGCATCCCAGCGCTTTAGCAAAGAATAACAGAATCTCCTCTAGCGGTGGACACCTGTCCCAGCTGCAGCAGTTTGAAAAAGAGTTTTGAGGACAGCGTGGCCTACAGCAGCTTGCTGCTTTGATTGCACATCTACACAATAGTGTTTAGTGAAAGTGTGTATGGTAGACCATGTAGCTGCTCTACAGATGTCTTCTAGTGGAATGTTTCCTAGAAAAGCCATGGATGCCCCCATTTTGCGCGTAGAGTGTGCTCTCGGGGGAAATGTTAGAGTGCGTTTAGCTTTGTGGTAGCATATTTGAATGCATTTAACTATCGATCTGGCTATTCCTGTGTAAGCGGGGCTGCAGGAAGAGGCAAGAGACGTGTCTTTGTAACCAAAGGGAAAGGCTTTATTGTAGACAAGAGCTGATCTGTACTTCTGAGTCTGACAGTGGATTTCCTTGGCGAGCGACTCCTCTCGGTCCGGCTCTTGGAGAGGACACCCTCGGTCCGCCTTTTCTTTAGAGTCCGCCTTCGGTCGACAGCGTCTGGCTCCGTCGTGTCGTCCTCCCAGTTAGGTTTTATGTAAATGAAATAGGAAAAGCGCGTTACTGTCACGGCCTTTCTGATCAATAATCCCAAACACCCGGGGGGGGGGGGGGGAAGTGAGGTGAGTCCTGACTAGTGCTCCCAACGATAAAGTGCTTGCCTTCAGTGATTACGTGCACAAAACAAAAGGGAGAAGTGAACACTCAGCACAGTCCCCTTCCCCGTGCCTATGGTTGAAGCGCTCTAGCGCCTCACCCTTCTCCCAATCCAGCCCGCTATGCGATCACGTACCTCGCGAAGCCACGCCCCTCCGGGGGAGTGGCTGGGCGGATCGCGTTGTCGGTGGCCTCCTGGCTCCGCTACGGACTCTGGTCTCCCTCCGGCAGCTGCTGGGTGTCTTTCGCCGCTGCGGGGCTCCGCTCGCTCTTCACCGTCCCTGGCGACATCCTCTCCGTACTCTCCCTCGAGCCTCGCCGGTGATCTCTCCTCTGCGTGGCTGATGTCCCACGAGCTCCGGTCCTGCTCCGCGTTGGATACCTGTCGGCAGTCCTGGGGATCTTCCTGCATCCGCTGGAATCCCTCGTACGTCTCTGCTTCCTCCGTTGGCTCGCTTGGCTGGGTCCGTCGCTGCAGTCTCCAGTCAGGCGAATCGTCCTCCCACCACTCGCTGTCCTCTTCGTCTCTGCTCCGCTCCGCGCCTCTCCTCCCACAAACCGCTCCGCCGGTGTAAAGACACACCTGGTCCGGCACACCTTCCTCTTTTCTAGCGGAGTTCGGCCACTCCCCCTCAGAACCAGGAGTCCACTTAAAGGGGCCGCCGACCAGATCCTCATCATCTCCGCTATACTGTTCTTCCACGTGGTGCCAAGAAGGCGATTCCAGGCTGGGCTGTGAAAACATAAAGGGGGGTTCACAAGTTACTTTGACCCCAGGGGGCGCCTCGGGCACCCCTTTACATCCTGATTTTGAGATGGGGTTACCCTTATGTTGTGGTGAAAAAGCGACAAACAGTTGCTTTGTTTTTCTGAATGGTTTAGTTCTGTCAACATAATACAATAGAGCTCTTCTTACATCTAGTGTGTGTAAGGCTCTCTCAGCTACTGACTGCGGGTTTTGGAAGAAAACGGGCAATTCTATGGACTGATTGATATGGAAAGTGGATATGACCTTTGGCATGAACTTAGGGATAGTACGTAGTACTACTTTATTTGCGTGTATTTGCATGAAAGGTTCCTGAATCGTTAGAGCCTGTAACTCACTTACTCGTCTGAGTGAAGTGATGGCAATTAAAAATGCCACCTTCCATGTTAGAAATTGCAATTCACATGAGTGGAGTGGTTCAAAAGGAGGTCCCATAAGTCTGGTAAGTACTATATTTAAGTTCCAGACTGGTGCAGGTGGATGTTTTGGAGGGATTATCCTTTTAAGCCCTTCCATGAAAGCTTTGATTGGTGGAACTCTGAACAGAGACAGGTGTTGTTTGTTTTGGAGGTATGCTGCTATAGCTGCAAGATGTAGTCTTATAGAAGAGTATGCTAAATTGCATCTTTGTAGATGCAACAGGTAACAAATAATGTTTTGGATGGAAGCGTCTAATGGGTTGATTTGGTTATTATTACAATAAATTACAAATCTTTTCCATTTGGCTGCATAGCATGCTTTAGTAGTTGGTCGTCTTGCCTCTTTGATAATGTTCATACAATCATGAGGTAAGTGGAGATATCCAAATTCTAAGACTTCAGGAGCCATATCGATAGGTTCAGTTGATTGGGATCTGGGTGCCTGATTTCTCCATGGTTCTGAGTTAGAAGATGTGGCGACAGACGCAGTCTTTGATGTGGAACCACGGAGAGTTCCAGGAATGTTGTGTACCATGGTTGTCTCGCCCATGTTGGAGCAACCAGGATCATTGTCAGTGACTGCTGACGTAGTTTGTGTGCCACTAGCGGAATCAGTGGAGCTGGTGGAAAATCGTACGCAAATCTGCCTGACCAGTTCATCCATATCGCATTGCCCTGTGAACACGTATGTGGGAACCTGGCGGCAAAGTACTGGCATTTTGAGCTTTCGTTTGTGGCAAACAGATCTATCTCTGGATGTCCCCATTCTTGGAAGAATGGTTGGAGAGCTTGAGGGTGAATCTCCCATTTGTATATCTGTTGGCTGTGTCTGCTTAACAGATCCGCTATCTGGTTGTCTTTCCCTGGCAGGTGTTCTCATTGGAATTGCCCACCTCCATATGCTCTGCGCTAGGTGAGAAAGCTGTAGAGAGGGAGTCCCTCCCTGTTTCTAGATATAATACATGGCTGTCATGTTGTCCGTCCAGATCAACACAGCTTTGTTGTATACATATTTTTGGAATGCTTTCAGTGCCAGAAATACTGCTAGCAACTCCAAGTGGTTGATATGCAGTGTCCTTTGCTTGACTGTCCAGCGTCCCTGGACTGTGTATTGATGTAGGTGGGCTCCCCAAACTGTCAGTGATGCATCCGCTGTTAATACTATTTGTGGAACTGGCTCTTGGAACAGTCGCCCCTTGGAAAGGTTTTGTGGGGTCCACCACTGCAGAGAGTTGTGAGTGCGACTGTCTACCAACACTACGTCTTTTAGTTGTCCTTGAGTTTGGTTCCACTGACGTGCTAGGCAATCTTGCAATAGACGCATTTGAAGTCGGGCATGAGGGACAATGAATATGCAGGAGGCCATCATGCCTATGAGCTGCATGAACACTCGAGCTGGTAAGGAGTATTGTGGCTGAAACTTTCGAATTAGAGTCTGCATGTTGGCTATCCTGACTGGATTTAGATATGCCTTTGCTACTGATGTATCTATTGTAGCTCCCAGATATTGTTGTATGTGGGAGGGTTGTAGATGAGATTTTGGGTAATTTATAGAAAAACCCAGACTGTGCAGCAGCTGGAGTGTTTGAGACGTATGGCTTGCACATTGGGCGTACGATTTGGCTTTTATGAGCCAATCGTGGAGGTATGGGAACACATGGATGTGTTGCTTCCTGAGGTGTGCTGCCACTACGGCTAGACATTTTGTGAACACTCTTGGGGCTGTAGTTACTCCAAAAGGGAGAACTTTGAACTGATAGTGTTGACCTTCTATTGTGAACCTGAGATATTTCCTGTGAGCTGGGTGTATAGGTATGTGAAAGTATGCGTCTTTGAGATCTAATGTGGCAAGGAAGTCGCCTTGCTGGAGCAGCGGGAGTACTTGTTGTAGAGTTATCATATGGAAGTGCTCTGACAGTATCTATTGGTTCAGAGGTCTGAGGTCTAGTATGGGTCTGAGCGACCCGTCCTTTTTGGGAATTAGGAAGTATAGAGAGTATACTCCTGTTCCTTGGTGTTGAGAAGGGACTGGCTCTATGGCGTCCTTTTGTAGCATGGATTGGACCTCTTGTTGTAACGGTGTTATGTATTCTTTGGAAATAGGACGGGGTTTGGGTGGTATGTTGGGTGGAGTAGAAGTGAGTTCTAGGCAATAACCATACTGGATAATTTGTCTCACCCACCTGTCTGTGGTAATTGCGTTCCAGACAAGTAGGAACTGGTTGATTCTGCCTTCGACTGGCGTTAGGTGGTCTGGAGGGAGTGTGATGAAGTCACTGTTTGGTGGCAGTGGAGGCTCGGGTGTTATTGCCTCCACATCCTCTGCCTTTGTTATTGTTGCCCCTATAACCTCCTCTATTGGAGCCTTTGTTAAAAGTGCTCTGGGTATTGGATTTGAGGGTAGAGGAGCTTTGTGATGTGTTGCTTCTTCCTGCACCTCTATATGAGGAGTGACGAAAGGAACCTCGATGTTGTTGGAACTGAAGTGCCCCCATTGATTTTGCAGTTTCAGTGTCCTTCTTCATTTTATCTAGAATGTTGTCTACTGCGGGGCCAAACAGGAAATCTTGGTTTACGGGTTGGTTGAGGATGGTGGTTTGCACTTCATTTTTAAAACCAGATATGCGTAGCCACGCGTGTCTGCGCAGTAGAACGCTGGAATTGATAGACCTGGCCGATGTATCGGCTGCGTCTAGCGCACATTTGATGGAGGCATTGGTAATGAACTTGCTTTCCTGAATGAGGTTGTTAGCCTGCACCTTAAAAGGTTCTGGTAGGTGTTGCATTAGACTTTCGAGCTGGTCGTAATGTGCTCTGTCGTATCTTGCTAGAAGAGCCTGTGTATTCGCAATTCTCCATGAGTTTGCGGCTTGTGAAGCTACCCTTTTCCCTGAGGCTTCTAGTATTTTAGATTCTTTATCAGGAGGGGAACATCTCCTGTTGTCTGTGAGTTGGTCCTTTTACGAGCATTTGCAACTACTAATGAATCTAAAGGCAACTGTTGTTTAATATAAGTAGGGTCTGCTGGGGCAGCCCTATATTTTTTCTCAATCCTCGGATTGAGCACCCTCGCCCTAGCAGGATCTTTAAATATGTCTGGCGCGTGCTTTTTTTTTTTTATGTTCAGAAAGATTTTATTAAATTTTAAGGCAAAAGGAAAACGAATAAATACAATACAAAAAAGAGGAGGGAAGTTACAAGCGTAAGCGATCAAATAACCAATATGAAGTGTAAACAATCATAATATGCAGAATTAACATATAATAATACAAAAGAATCGCAATTAAGGAGGAAGGGTAAGGATGAAGGGAGGAAGAGGGGATGGGAATAACATGTCATAGGAACGTGAATTCATAAACTACAGAGTTACAGTTAAAATGCAATGTAAAAATAGAACATAAGAAAAGGTATAACAATATCATTGCAAAACATATGAATCAATAGGTGACCAAAACGATTGAAATGATTGTGAATTATGAGTAACGCCTTTAAGAGAAAGCAGCAAAGGTAATCCATGACCACCAAGCATGAACTGAAAGAGAAGAAGCATCTTTCCAACAGAAAGTAATGGATTTTAAGGCAGCTGTGATTAGAAAATTAAACAATTTTGCCTCTGAGTCAGAAAGGGGGTGAGTTAGGGCAATCTATTTGCAAATTAAAAAATTAAAGGAAATATCATCTTGTAAAGGTAAAATTTTCAAAATTACATTCCATACTTCCAACCAAAATTTCATAATAACTGGACACTCAAATAACATATGGCGAAGTGAACCAGGGCTAGCGTTGCAGTGCCAACAAACATCAGAAAGTAACAGTTTTGCATGGAAAAGACGTGATGGAGTCCATAAAGTGTTGAATAAAATATAAGCATTGGTTTGATAAAGGGACACTGGGAGCCAGCCAGAGATACTGTCGAGCCATATAGAGGACCATGAGTCATCTGACAGGGAGATGGAAAGTTCATTGTTCCAAAACGACGAAATAATCTGGACATTGGAGCCCTGTGAGGAGGAAAGTTTCTTATAAAAAACAGAGACAGCTTTAGGGGAAGATGTTACAGCTGTGAGGTAAATTAATATGTCATTGGTGGTGGAGGAGGGAATACCATTGGGGAAGGAATCCAAAATTGAGTTACATAAAAATTGATATTTTACAAGGTCATCAGCTGGGATACCAAACTTTAACTGTAGCTGTTCAAAAGGAATAAAAGCATTACCATTAAATACATCTTTAAGATATAAAATTCCTCTTGAAATCCAAGAGGACCAGAAGGAAATGTTTCTGTTCAATTTAAAGAGCGCACTGTGCCATAAAGACAAGTGGACTGTGGAGAGTAGGGGTAATTCAAAATTAGAATCTAAGTCATTAATTATCAATCTCGATGACTTAATGATAGAGGAAAGATGAACAACCTTCGCTGTGGAGGACATTGACATCAATGAATGTAAAGAAAAGGGCCGTACAATGGATGCTTCAATATCCAACCAAATTGGAGGTTTTACCATATGTGAAGGATTAAACCAAAGGGCACTCTGCTTTAAGATGAAAGCTTTATGGTATAGGTGAAAATCTGGCAGGGAAAAACCAGCACGGGACTTAGGAATTTTTAACTTTTTATAAGCAATACGAGGGACTTTGTTAGACCAAAGGAATTTGGATAAGAGTGTGTCAATAGTTTTATAAAAACTGAGAGGAAATTGGGTGGGGATCATAGCTAAAGAATAAAAAACTTTAGGCGCTATATTCATTTTTATAGATTCCATTCTTCCCCACCAAGTGAGATGAAGAGCAGACCACTTGGACGTTTTGTTTTTAATGTAGTCAATTATGAAATCAGAGTTACGTTTTAATGTAGCTGGCAGCGATGAAGCAAATAGAATACCCAAATATTTAAGTTTGGTTGGCTGCCAAAGAATATCTGTGTTCTGGAGCATCTCTGAGGTACAAAACATATTTAAAGGAAAAAATTCAGTCTTGCTAACATTTAATTTGTAACCTGAAACCATAGAGTATTGAGCAATAATGTCTAATAGGGAAGGTACAGAAGAAAGAGGGTTATTAATAAATAATAAAACATCATCCGCATAGGCTAAAGTTTTTACCATAACATCATTGATTACGATACCCTGAACGTCATCACAAAGGCGAATATAATTAAGAAAAGGTTCAATACCTAAAAGAAACAACAGTGGAGAAAGGGGACAACCTTGCCTAGTTCCTCTAAAGAGAGGAAATTGAGTAGAAATTTGACCATTAATGAACAAACGAGCAGTCGGGGCAAAATATAAAGCAGAAATCATACGAATAAAAGGGGCACCAAAATCAAAAGACAATAAAGTTTTAAATAAAAATTGCCAGTGAATCTTGTCAAATGCTTTTTCTGCATCTAAGGCCATCACTCCTGCAGGAGAAGTAAGGTGAGAGCTTTGTTCAATAATATGTAGTAGAGTTCTAGTGTTATTAGCGGAATATCTATTTTTCATGAAACCAGATTGATCTGGGTGAATAATGGAATGGAGGACAGGAGCTAATCTAGTGGCAAGGATTTTCGCATAAAGCTTACAGTCCTGATTTATTAGGGAAATAGGGCGATAGTTAGAAACTAAGGTAGGATCTTTATCAGGCTTGGGCAGAACAATGATTAAGGCATCTGTAAAGGATCCTGAGATAGTACCAGTGGAACTAAAGTGAGAGAAAAGGGTATGCAAATAAGGGAGAAGATGAGATTGGAATTCTTTGTAAAATTCTGCTGGGATACCATCCGGACCTGGGGATTTATTCTTGGGAAGTGACTTAATGGCAAGCATAATTTCGTCAGACGTAATTGGAGAGTCTAGACCTGTTTTATCTGATAAGGAAATATGGGGTAAATTGCACTTATTTAAAAAAGAATCAATTAAAGATTCAGAGCAGGTGTCAGGTTTACTATAAAGGGTTGAATAAAAACGTAAAAATTCTTGCACAATATCATTATGAGAAATAGCCACTTTGCCTTGAGATCCTCGTATTGAGGTAATCTGAGTCTTATCTCTTTTAATTCGCAAGTAATTAGCAAGGAGTTTTCCAGATCTGTTAGTATTAATACGAAATTTAGCATTTGACTTGGAAAGTTGGACTCCTGCTCTCTGACTAAGGATGGCATTAAATTCATAACGGAGTTTTTGAAGTGTAAATTTGTACTGGGGGTCATTAGAAGAGATAAACAAACGTTCAAATTTAGCAATTTGCTTTTTCAAATGCTTAATATTAGCGTTAAATTGTTTGTTTTCATGAGCCATTATGGAAATAGTGGTACCTCTAATGTAGGCCTTAAATGTATCCCATCTGGTGACAATAGATGTGGAATCTTCAGGGTTGAATAAAAAATAGTCTTGTATAGCCTGCAATAGTTTAGGTTTATGCTTATCAGTAAGGACAATGCTCGAGTTCATACGCCATCTATTTTGTTTAGTAAAAGTAGTAGAGATATTTAAGACAAAAGAAATTAAAGCATGGTCTGAAATATCTATAGTGCCTATAACAGGATTTGTAGCAGACTGAAGTAGGGAAGGTGAAATCAAAAAATAATCAATTCTCGAATGAGAATTATGGGGATTAGAGAAAAAGGAAAACCATTTTTCAGTGGGAAAATGTAGTCTCCATACATCAGCCAGTTTGGTTGTACTTAGGAAAGATTTAAAAGCATGAAAAACTTTAGGGGGTCTAAACTTGGTAGTAGAAAGTCTATCAAGTAGCGGATCAATGATAACATTAAAATCCCCTCCAACAATCAAAGGAACTTGTCCCAACTTTAAAACTTCTGTAGCTAAGTTAGACCAAAACAAAGGATCATCAGCTGTGGGGCCATAGATATTAAGTAAAAAGAAGGTAGAATCATGAATTTTAACTTTAACAACAATAAATCTACCTTCTGTATCCGTGAATTTATTGATAATCTGACAGTGTAATCTCTTTGCAAAGAAAATTGCAACCCCATTTTTTTTACCAAGGGCAGGTGATGAAACTATAGTGTCTACCCACTTTTTTTTCATATATTGTAAAATGCTATCATCAACATGTGTTTCTTGAATAAAACATATATCAGCTTTAGAATCACCAAAGTAGTCTAAAATTTTCGTTCTTTTAACTGGATGTCGTAAACCTTTAACATTAAGAGAAACAATTTTAACATCATGAATAGTAGCCATGAAGAAGTAAAATGAGGATGAAAAGAGGAGTGGAAAGAAGAGAAGAGAGAACACAGCCATGGAAGAAAAGTAACTCTATGTAGAAAGCCAGAGAAGGTAGGGAAGGACACAAAAGGAAGAAACAGAAAAGGAAGAAAAAGCAACAAACAGGGTACATAAATAAGGACACAGAGACGCACACCCGTTCCACAAGCATGGCCAAAAACCGTTGGAGCCCATGAAGAAAAAGGAATCGCCAGGAATGCTCAAATTAAATGCGTTCAGGTAATAGGAGCTTGAGTATCCATTGATGGCGACGACGAAGCTTCTTGGTCCAGAAAAAGTCTTAAGTCTTCAGGACGGTGAAAAGATTTTGAAAAGTTGTCTTTCCAAACTCGCATTGTAGACGGATCAAATAGACCATACTTAAAACCATGGCTTTTCAATTGTGGACGCAGAGAGGAAAATTCCTTGCGAATAGCGACCGTTTCTTTAGCAAAGTCTTGATGGATAAATATTTTGGAACCATTTACCAGAAGCGAAGGAATGTCTCTGGCTGCTTTCCTTATGAGGACCAAGTGATGGTGACGCAAGACCTTGAAAATCACCTGCCTGGGTTTAGTATGGCGTGGATTCCTGTGTGAGGGAATTCTATGCGCTTTGTCCACTTCAAATTTTTCCGGTAATTTGAGATTTAGAAGACCAGGCAGCAAAGATTCCAAGTATAAGCAACAGTCAGAGCCCTCAATTTCCTCAGGCAGATTAAAAATGCAGAGGTTATATTATCTATTACGGTTCTCCAATTCCAATAATTGGTTATGCATTGGTACTATCTGAGCCATCAAAGGTGTAAAAGCGTCGAGTTTGGTTTTATTGTCCTGAATTTTAATAGTGTTATCGGAAACTTTCATGGACATGGACGCCATATCTTTTTGAACATTTTTCACTTCGTTTGCAATAGTATCAGTGTTCATGCGGAGCGCTTTAATTTCCTCCAGTATCAGAGTAAGTGAAGGTTCAGAGGTTTCAACAACCGTAGACTTTTTTGGGGGAGGAGACACCTGCTGCTTCCTTTTGTTGACATTAGAATTTTTATTATCCATCTTGAAGAGGAAAAACACTTTTTGCGTCAGAAAATGTAAAATACCAAATTCTCCTCAAAAATTTAATAAATATGAGGGAAAAGGGTATTAAAAGCTCCAGAAGCACTTGAACACAAGGCAGTGCAGGAGTTAATGTGAGCCGTGGGAGTGGCTAGGCCCAAGCCAGGCCCTTTCTTGAGAAGTGCACCGCCCCCTGAGCTGAGGTAATCGGCTGACTCGGAGCAGGGGAGAGGAACCAGGAAGCAGGCAGAGGGGTCCCCACACGATGAAAACGCCCCAAATTGACTGGAAAGGTAGGGGGCCGGTAAAGAATGCTAGCGCTGCGCTTAGAAAGCAAACCTTGAGGCAAAATCGTCGTAAATCAGCATATTAGGCTGACGAGATTACGGAGCTCCGGTGGCGGCGGCCATCTTGTCGACGCGCTCGCGCGTCTCACGTCTGGCGCGTGCTTTAAGACCCCTTTAAGCATAGGAAGTGCACACAGTAAGCGCGAGGCAAGCTGGCTCACTACAGAAGTGTTTTGACATTTTTTTCTGAAGTGGGGAAAGTGTCAAATAAAAGTTCCTCCTCTATAGGGTCAGTGTGCATGTCAACCTTGTGATATTTTGCTGCCCTGTCTAGAAGTTGATTAAACATGATAGTATTGTCTGTAGGCGACGGTTTTGTAGGGTATGGGGAAGTGTCTGGGATGGGTTGCGCTTTGTTAGGATCATTTTGGTCATCCCGTGTATCATCTTGTGGATCAGGATCCCCTGGTTCATCATAAGTGTACTGAGGATCTTCCCCCATGTCCTCTCCCTCATTGTAATCAGAATGTGTGGGAGAGTAAGGTACAAAAGGCATATCAGGAAAAAAGGAGGAGGAGTAAAAGGTCTTGAGGGAGATGTCCCAAAGTCTTTTTTCTTTGTAGGAACAGGAGAAGGAGTGTCTTGTGGTAAGGGCCTCTTCTTTCGGTGGTAAACTACCACGTGTCCTGTTTCAGGGTCTATATATAATTTTGGTTGCTCTTGAGTCACCGGATCTGGATGGAAGAGTTCTTCCTCGACAGTCCGTGGCTTTGGCGTGGAAGGCTTTGGTTTATTGACTTGTTTTGGAGTCGTTGGCTCGAGGGCCTTTGGTGTTGGAGCTCCTATCGGGTCGGTAACCTGTTTTGGTTCGACAACTTTTTTCTTTTCAGCGTCCTTTTTGGGATCAGCGCACTTTTTAGGGTCGACGACTGCCTTCGGGTCGACGGGAGTTCTTGGTTCGGTACGTTTTTTGTCCGAAGCAAGGGGTTTTTTCGGGTAGATTGCCTTTTTTGTGTGATCGGCATCTTTTTTAGGATCGTCTCCTTTGTTCGGATCGACAACCTTTTTGGCCTCGACGACCTTCTTCGGTACCGAGGTTTTCGGTTCAGAGGGCTTCTTGGGCTCGACTACGCTCTTTGGTGCCGAGTTTTTTGGTGCAGAGGGCTTCTTGGGCTCGTTGACCTTCTTCGGGTGTACGCCCTTCGGATCGATGACCTTCGTCTTCGGGTCGATTACCTTTGGGTGGACCACCCTCTTTTGTTCTGCGCCTTTCGGGTCGACTAGCTTTTTCGGTTCAACTACCTTTGGCTGGAAAGCTCTATTTGGCTCGATGTCTTTTTTCGGGCCTGGTCTACCGGAAGGTGTGTGTTTAGGCTTTGGAACCGAGCTGAGAGGTGGGGTCTCTCCGAAGGAATATCTCTATCTTGGCTAAGGCCTTTCGGCGATGCTTCGACCGAAGCCTTGACTTTTGGGCTGAGTGGAGTGGGGGGCTGAGTACTCTCGGTTTGCCCCGGCGTCATCTGGTCATCGGAGTCCGATTAGTCCTCAACGGTGACTATCTCTAGATCGGAGCCGGCGGCTTCGGGGAGATCTTGTTAGTCTTCGAAGATATTCTCCTGTTCGGCTGCTGACTTCTGCATCTCTTGCCTGGCAGCCCGTCGATTCCTGATGGTTTTCTTGGATCGTAATTGGGCACACACTGGGCAATTTTCTTCTTTGTGTTCAGGTAACAAACACTTGTTGCATACTGTATGCTTGTTAGTATGCGGGAATTTGGAGTGGCATTTTGGGCACCTTTTAAATAGACTCCTATCCATCGACGAAAGTCGCACTTGGCGTCGATAAGGCCCAACAGCCCGCGTCGACGACCGGATCAAGGTGAAAAGTTTAATGGAGTCGAGTGGTACCAAGCGAGAACAATACCGTCGAGTTCGAAGGCCTTTTAGCCTTAGAAAGTAGTTCGTTTCGATTCCGAAGTTGGAGTATAGGAAATAACATCCGAGCCAAATGGCAGAAAAAAACAATCTAAGGATGGAGTAGATGCCCATGCGCACTGTAGTCCAAGGGAGGAATCACCTATCTCGTGATACTTTGAAGACTCTTCCAAGACAACAAGGTGCAATCATCCGGACCCAACACTAGGCGGCGATCTATGCTAAGATATGAATTCAGCAGCCCACATGCCTCGAACATAAAGTTCCCTGTGCCAATTCGAATGCTCCAGTCAAAAAACATATTTCGCTTTTGACATGCGGTCCTAATTAGAACTAGGGCTGGGCGTAGTTTGCGAAGTAGCGCTTTGAGAAGCTACCCGAAGGGCACTCACTACGCGAGCTACACGTAGCACTACGCGAACTGCGTAGTAGCATGTTCGCACTGTGCAAGATGCCGTTTTCAATGATTGCACAGTGTGGACAAGCATCTGGCACTATGCAATCATTGAAAACGGCATCTTGCACAGTGCAAGCTGTAGTTTTCTGCCACCCGAGGAGATTTTTCCTCGAGCGGCAGCTTACTCAACGCAGACTGGTAGTTTCTCATCGCGAGCGGTCGCGAGCATACGCGAACACTAGCAATCAGAAAACAGACCTCCCCGCGTTGAGAATCTCGCAGGGAGGTTTATTTTCCACGCTCGCGATCGGCAACTTGATGTTGCTGATCGCGAACAAGGAAAAAGTCTCGCCAGGATGTAATTTTGCTTGCTCGCGGTTGCCAACTTGACGTTGAGGACCGCTAGCAAGCAAAAAATGACCGCTGCACTACGCTATGCGTGTTCGCACTGTGCTATGTGCAGCTCGCGTAGTGCGAAGTTGCGCAAACTTCGCAAAGTATGCGAGCGTAGTGCTTTGCCCAGGCCTAATTAGAACTACCTAGTGGCGGATGGGGATGCGGTGGGTTTAGGGATATGTGCCTTTGTTACAGGAATAATGTCTAAACCCATTGAAATTTGCCAATTTGGGTAAGCAACGCACACCATAACTCACATGGTTTTTCTCTTTATTACCTGTTCATGTTACGTAGCATGGCGAACAGCATGAGTTATAGAGTGCTTTTTCAGTACATTTCTATTATTTATTTATTTTATATAATGCACTTATTTCCCAATCCTCGATTCACATGGTGCCTTTAGCTGTGAACTGCAGGGGTTTGCCAAAGGGTCTGGCCTGCAGTAAGGCCCTGGGGCTAGCCTAGGTTTATTAGTGACCTTTCTAGCTTTCATGTTCTATTCAATGGTTTGATGGCTGATGAACTCCCAATACGTCAAAGTCCTTGCTTCTTTTTCATCTCATGCCCCCTAAAGGCACTGAATTTCCTCCTCCTGCTCCAGTGTTGCTGAACTTGAAGATACTGGGAAGTTATGGCTACCTGCCTGCGCCATCCTGTCCAGGTTTTAATACTGTGAGGCCAATCAACTACTATTCTTGTCTCCTGATGCTTAGAACATGGGGCCACAAAAACAGCCATTTTTTCTAGAGGAAAGCAGGCAGCCACTTAGCACCTCCAAATGTAAAATAGCCAGTGGACGCCACAGAAATGTCAGCCCTCAATGCTCAATCAATCAAGATTTTGTAAAGCGTGGCTACTCACCTGTGAGGGTCTCAAGGTGCTGGGGTAAAATGGAGGGGGGGGGCAGTCGAGCGGGGGGGGGGGGACTGCTGATCCTCCTAGGTGTGGAGGTTCAGTCGAAGAGCCAAGTCTTGAGATCCTTCCTGAATTGGGTCAGCGGCGGGATTGCCTGAAGTGGAGAGGCATGGTGTTCCAAGTCTTGGCGAGGTAGGAGAATAATCTTCCTCCGGTTATGGTCTTGTGAATCTGTGGGACACTGGCCAGGGTAAGTTCGACAGAGGAAAGTTGTTTGGTGATTGCATAGAATGAGAGGCAATGGTTTATATATGCTGGTCCTGCATCGTGGAGAGTTTTGTAGGCATATGTGAGGGGCTTGAAGTGATTCTCTTGTTGACTGGGAGCCAGTGGAATTGTCGGAGGTGTTATGTTATGTGGCTGCGGCGGGGAATGTCGAGGACCAGTCTGGCTGTGGCATTTTGTACGTTCTGAAGTTTCCTGAGCTGTTTCTGACTCCTCACTCTCGATGACCAGACAAGTCAACGCCGTCTCATCATCATGCTTCAACATCCTACGCATGCTCAAAAAAACATTTCGCTGGATCCCCACCGAAACAAGAAAAACGGTCACCCACGCACTGGTTACAAGCCGTCTGGACTACGGAAACACCCTTTACGCCGGTACCACCGCAAAACTGCAGAAAAAACTCCAACGCATCCAAAATGCTTCAGACAGACTCATACTAGACATCCCCCGCACAGACCACATCTCCGTTCACCTGAAAGACCTTCACTGGCTCCCCGTCATCAAGAGGATAACGTTCCGCCTCCTCACCCACGCACACAAAGCCCTATACGAACTTGGACCTGATTGTCTCAACACGCGCCTTTCCTTTTACACCCCCAACCGCCAGCTGCGTTCGTCCAACCAAGCCCTCGCCGCTATCCCGCGCATCCACAAAGTCACCATGGGGGGGGAAGATCCTTCTCCTACTTAGCGGCCAAAACCTGGAATTCCCTTCCCATCCACCTCCGCCTTACTCAAAACCACCTAGCCTTCAGAAAACAGCTTAAAACCTGGATATTCGATAAGTAAACCTCCCCCCCCTTCCTCAAGCGCCTTGAGACCCCCTGGGTATGTAGTGCGCTATATAAATTCTGACTTGACTTGATGAGTGCAAGGGTGACCGGCTTTCTGGATTCCGTAGGGATCCATCTGAAAGTCTTTCAAAGCAGGCAGAGCTTATGGAAGTAGGATAAGGAAACAGCGTTGATTGGTGGTTCATTGTGAGCGAGGAGTCCAGTATGATGTCGAGGTTATGTGCGTGGTTTGTGGGGGTGGGAGGAGTTCCCAGTGCGGCGGGCCACCAGGAGTCATCCGAGGCTTAGGGGGCGGGTCCCAGGCTGAGTACTTCCGTCTTGTCCGAGTTGAGCTTGAGGCAGCTGTCTTTTAGCCAGGGGGCAACGGCCTTTATCCCGCTGTGAAAGAGGATTCTGTCAGCTGTGGGTTCATTGGTGAGGGAGTGGATCAGCTGGGTGTCGTTAGCGTAGGAGACAATGAAAAATTACAAATGGCACAAAACAGCAGACCAAGGTCAAGCACAATAGTTCCGTCTGTTCCAAAATATCAGTTGGTGAAACCACTTCCAACATCCGCTGCTCAAGGATGTATAAATTATAAGATATACAAAACCAAAAGGAAGGTGCACTCCAACGAAGTCAATTGCACGAAGGAATATTTAGAAATTGTCTCTTCTATATTTAAATCTTTTGTTTTTTTCTTTGAATAAGGGCACAGCCAACGCGTTTCATTCCCCTAGTGCCACGGGAACTTCATCAGGGCATAAATATTGATTGCATAAGTAGTGTAATCCTGGTGCACGTGATAAGATTTTTTAGAAGGCGATCGTGCCGGGTGTAGCGTCCTGGACTATTAAATTCTAAAGCAATTCCGGAGGTACCACGTCAGTATTCCCTCACTCAGTATTTAAAATAGGCAAGGGTTTTCTTTTTAAACGGGTCACTTGTAATCACCAATACAATTTGGTTTTGTATAGCGTAGGAGACAATGTTGAGTCAGGGGTTTCTGTTGATGGCTGCGAGGGGGCAATGTAGATGTTGAAGAGGGTGGGGCTCAAGGAGGAGCCCTGGGGCACTCCACAGCTGATCTCTGTAGATTCTGAGAGGAACTGAGGTAGTCGGACTATGTTCGGCCAGTAAGGAATGAGTCGCTCCAGTCCAGGGCCTTGTCATGGATGCTGGCATTGTGGAATCTCATGATTAGGGTGCGGATGGAAATGGGATCGAAGGCGGCCAAGATAAGGATGAGGGCTGCCGTTTCGCCCTGGTCGAGGAGGGAGCAGATGTTGTCAGTGGAAGCAAGGAGTGTGGTCTCAGTGCTGTGGTTACTTCGAAAGCTGGATTCAGAGATGTCCAGGATGTTGTTCTCTTCGATGACCTTGGCTGGGAAGGGGAGGAGGGAGATGGGTCTGAATTTCTTTAGGAAGATGGCTTCTTCAGCAGGGGGTTGATCTTGGAGTGTTTCCAGTCGTTCGGGATGGTGGCGGTTTTGATGGAGCAGTTGATGGCGTGGCGAAGCTCTGGGGCGATGTAGGTGGCTGCTCTATGGATGATGTGATATGGGCATGGGTCCGATGGGGCTCCAGAGTGGATGCTCTTCATGGTTTCGAGTGTGTCATTTGTGGTAAGCAGAGTCCAGTTGAGCACGGTCTGTTGGGGTGCGGCAAGGTTGCGTTCAGTGTTGACGGGCGTTTTGGCAGGGTCTTGAGTGTCGAAGCGGTCATAGATTTGCCTGATCTTGTGGTGGAAGAAGGTGCAGAGTTCTTGTGAGTGTGGGAAGTCTGGTCTCGCTGTTGGGCCTGGCAAACTCCTTGGCAATGGCATAGAGTCCCTTGTTACTGTGCGTTGCCGTTGATTCTGTCTTGGAGGGCCATTTTATTTGTGGTTTTGAGAAAGTGGGGGTGTGCGTTGATAGCGGTTTTGATGGTTGCGGGAGTTTCTGGGGTTTTATTGTTCCGCCATCACTTCGAGTCGTATGCAGGTGCGTCTGGATTCGTGGAGGGCGGGAGTGAACCAGCTGGCTTTCTTGGAGTGCTGCTTGCCTGGTGCCTTCTTAAGGGGTGCCAGAGTGTTGACTCAGTTGGAGATCCATTGGTGAAGGTTGGTTGCTGAGGTGTTGGTGTCTGTTGAGGTTGGCAGTGTGGTAGTGCTGAGGAAGGCAATGAGAAGTTCTTCTGTAGCCTTGTTCCAGCTATGACTGGTTCGGTGAGGGCGCTGGTGAACAGTGGGAGAAGTCAAAGGGGAAGTGCATGCAGTGTTGGTCGGTCGAGAGGAGTTAGTATGTGTGACTATAGGTGATGTTCCAACTGGTGGAGAAGATCGGACAGAGCGTGTGTCTGGCTGTGTGGGTTGGAGCGGTGCCTAGCTGCTTGAGTTCAATATTGGCAAGGTTCTCCAGAAGGGATGTGGTGTTCTGTCACTGGGTTTTTCCAGTTGGAAGTTGAGGTCAACAAGTAGGATGCAATCCTACTAGATGTCCCGATGCATCAGACTCACAAGAGGGTCCATGGGTGTTGAATGGACCCCTTTTTATAAATGCTGACCTAGAGCACTCCCAGCTGGTCTTTCTCATGTATATATTTGTAATTTTTCCTTTTTTTTTTTTTAGAGTGTTGAGAGTCCATGGACCAAACCTCAAATTGTAGTGCCACTCTAGAGACCACAAAACTATTCCACGGACACAGTACACCCAGTTGACTCCAACAGTCTGTGCCCTTGAAAACTAGATTGAGGATGTGGATGCCATTTTAGATGTACTTGGTCCATGGCCTTAAAAAAATAGTCCTTTGACATCTGTATAGAATTTCTTTTTTTGGGGGGGGGGCGCTCTTCGAGGGTCTCCCTACTATGTCTTTCTTAACCTGCCCCCCCCCCCTCTACCCCCCCCCCCCATTTTATATCTCCCTGGGCACAGGGACTATGCCTTGCGTCCTGAAATTACAGCTGCTAGAATAATTGTACTTCTGTGGCCAGCCAATCAGAGTTATTACGTGTCACAGCATTGGTTTTGTGTCTGCAGACCTAAAGTGGTCGACCAGAGGCAAAAACTCTCCTTGACTAATGGAAGTCCTTTGTTTTCTGAATTTAAGTTCGTGCACCATGTAACCCAACTTCTGTGGATATAAATGGCACAGGTGTACTAAAGTGTAAACCTTTTCAAGGTTACCCGACAACTTATTTACACACTTATATCTTACAAACTTCTGAACAAATTTACCCCACACCAATAAAAGCACACTCTGAGTAAAGTCCTAGTTTCATGCCAAGTTAGGTTAAAATCACTGAGCAGTTTTGGCTGTAGGGGCACAACACAACCTTTGGAACCCCCTTAATTTTTTTGCCTGTATGGATCTTCACAAAAATTGTAATGCCGGAATTTATATGCCTATGCCAAGTGATGTCCAGATTTAATGCAGATCTGGCCATGTGGGTCAAATGTTAAAGGCAAATCAAAAATGCCTTTACAATGAAAACTGCGGATGAACCCTACAGAGTGGAGATATTTAACTTTTCTTAAATATGGCTTCTCAGTTTTAATTTTGCCAATAAATCAAATACTATTATGTTATCTATGTTGAGATCTTGCACTGAGAGGTGTATTGCTGTATTAGAAATAAATAAAAAAAGAGCAGACACTAATTCTGTTACTTCACCTCAAAAGCTGCTGATATGACTTTAGCTTTCCTGCTCAACACTGGACCCACGGCGTTGAAGTTTTTATCTCTAATCTCGGCGTAGAGCTCCTCTGCAGAATTCAACTGAAGTTTCTTCGGCTCAGTGGGAAGCTCCTTGCTCCCATCACCTTGCTTTTTGGGTGCAAACTTTTCTGGTGGTAGTTTCACATGGGCTGCAACAAACATGAGCTTTCAAATAAGTAATTATTAAACATACAATTGAAGATACAAGTAGAAAAGAGCAGTAATAATAATAATAACCTATGAAAAAAATGCTCTAGATATAGATATAAAAATTGCTGCACTCTGGTACCCACAGAGCTCACATTCAATTTACAAATCATCATATCTGTGAGAAGGAGAAAACTCCATCCACTAACAAGGTCCCAGGGAATTGGAGGCTACTTGTCTGCAGAAGAGATCCAATAAAATACATATTCAATTCATTTTTCAAAAAGCATGCTCTTTAAATGGGTTCTGCTTTATCCCCACTTTACCGGTATGTACACCCACAAAACAACGTCCTGAAGTTTGAAATAAACAAATGTTCTACTTTGTGACCTATGGATCCCTATACAGTGCTATTTTTTTAAACAAACTTTGCATTCCTTCTGTCAAGATAGTACTGGGTTATAACTAAGGCTTTCGGGTTTCATTTTTTAAACTGATTTTTACAGATAAATGCAGACAGAAAACAATGTGTTCCGGTCTGTATTTATCCACTGTGACTTTTGCTGGGGCTTTATGGACTGTGTTATAGAGAGTAGTGCAATGTATATTTAACATAAACATGACTTTTTTACATCAGAAAACCAACACACAAGAATCGCTCAAGGCTATTATTAATGGCTGTGACATGAGACGAGCCCCATGCCCCACCCTCGCAAAACAGGGTGAACTGAAATACGAGTTCATCCCAGCTCCAAAATGTAGCATCACTACTCTCTCATGTAGTATCGGTACCAAATTATTGTGTCTGGTACCGGAGTTGTATGTCGCTTAGGTGTCGCGGACACAATCCTGTCACCATTTTGAGAATTATTGCCCACAGATTCTTGATCTACCGGTTTCAGTTCCATCAATATCATGTCCCAGCATTACGCAATGGGGTATTTGGGCAGGCCAGCTATCTCTTCCCTGTGTAGAGCCGTGCTTTCTGCCTGCGCCCATACCACCATTGAATTTTTCCAGTTGTTGAGGGCAGGGGGGCAGGGGGTGGGAGGTTTTGTATTTCCATCGTTTAGTGATTAGCCTTTTAGCAACTATAAGGCCTTAATCTGTAAACCTAGAAGTGACTTTGTGTTTCTTGGGTCTGGGGAATGAGCCTAGTATGCGCTCCTCCCATGTATGTAATTGGGGTCTGTCAGTGTAGGTCGCCAGTGCGGTCCTCACATCCTACCAGTATAGTTGTAGCGTGGGACAGAACCACATCAGGTGTAGGAAGTTGGCGCCCACCTGTGTGCATCAAGGGCATGCTGAGTTGGCTAGTTGAGAGTAGTTGTTCAGTTTGTCTGGAGACAGGTATGCCCTGTGTGTGATATACGTCTGTATAAGTTGAAACTTGGCATTTCTTGGTATCTGCATGGAGCTGGCCAGGATTGTGTTCCATTCACCATCCGTCCATGGAGTTCCCCTGTCCCCCTCCCACCACTTGAGCAGAGATGTCATGGGTTGTGTCATGGGTTGTAGATTGTGAGTTAGTATAGCCTCTGTCAGTCAATGTACTATGTGTCTACCATTGCCCATTACGTATAAATATTGAATCAGCAGATGGATTTCTGATTCAGAGTTTATGTCTCCCCATGCCGATGTAAGTGATCGAGTTGTGTAGCAGGAATTGGCCTGCTGGCAAGTCCTACTCACAAGACAGTCTATTGAAAGGTATCAAAGTGCAGTCGGCGTACAGGTCACCAAGTGTGTGTATATCTCGGCCGCGTGCCAGTGTGTAAGTGCACTTTTTAGGTTGCCCATTTTGTTTCTCGGGGTCCCCAGGAGAGGCAGTGCTGAGGCATATGGAATTGTGTTCCTGGTGAGGTATAGGCTGCCTTTGAGACAACGATGAGCTAAAGCTAAGTAGATCGGTGACGGAATGGGGGTTTTAGCCATTGGGTGAAACAAATGGTAAATCTGGGATTGTGACCATGATGGTTGTGCTGTAGCTGTGTCGTTTAAATTCAGCCCACCAAGCCACTTCGTCACCCACTGCAGCTGTGCTGCCAAGTAATAGAGTTGGAAAATTGTGCTTCATGTGGGTGACACTCCATGCGATCTTAATGATTTTCAGGACAACAGCTGATTAGATAGAGAGCATGGAAAGTTTAAAAAACGGGTTGAGATTTCCCTAAATACAGGCAAACGTTATGATATATATTTGTATTATAATTAGGGCTCCCGGTTTTATAGTATTTTTTTATTTTTGCCATTTCCGTCTGTATTTATCCATATTTATTTTTGGCTCATTTTATCTGTATTTATCCATGTTTATTTTGGGTTTTGTGGAAACTTATATGAAAATGTGCAAATTTTAATATCAACCTTGTGCATATTTATTGCTGTTAAAGCATTTTTACTAAAAAATTCAGTTTTTTAACCCCCTTATCTATCAATCCACACATCTATTAGCCTAGCAGTCATGGCAGACAGTATTTAGAATTTCTCAAAAAGCAACCCAATTACCGTTTTTATCCACATTTAAAAATAAATACAGACATGAAAATGAACGTTTTCGGTATGTGTTTATCTGTAAAATCAGTAAAAACGGAAAACAGGGAGCCTTAATTATAATACTGATATTTACATGTTGGTGTCGTGTTTCACTATATTTGGCTGTTTAGTTTGCTAAAATGCGATAAGCAGAAAAGTATGTGTGCATATTTATCAGTAAAATAAATGTGTCAATAAACCATTTTACAATTACATTGATTCTCAAAACATAAAATAAATATGGATAAATGCAAATAAGGTGGCCAAAAAATAAATATGGATAAATACAGACGGAAATGTTAAAACAATAAATACCATAAAACCGGGAGCCCTAGTTATAACCCTCTAAAAAGCACTTATAGAGTGAAAATAGTGGGGTAGATGAAGACAGTAGTTCCACAGAAAAGCCAAAGTGTAAATTGTGAGAATGGAAAAAGGAGAATACGAAACATATGGACATCTGTGACTAGAAACTTAGTTTAAGGAAATAAATAGGTGTATGCCTTTTATTACTTTGGTATTTGGAAACAGTTCAAAGAATACGGATTTTAAAAAGCAACTTAAGGAGCTGAACTTACTTCCCAAATGGAGTTTTGTATTTTTAGACCTGCCCGACACTTTCTGAAGACTTGTGTGACATGATTAACAGTCCTCAACACAGCCATTTCTGCTCAACAAAAAAAAGTTGCTTCTGAAGAACTCCAGGTGTACATGTTGGCCCGTTACAGAACCTGCCACCCAAGTACACCAAGGCGTCCCAATCTCTAGTTTTCATTCGCTGCCGAGTAGGTGTCCAAGGCACACATGGTGGGCAGGTCATCTCAATGAAGGGGGATTAAACACTACCAGTATTTAATTTAAGTGAGCAACTTGTATTTACCCATATATACCGCACCTTTCTTTTCTTTCAGAGATGTAATAATATTTTAAAGCGCCCACCCTCATGGTAGGAGGGAAAGAAGGAACCCCACTATAGAGAAGAACGTTAACCATGAAAATCAATAAGAGACGGCTCAGAGAGAAAAAAAAAGATCCTACGACCAGCGTTCACTAGGAGTTGGTTAAGTAGTTCCACTATGCTTCTCCAAATCGAGAAAGGAAAGAGGAGGATGACCAAAAAGAAAAGAAGGCGGTGCTCACAAGATTACAAACAATCCATACTTCAATACACTAAGACAGTGGCCCGCAATGTAAAGCATTACAAGAGACCATGCCAGACCTACCGGGTATTTTTGAGGCCATTCATCCTTTTCTTCCAAAGCAGGAAATGACCACATACGCGTCCTTTTATAAGTGGACTATCTTGTCATTTTGCATTATGCCTCACTTCAGCGCCAACATAAATTGAATGCTCTTAATCTGAATTCTAGCATTAATAGAACTACAATTAATATGGAAAACAGAAAAAGTGATTAAAATGTCATTCAAACACGATGGTGGCTTACAGGTAGGAAAATTAAGTTAGGCTGGTGTGAACAGGGTTACCCTATGGAGCCGGTCTATCTTTGAGTTCACGTAGGAACAAAGGTTCATCACATATGTATTTTCTTTTAGCAATAAATGATTTGCTTATGAAACAAAGTATCATCTTACCATCCATATAATGCATGTTAATCTTTATATATAGCTGTCCTTTTCAATTCTATTGAATTGCCTGCTGTTTTTTATGTTGTAATTAAATTAACACTTTTTGAGCGTACCCAGAAGAAAATAGACAATGCTGATACTGGACCAGCCCCTAACTGGAAGACGACTAATGCATGATGTGGCTGAAAAACAACATGTCCAAGCATGCATGGTCTTATGCCCAGGAGTAACACTGCTCCACATCAGCAGGCTGTGATGTTTCACAGGTGTTGTTCAGAGCAGCATCTTCTTCTCATTGCCTAAGAATTGCAGAGAAGATACATAGTCTCAAATAGACTGGTTGGCCTCTGTTACTATTCCTAACATTGCGACGTTTCATATGTGCATACATTGACTACAGGCATATGGTCCAAGGAAGTGCTCTTCACCAATAGCACCATAAATATTTTCTGAAATATTGGGCTATAGTCCTCAGAACTGTTTTCAAAGACCAAGCAGGCAAAACCAATTGGTCAATGACCAATGCAAGACAATCACCATTTTCAAAGCCTTCACACTCCCTTGATTTCCATTTCTTTATAGTAAGCTGCAATTAGCAAAACTGGGCAGACAGTAGATTTGAGGCACCCATGTCGTGTGGATCATAGGTGCTGCTGAAGGGGGCATGCAAACATCAGTATAACAAGGGCGCCAACTGTGGGTAGAGCAAGGCAGTGTATGACCTGGCTGCAGATAGGGAGCCACTAACATTCTTGCAGAAAGGAGAATCTCACTTCTCTTCAAGACAAAAGTAAGGTTGAGGAGAATAAAACAGGTGGAAAATGGACGTCTCTACAGTCCATGAAGCCTTGGGCCTCCCACTGATCCATGCACAAAAGTCAACGTGTAGCATGCTGTTTATTTTAAGGATCTTTGCCATTTTTTTGATGGCAAACATTATCTCACCTGGGAACACAATCAAGTTCTTTTGTTCCACACATCATTAATACTTTATGTCTGTGTTTGGTGAGTGATGGCATTTTATACTGCAGTAACTTTGTAGCACTACTGGTAGTTGAAGGACGCATTTGTAAGATAGAGTACGCTCAGTGAACATATATATGTTGCGCAAACACCATTCATCTGTCAACAGTCATGTCAACTTTAACTCCTACTGTGCAGACACAAACTGCAAACATCCACAAGCCCACCTGTGTACTTGATTACAACAATTACATAGGTTGAGTGGATAAAAATGCACACGTTCTTTAACCATATAATGCCACCTGCAAAACTTGCACCTGGAATACGAAGTTGGCTACACATGCAATTCAGACAGCAATATACAATAGGTATGTTTCTACTGGCAGACCGCCATGGGAAGTCTGATGCCCTTGCTTGACTTTCAGTTCAGGATTATTGAAAGCATTACAGCTGTATAAAGCAGTAGCCGCAACTAAATCTGTTGTGGAGGATGTTGCAAGGCTACATGAATGACACTTTACTGAGTGCATTACTGCAACAGAGGGGAACAAGTTGGATGGTCTATCAGCTGTGTTATGAATACATTATAGTCAATGCACCTGCAACAGCAAGTTTCCCTTCATGCCACTTTAGTTTGTACCCAGTCATATGCAAATCAGCCTTGAACCTGCTCCAATCACAATAGACCAGCCGAACTGCCACACCAGGTCCTCCCTGAACCAGATAATAAGCAACCCAGGACCGGTTTTGCCCGTATTATGGGATCATCAGCCCTATACAGCTTGATTCCAGTGGCACAATAAGCCTGGGGCCCACGACTGGGCATACCCGTCGCACTTAGGGCGGAACTGCAACAAGGTGATGGACTGAATGCTTGAATTAATCACAGCCACTGGGAATTGCGCGGGGCAGCATACCAATCCATCGCTTAGATTAATTAAGGCATTCCATTCATCACTGTAACTTATTGTGTCGACCTAAGAGGGACGGGCATACTCAGACGTGGGTCCCGTGCACAGTTGCTGGGAACTTAACTGGACCCAGCTGATGACCCCATACATAGGGTGCAACCCGTCCTGGGTGACTTGTGTTCTGGTTCAGGTAGGACCGGCGTTGGCAGTTTGGCCTGGACTGTTCCTACTGCAGCAGTATGAATACGGATTTGCATATAGCTGGGTCCAAACTGAGGTGGCATGGTGTACAAAAGGACAATGTTTTGGGAAGCGACCCAAGTGATTACAAGTGATTGAGATTAATTTAAGCATTCTATCCATCATTGTTTTGTATACTTATTGTGTTGCTCTAAGTGGGACGGGCATGTCTAGATGTGGGACCCGTGCATGCTGTGTCACTGGAACCAAGATATACCCAACTGATGAGCCCTTAACTAGGGCGAAATCATCCTGGATTGCTTGTGTTCCTGATCAGGGAGGACTTCACTTGGCCGTGTGGGCTGAACTGGTCCTGCTGGAGCAGGGTGAAGAGTGATTTGCATATATCTGGTTCCAAACTGAGGTGAAATGATGTGCAAAATAATGATAGATTGGGATGTGGCCCTAGTGATTACCAGTGGCTGAGATTAATTCAAGCATTCTATCCATCACTGTTTTGTATATTTATTATAGTCAATGTACTGCACATAAATGTGGACATGCACCATGTTTTGATGAAGTATCCTGTCCACCAAATCCCAAGTCCCTTGGGAGTTTCTGGACGTAATCTTTAGGGAACTTAGGAGAGTCTGCCCGAGCAATGTTTACCCCAGTTTTGAAAGGTAGTTATGCTCAAACTCTATGTGTACTAGGTCACAGTGCATCCGCAGACACCCCCAAGTTACATCTACACACTGAAAGGAATTGTATCTAGTGCAGCGAGTGCGCTGAAGGCACATGAAAGACAAGTGTACCTGAGCTTATGCAGGCTGCTATGGGGAGGTAGCACATGCACTGTAGTAATCGGGACCCAGAGTGAAACAGAAACATAATGAGGTATTTAGAGCTTAGCACAGGCTTGTTTTGATAGGGATCTCATGTAAGCAGAAGGTAGATGGTCAAGTGAGGAGTGACGCATAAAACAGCTCCTAACAAAGCAATAATTGGCTGGTAGTATGTGGAATCACCACTGCGTATGGCCGTTGGCTGCTGGTATGTGTGGCTGTCGGCTGGATGGAGATGTGTTTGCATGCATGTTGGCTGATTGCTAAGAGAGTGGCAGAATGATTAATGTTTCAGTCCTGAGGGTGTATCAGCGTAGTGGGCCCTTAAATGGCAGTGGTTTGTTGATGTTAGTGTTGTGTTGTGCCTCTGACTGGTGGCGTCAATGGCTTTGTTAGGTACACATGAAAGGCATGTCAATAGACCGTAAAGTGGCTTGTGCTTACCATGGCTTTGTGGCTCACAACCTGTATTTCATGGGCTCAGTTTTTGATACTCAAATTATGTTATTAACATAGATTCATCAGATTTGATTTGAATTAATAGTTCTAAGCTGTGGTCCAAACGGAATTCATGTGGGGCTGAACAAGGCCTACTGAAGATTTTAATTGAATTACACAGCGATACATGGATAAGGGTGAAACTATCTGAGTTGATCCCAGAAACTAATACTACTCAGTTTATTCATCTCTGACCTAACTGGGATTTCACAAGACAGGGGAGATCCACGTAAATTGTCAGATGCAACAAATCATATTTTGTTTTTTTGCAATACATAGGGGTTGTAACCCTGCCAAAGCATGAAAGGCGGAAGGATAATTTGCTCCAACAACTATATTTCTGGTTTATAACAACACCCAGTAAACATAAAGGTGAAATAAACAAATAACACACAGACAGTTCCCGGTCTCCACATTTGAGCAAACGGTGCATTCGTTGTAGCGTGCATTATCAAACATGTCAGCATATCTATTTTCAAACACACATTGGGAATAGTGAAGCTCAAGAAAAGCAGTGCCATTCTAGGGGTCTATCTCGGCCAAAGGGGGAAGGTCGATTCCATGATAGTCCACCCATTAAGTCCATATTTTGCGATGTTTCGCAGGGCACCCTCGGGCCTCAAAAACAGCAATCTCAACCCCCATACATTTATCTACCTTAGTTTTCCATTTGCCTAAATTCTGGGGAGATGTTGCCTTCCACATTTGCGCTACGTCCCTCTTGGCCACAGTGAGAGCTAAAAACAGTAGGTGCTGTTTGTACCTATTTCCCCAATATCATCTGTCGAATGTAACAAGAAGAGTCGTGGATCTGGTGAGAGGTCCCATGACAGCACCTCGTGGAGGCATGATCTGATCCGACGTTCTAAGTGGATGATTTAGTGATTCTATCCACCTCATAGATTGGCTTACAAACTCAATTAAATAGGGTATTTTCTTTTACTAAAGATAACAATCTGCAAATCAACACCAATAAGACAAAGATTATGATCCTGGTATATAGGTCCTAGTAAAATCGACTTGGTACCAACATACACATACTTGGAAAACAAACTCAGCGGGAAGGCCCACTTAAAGCATTTAAAAAATAGAGTGGCATTAATACAAGGAGCAAAAAAGAGATCTGCTTTAAAAAATGGAGGGGGAGTGAAAAGTCTCGCACTTTTAGTTGCAAATTCTGAACTAGCCCCAGTACTTCTGTATTGGTCCGTCTGCTGGACCCCAGCACAGTTAGTAAGGCTGAAACTGTGTCCCTGAGCTGCATTAGGAAATTGTATGAAACTCAACTTCACAAAACCAACCAAGATTGGAATACGGCATTGTAGTCCTGCAGCCAAGGGCCACAATGAATCATATTAATAATCTTACTGATTGCTACTCAGCACAACAAAGTTTCACACCACCTCGTTGCATCAAACAAGATGACCCCATTTCCCCGTAATGTTCCTCTCTTTTGTAATGTCGATATATCCTTCCACCCATACGTACTGTGATGTATAATTTACCCAGTCCTCTGTATTGTATTACTAGCTGATGTATGTTTAATAAAAAGATTTATACAAATTGAAAAATAAATAAATAAAAAGCTGTTCAAGCCTGCCACTGTTGCACCGCTAACAGAACATTCCAAGAAAATCGACTTGGCCATTCACCATTTGTTGGATTTAAGGGACATTTACAAAATGACCGAATCAGCCTGGATGGGGTTGCTAAAACAGGTAATACAATTATCTGGCTGCCTACCACACATTGAGAGGTCAAGCATACATAAGAATACACAGTACATGCTGGCATCAACTTCTTTGCTGCAACAACCATATATTGATTTTAACATGGAGTACTGAGAAGGAAAACATTATACTTAAGTTTAAGACTTTTTTTTAATTTACCCTTGTAACAATTCGATGAATAAGCATCACAGAGTCGACAGTATGTGCCAGTTATTCCATGTGGGGCCAGAAACCTTGGAACTTATCTTGTGCCTTTGTCCTGAGCGCCTTGATCCCAGTAGGAAGTACTTGAAACATATTTGTAATTATAAGGGAGTTAGAACTATCACTGAAGCACGGTTTCATTTTTTTCAGAGGTTACCTTCAAAAAGCCGTTGGCCATCTAACTATTTGTCTCAAGCAATTAGGCGATGGGAAGCTTTCTAGACAGAGAGAAATTTACTATAACAGGGGTTTTGATGGTTGCTTTTTTACATAATATGTTGTTCAGTTTTATGGAGGTACATTTGTATGTATTGTATTGAATTAGATTTTACATGGTATTGGGTTTATGTTGTACCGCTTTTATGTGCTGTTTCTTTGTCACTTACAGAGGTACATTTGCTTGTATTCTATTAAATTACATTTTACAAAATATTGGATTTTATATTGTATGTGGTTTTTAAAGAGAATTGAGACAAAGTATATTATTTACTTAGATTTGATTTTGTGAAATCATTGGCTAATAGTATTGGGTATTTGGAATTTTACTCAATGACTTCTAGTTCCAAAAGTAGTTGTTATGAACCTGTATTTTTGTACCAGTCCCATTGGGGAAAACAGGACAGGAAATGTCCCTCATATCTTCATTATGTTTTTTAGCCGTCGCTGTCAGTGTGCACGTGGTTTTGTAGGACAGAATTTTTTTTACAGTGAGAGACATTTTAGGGGCGATCCTAAACATGTTACAATATTGAAGTCCGTCGCATCTACCAGCATTGTGCTTACACAGTGGTAAATTTTCAGCACGTCCTAGAATACTTACAAAATTCTTTACCAAATTGCCGTCAGACTTGACAATGGTATTTTGGCACTTGTCAACTAGCCCTAATGGAAGATTAACAACCCCTGGCATTTTTGAAAACTGAACACCCAGAAGAGTGCAGATTGGTGTTACTGCCTCAATCCCAATACCTCTTCTTACCCACAATGGCTTGCAAAATTCAAACTTTTGCCTTTAATCACAGTTTTCCCTACCATTTATTTACGGAAACCTGCAGAACCTGCAGAGGTCCACAAAATTCCTACCACCCAGTTTTCTGGAAACGCTTTCTTGTACTTTTACTGTGCTAAAGAATTGCCGGGGGGCTTTATTCTCTGGAAAGCCTCCCTGTGCTTTATTGCCTGGGAAGTTCTCTTGCACTTCCTCGATGGGAAATGTCCTGGTGCTACCTAGGGTGACCAACCGTCCGTAAATTTCACAGACCATCCTTAATTTGGACCTCACATCCGTTGTCCGTGAGGATCTCTTTTACGCAAGCCTTTTGTCTATAATTTTGGGCCTTGCAGGGAGCAAAGCTGTTCCCCTCCGAGAGACCTCAGTTCCCTGATGGGGCCGCCTCGCACTCATCGTCGGTGCACATGAGCAGCCCAACCCCGCCCATTGTCATTCTGTATGCAGCTGATTGTCACATACAGAATGACAATAGGCTAGTTTGGGGTATTACAGCATGTGGTGGGCCTCCTCCTGCTAGAGCCCAGGGCAGGGCATTCTGTTAGGGTAAAATGGAAGAAATGTACAAACCAAATGTACAAAAATACCCATGCTGCTATGTGCCATTTCATAAAAAGAAGCTGGCTAAAGAAGTTAAGAGGTTAAAGTTCTTACACAGTCTCATCATTTCAGAGCTGAAGCATTTTTAATATAATATACAACGAAGCCATATGCTGATTTTTTATTTATTTTTTGCAACTAACATCCACTGACAAAGCCAATATTCATGGCTTGTTGTAGGTCTAATGTTTCTGGATGCAATGATAGAAACAGCAAAATACCAGTCAGGCGGCACATTATGCTCAGCACATATTTTTAGCTTAGGTGTTTTAAGCCACGCCCTTAATTACATCAGACACGCCCCTTGGAGAGACGCTCAGTTTTTTCAACCCACTTAAAGCCCTGGAAACAACACCATGTTACAGTCACCTCAGTCCTGCCACGGGGCATCATGCATGACTCATGACTTCCAAGTTTTCAGATGGCCTATGTGCAGGGACATAGTGAACCGTCCCTCCCCCACCCCGCCCCTTGCTTTACAAACTACAACGAGGGTGAAGTTCTTTATGGGCCTCTTCTGTCTGTAACTAAGTAGACAAAGGCTCAACTCGTAATTAATGTGAAAAGATGGGTGAGTGAATAAGTGAAGGAATGAGTAAATGGCTGGATGGATTAGTGAAAGGATGCGTAGATGGGTGGGTGGAAGGGTAGGTGGGTGGAAGGGTAGGTGGGTGGAAGGGTAGATGGGTGGAAGGGTAGATGGGTGGGTGGAAGGGTAGATGGATGGGTAAAAGGCTGGATGGATAGGTAAAAGGCTGGATGGATAAGTAAAAGCATGGATGGATAAGTAAAAGCATGGATGGATGAGTGAAATGGTGGATGATGGGCGAGTGAATGGGTGGATGGATGAGAGAAATGATGAATGAATGGATGAGTGAAAGGGTGGATGTAAGGATTGACGAGTGAATGAAAGGGAGGGTAGATAGACACAAAGATGGATAGAGGAGTGAAAGGGTGGATGGATGAGAGGGTGGATGGATGAGTGATGGGGTCAATGGATGGTTTCATGAGTGGTAGAGTAAATGAATGAGTGGGTGGATGGGTGAAGGGTGAATAGAAGGATGGGTGGCTAAGTGAAAGGGGAATGGTGAGAGAAAGGGAGGATGGATGGATGAGTGAAAGCATGGATGAATAATTGGCAGAATAGATAGGTGAATGGGTTCCTGGAAGAGTGAGAAGAATGTATTGATGGATGAGTGAAAGAATCCATACATGAGTGAAAGGGAGGGTGGAGAGCTGGAAGAAAGGATGGATGAGTGAAAAGCTGAATGGGTGGACGGATGAGTGACTGGGTGGATGGATGAGTAAGTGAAAGGATTGAGGGATGGGTAAAAGGTTAAATGGTTGGATGGAAGAGTGAAAGGATGTTTGGGTGAATAGGTGGATGGATGAATGAAAGTGTGGATGGAGGGATGGATGAGTGAAATGATGGATGAAAGGATAGATGATGGATAGGTTTGCAAATGGTTGAAAAGGTTTGGATATGGATGGGTACACAGATGGAAGGGCATAATGAATGGTGAAAGACTGAATGATGGATGAAAGAATTAATAGATGACAGAATATGGAAGTTTGATGGAAGGATGAATGGCTAGTTCCATGGATAAGAGAGCTCTTCTGGTGAGGGTTGTGATGACTTACTTTGTTTTCTTGGTGCCATTAGAGCTTTAGTTCAAAGTGGGAGATATTCAAATGCTCCGGCTACTCCCTTGCCTATGTATTCTGTATTTGCTGTGTGCTTATGTGTGGGATCTATACATCATGTATATGGCATTTTGAGTGACACCCAACTGCTACGTGAATGTTACACTAGTAATTGTAAATGTTTGCTTGTTTTGTTTTAGGTGTAAGGGTTTAGGGAGAGCTTCATAGTACCATGAGCTGTGCTTGAGATGTAAATTGTGTTTATAGCAATAGGCAAGGCGTCAAAAATAAACTATGTAATAGTGTAGACAGTGACTTCTTTAAGAAAGCCGCAGGGAAAAGCACCGTTGTGACGTCCGTCAGCTAGTGCAACTCTCTGCAAAGCCCCCATAAGCAAAGTTAGATTGCATATTTTAAGTTCCATTTGCTGAAACACCCATAATGCGTTCCTTATAGCGGGGTCATCACAGCAATCCTCCTTTTAGTTCATCTGTGTGTGCCGCTTTACATCTCACATGTAAAGCGACTATTAACAAAGGCTATCCGAGCAGATCTTCCTGATCACTTCTCTCACCAAACATGCCTGCTCAGGACCATGAGTTGTAAACAAAATATCAGACTGGACAACCCAGTGCAGTAACCATATAAATACATTATTATCATATGAAAGACCTGCATAGTTGCTCAAAGCTGCGCACATACTGAAAAAACGCGAAGTGCAAGATTGTCTCAACCTAATATAAACTTATTTTGAATCGTACTTAAGTGGTAGTCTAGTTACTAACTTTTATACTATAGAGCAACTTCCTCTGATGTGTCTGTAAAACGTATCTTTTGTCCTGAATTTTGACCTTCTGTCCTGAATTTTTGTCCTGAATTTTGACCCTTTGTACTGAAGTTTTAAACTTACCGTCCTGAATTTGTACCCATGCCAGTTGGTCACCCTAGTGCTACCTGCAACTTCGGCAGGCACCGCCAGCCGAGCACAGCTGTGAGGCCTCCGAGGGAGAAAGACCTTGAGAGACCAGAACGTGCTGAAAGTGTTGTTCTTTCTCCTTCCCCCTGGGCACAGGAGAAGTGCTCCTTGTAATCCCTGAACACTCTGAAAGCGGCGTGAGGTACCTCATGGTCAGCGCCTCCGGCCCGGGCGCCATAGGGAGCTATGAACGTCAGAGGCAACCACAACAAGCTGGGTGCGTGCGCCTCAGCCGCCAAGAGACCAAACAGCTGCGTGTCTCCCCGTCCTCCTGAAAGTGAGCCGCAGCTTCTTCCCCGATGACGCAGGCCCAACAGCAAGGTCTGTCGACATTCAAGGAAGGAAGTCTGCATGCGGGAGCTGCTCTGGGGCACCTCGCATGCAGGAAGTAAGTCTACAATCTGGAGCAGCTCTGGGGCATCTCGCAGTCCACCTCATGTTTGTGGGTGGCCGCCCTTTTGTCCATGGTAACAGTGGGGAATCTAGGGAGGTCCCCACGCCAGCCTCCACTAAGTGTTCCCCACCTCTCCGGTACAAGTAGGAACGAACTGTGGCTGGACGTGGGCAGTCTTGTAGGGCAGATCCCAAATGGAGGCCCTCATCGCCCCCCTTTCCAGCTGCCTGCGGAAGCCGGTAAGATTACTGTAGTCCTGCTAAAAGGCCCGTAGGGGCTGCTACATCCTGCACCTGGAGCCCAGTTGCCATATAACCTACAAAAGAAGCACAGAAGTACTGTGGCTTCATGAGTAGGGTGATTTATGTGTGGTAAAACCTACATGTTGTGCAGTGGCAGCCGGCACGTATCAGTTGGAGGGGGGTGGAAGAGGAAGGGGAAGGGGAATGTAAAAAAATAAAAACAAGAGCTGCAGGTCAGCGCCCAGACCAGGAGTTGGGGCCTGGGTATGTTCTCAACCCAGACTGTAATGCAGTCTGGATGGAAAACATGAAAAGTGTGCATGACTGTTTAGCCGGCCCCAGACGGCCAGCCAGAGCGTTATGCGCACATCAGTGTGCTCACTACTGCTCCCCCTGCCCTGCTCTGAGAGCGGAGCAGCCCTGCCCGCTCACTCACTCACTCACTCGCCAAACAGCTAGTACAAATAAGATGATAATAACTTCCAGTTATAATAATTTTATATTTCCTTTAGTCCCACGGCTTAAAAGCAGTGGGGCGACGCTCCTCCGCCTTAGCCGCATTATTAACCCGGCGCCGCCACTGATGCTGTGTCATGGTTAATAATGTAGGTGTGTTCCTACAGTGCATGGACAGGCTAACGTATCTTATGGCATGGGCTGCATACTATTGTCAGTGATGGTGTAAGGTGTTATTTTCATAATGTTTTATGACCTGTGCAACTTATAAGTATTTGCTTTATTGCCCTAAATGTGGTGTTTTGACAATTGCCTAGATGACAACGTGATTTATGATCTACGTATTGTCTTGGCAATAGGGGTAGCTGCTGTATTTGGGCCCAGGCACCACACAGGGAAGCCTACCAAAGCTAGATATTTTATTAAACCTAGACACCCAGGAAAGTCATGAGTAGTCTGCCTTGTGTGGATCCCACAACATTTTCTTACCCACAATGCCTATAAAACTAAACTTTGTCTAACAACACACATTTTGACATTTCTGTGATGTAAACTTTCAAAACCTGCACGGATCCACAAAATTCCTACCACCCAGCAATCCCACATTTCTCCCAATAAAAACAGTGCCATGCTTGGGAAGGGGTTCCAGGATATTTCCAATCAGGAAGTGAATTTGTCTGTCTAAATAAACAAAGACAAAAGCCGAGCTAAAATGAAGCCAAATAAGAAAAAAACACCAGCGAGGCAATTAAATAGTTGAGTTTGTGGAATGAGAAAAGACCGTCAGAGAAGGAAGCAAAAACGGATGAGAGGAGTGAATAAAACACAGGTTTCGCTGCATCACATTTATTGTAAGTTCTAGCAGGACTTACTGTTCTGGATCCCAAAGATTTCATCAATAAGTCCCTCGTACGTCAGCTGTGTAGCCAATGGCGTTAACATGTCTACATTCCGGTCAAGCAGCAACAGTGTATCAAAAACAGGAAATATGGAGTTCTGGCTCCCAGTGATTTCTCGCTTCATTCTGATCATCATATTTGCCACATGCTGGAAGTAAATATGTAATATTAGGTTCTAAGAGAAATAGAACTATCTGTTCATCAACCCCAACCAGAGTCCACAAACGCACAATATTTTGGCAATTCAAGGCCCAGGAGACTAAACACAAGCCTACGTTGCATTGCTAGACAAACTGAGTCATTGAGCTGGTAATTTTAACAAAAGCTACTATCGATCAGTGCTGGTTCAGAGCATTTACTCAAGAGTACCATGGTACACCATGGGCTGCGAGACCCAAATCAAACTGTTGAACACTAATAGAGAATCATATCACAGAGAGGAACTTGCAAAAGGAAAGACATGCTTTCCTTGGGACTTCAGTTCATACTGATGCCGATCGATGAAGGCACGGCAGTGAATTGGATTGTGGGGTTCTGACAGTAGATAATAAAACAGTTTGTAAATCTGGTTAACGGTTTCAAAAGAAATGTAAACCTGAAAATAGACAGCTTAATGCTCACATGCTGAACAAATGCTATTTCTGTTGAAGGGCAAAGCTTGGTGGTTTTCGATGCGCTAAGAAGATATTAAACACCCAGCCAGTGTCAAGGTTAAAGTACAGCTCTGCTACTGAAACCTGAAATGAGGTGGCCTGTAGTATCACTGAAAACAGAAGCTTTATTCCCTCTAGTTAAAAGGGGAAAGACCATTAAGAAGACTAGAAAAGCACTTTGGATAAAGTATAGATTTAATGGTAATGAGGCAGCAAAAGCAAAGAATCAGTCTTGAAGACAGTAGCCCTTGGTACTACAGTTTCTAAATATCAAGAACCACCTGCATCACAAACGTTCTGAAAAGTATCAGAAACTTTGCAGCACTCTAAGAGGAGAAGGGAGGAGCCCTACAGCATGCAATTGAGTTTTCTGGTAAATCTCTAATCCGGGTTAATTTTCTGATATGAATATCTTTCAAAAGGAAGTAAAGTTGAACAACTACTTTGCTGGAGTAAGTACAGGGTGCGTGATGTTCCTTTGTCAAACAGTTAAACTAAAACCATCCCATTGCTCAGAGGCTGGTCCAATTCGATCAGGACTGTAGGAGCGTTCTGCATTCCTGGTTGTTTCATTTTGGAAAAGGAGGAGCCATCACAGCAACGTGGTCTAGAAGAGACAATAAAGCTGGATTTCTTCTCTACATGGTGTTGGATAGGATCTCCCTGTGGAGTCAGTCCACTATTAAAGGACTTGTTGATTGCTAATAAGGAGCAAACATGGATGTGTTTGTATCACATCTGTAATGAGTACAGGCCACAGGAGTGGCTTCAGATGGAGGGTGAAAGAAGTGATAGAGGTGATCCGTGAGGGGTGTGGTCTTCAGGCCTTTTTGCTGATGTTCGACTGGCTGGGTCCTTGGTGGGTTGATACATATTCAACAGATTATTCTCAAGTCTTTGGCTGCTTTTGTTTTTTGGAAAAAAACACAGTTGATGGACAGAATGTAGAACAATGTCATACATTCACCCCAGTTTGTTTTTTGGGGCATGCCAATGAAATTGGACTTGTGAGAGTGCTGCGAGACTATCTGAAGCTGTGCATGACAACTAACTAAGACATGTCACACTACTTAGTCGCCCTT